>NW_027447784.1:0-600000 GCF_038048845.1 Mixophyes fleayi | reverse complement strand
CATGATTCGATTCATGATTCATGATTCATGATTCAATTCATGATTCATGATTTATGATTCAATTTATGATTCAATTCATGATTCATGATTCAAATCATGATTCATGAGTCTTGATTCATGATTTACTATTCGATTCATGATTCATGATTCATGATTCAATTCATGATTCATGATTCGATTCATGATTCATGATTTAATTCATGATTTATGATTTATGATTCAATTTATGATTCAATTCATGATTCATGATTCAATTCATGATTCATGATGCAATTCATGATTCAATTCATGATTCATGATTCAATTCATGTTTCATGATTCGATTTATGATTCATGATTCAATTCATGATTCATGATTTATGATTCAATTCATGATTCATGATTCAATTCATGATTCGAGATTCATGATTCGATTTATGATTCATGATTCAATTCATGATTCATGATTCATTTCATGATTCAATTCATGATTCATGATTCATGATTCATGATTCAATTCATGATTCATGATTCGATTCATGATTCATGATTCATGATTTATGATTCAAATCATGATTCAATTCATAATTCATGATTCAATTCATGATTCATGATTCATGATTCATGATTCGATTCATGATTCATGATTCAATTCATGATTCATGATTTATGATTCAATTCATGATTCAATTCATGATTCATGATTTAATTCATGATTCATGATTCATGATTCGATTCATGATTCATGATTCAATATATGATTCATGATTTAATTCATGATTCATGATTTGATTCATGATTCATGATTCAATTCATGAATCATGATTCATGATTTATGATTCAATTCATGATTCATGATTCAATTCATGATTCATGATTCATGATTCGATTCATGATTCATGATTCATGATTCAATTCATGATTCATGATTCAATTCATGATTCATGATTCGATTCATGATTCATGATTTATGATTCAATTTATGATTCAATTCATGATTCATGATTCAATTCATGATTCATGTGTCTTGATTCATGATTTATGATTCGATTCATGAGTCATGATTCATGATTCAATTCATGATTCATAATTCGATTCATGATTCATGATTCATGATTCGATTCATGATTCATGATTCAATTCATGATTCATGATTTATGATTCATGATTCAATACATGATTCAATTAATGATTCATGATTCGATTCATGATTCATGATTCGATTCATGATTCATGATTCATGATTCAATTCATGATTCATGATTTATGATTCAATTTATGATTCAATTCATGATTCATGATTCAATACATGATTCAATTAATGATTCATGATTCGATTCATGATTCATGATTCGATTCATGATTCATGATTCATGATTCAATTCATGATTCATGATTTATGATTCAATTTATGATTCAATTCATGATTCATGATTCAAATCATGATTCATGAGTCTTGATTCATGATTTACTATTCGATTCATGATTCATGATTCATGATTCAATTCATGATTCATGATTCGATTCATGATTCATGATTTAATTCATGATTTATGATTTATGATTCAATTTATGATTCAATTCATGATTCATGATTCAATTCATGATTCATGATTCAATTCATGATTCATGATTCATGATTCAATTCATGATTCATGATTCAATTCATGATTCATGATTCGATTCTCAATTTATGATTCATGATTCATGATTCGATTCATGATTCATGATTCAATTCATGATTCATGATTTAATTCATGAATCATGATTTGATTCATGATTCATGATTCATGATTCATGATTCATGATTCAATTCATGATTCATGATTCGATTTATTATTGATGATGCAATTCATGATTCATGATTCGATTCTCAATTTATGATTCATGATTTATGATTCAATTCATGATTCATGATTCAATTCATGATTCATGATTCATGATTCGATTCATGATTCATGATTCAATTCATGATTCATGATTTAAATCATGATTCATGATTTGATTCATGATTCATGATTCATGATTCATGATTCAATTCATGATTCATGATTTAATTTATTATTGATGATGCAATTCATGATTCATGATTTATGATTCAATTCATGATTCAATTCATGATTCAATTCATGATTCGAGATTCATGATTCGATTCTTGATTCATGATTCAATTCATGATTCATGATTCATTTCATGATTCAATTCATGATTCATTTCATGATTCATGATTCAATACATGATTCATGATTCAATTCATGATTCATGATTCAATTCATGATTCAGGATTCACTTCATGATTCATGATTCATGATTCAATTCATGATTCATTTCATGATTCATGATTCATTTCATGATTCGTGATTCATTTCATAATTCATGATTTAGTTTATGATTAATGATTCATAATTCAATTCATGATTCATGATGCAATTCATGATTCATGATTCAATTCATGATTCATGATTCAATTCATGTTTCATGATTCGATTTATGATTCATGATTCAATTCATGATTCATGATTTATGATTCAATTCATGATTCAATTCATGATTCATGATTCAATTCATGATTTGAGATTCATGATTCGATTTATGATTCATGATTCAATTCATGATTCATGATTCATTTCATGATTCAATTCATGATTCATGATTCAATTCATGATTCATGATTCATGATTCGATTCATGATTCATGATTCATGATTCATGATTCAAATCATGATTCAATTCATGATTCATGATTCAATTCATGATTCATGATTCATGATTCATGATTCGATTCATTATTCATGATTCAATTCATGATTCATGATTTATGATTCAATTCATGATTCAATTCATGATTCATGATTTAATTCATGATTCATGATTCATGATTCGATTCATGATTCATGATTCAATATATGATTCATGATTTAATTCATGATTCATGATTTGATTCATGATTCATGATTCAATTCATGAATCATGATTCATGATTTATGATTCAATTCATGATTCATGATTCGATTCATGATTCATGATTCATGATTCGATTCATGATTCATGATTCAATTCATGATTCATGATTCAATTCATGATTCATGATTCGATTCATGATTCATGATTTATGATTCAATTTATGATTCAATTCATGATTCATGATTCAATTCATGATTCATGAGTCTTGATTCATGATTTATGATTCGATTCATGATTCATGATTCATGATTCAATTCATGATTCATGATTCGATTCATGATTCATGATTCATGATTCGATTCATGATTCATGATTCAATTCATGATTCATGATTTATGATTCATGATTCAATTCATGATTCAATTCATGATTCATGATTCGATTCATGATTCATGATTCGATTCATAATTCATGATTCATGATTCAATTCATGATTCATGATTTATGATTCAATTTATGATTTAATTCATGATTCTTGATTCAAATCATGATTCATGAGTCTTGATTCATGATTTATGATTCGATTCATGATTCATGATTCAATTCATGATTCATGATTTGATTCATGATTCATGATTTAATTCGTGATTTATGATTTATGATTCAATTTATGATTCAATTCATGATTTATGATTCAATTCATGATTCATGATTCATGATTTGATTCATGAATCATGTTTCAATTCATAATTCATGATTCATTATTTAATTCATGATTCATTATTCGATTCATGATTCATGATTCAATTTATGATTCATGATTCATGATTCAATTCATGATTCATGATTCATGATTCAATTCATGATTCATGATTCAATTCATGATTTATGATTCATGATTCATGATTCGATTCATGATTCATGATTCATGATTCGATTCATGATTCATGATTCAATTCATGATTCATGATTTAAATCATGATTCATGATTTGATTCATGATTCATGATTCATGATTCAATTCATGATTCATGATTCGATTTATGATTCATGATTCATGATTCAATTCATGATTCATGATTCAATTCATGATTCAGGATTCACTTCATGATTCATGATTCATGATTCAATTCATGATTCATTTCATGATTCATGATTCATTTCATGATTCATGATTCATTTCATAATTCATGATTTAGTTTATGATTAATGATTCATGATTCAATTCATGATTCATGATGCAATTCATGATTCATGATTCAATTCATGATTCATGATTCAATTCATGTTTCATGATTCGATTTATGATTCATGATTCAATTCATGATTCATGATTTATGATTCAATTCATGATTCAATTCATGATTCATGATTCAATTCATGATTTGAGATTCATGATTCGATTTATGATTCATGATTCAATTCATGATTCATGATTCATTTCATGATTCAATTCATGATTCATTATTCATGATTCATGATTCATGATTCAATTTATGATTCATGATTCATGATTCGATTCATGATTCATGATTCATGATTCATGATTCAAATCATGATTCAATTCATGATTCATGATTCAATTTATGATTCATGATTCATGATTCATGATTCGATTCATGATTCATGATTCAATTCATGATTCATGATTTATGATTCAATTCATGATTCAATTCATGATTCATGATTTAATTCATGATTCATGATTCATGATTCGATTCATGATTCATGATTCAATATATGATTCATGATTTAATTCATGATTCATGATTTGATTCATGATTCATGATTCAATTCATGAATCATGATTCATGATTTATGATTCAATTCATGATTCATGATTCGATTCATGATTCATGATTCGATTCATGATTCATGATTCATGATTCATGATTCAATTCATGATTCATGATTCAATTCATGATTCATGATTCGATTCATGATTCATGATTTATGATTCAATTTATGATTCAATTCATGATTCATGATTCAATTCATGATTCATGAGTCTTGATTCATGATTTATGATTCGATTCATGATTCATGATTCATGATTCAATTCATGATTCATGATTCGATTCATGATTCTTGATTCATGATTCGATTCATGATTCATGATTCAATTCATGATTCATGAATTATGATTCATGATTCATGATTCGATTCATGATTCATGATTCAATTCATGATTCATGATTTATGAATTATAATTCAATTCATGATTCAATTCATGATTCATGATTCGATTCATGATTCATTATTTGATTCATAATTCATGATTCATGATTCAATTCATGATTCATGATTTATGATTCAATTTATGATTTAATTCATGATTCATGATTCAAATCATGATTCATGAGTCTTGATTCATGATTTATGATTCGATTCATGATTCATGATTCATGATTCAATTCATGATTCATGATTTGATTCATGATTCATGATTTAATTTGTGATTTATGATTTATGATTCAATTTATGATTCAATTTATGATTTATGATTCAATTCATGATTCATGATTCATGATTTGATTCATGAATCATGTTTCAATTCATAATTCATGATTCATTATTTAATTCATGATTCATTATTCGATTCATGATTCATGATTCAATTTATGATTCATGATTCATGATTCAATTCATGATTCATGATTCATGATTCATGATTCAATTCATGATTCATGATTCAATTCATGATTTATGATTCATGATTCATGATTCAATTCATGATTCATGATTCATGATTCGATTCATGATTCATGATTCAATTCATGATTCATGATTTAAATCATGATTCATGATTTGATTCATGATTCATGATTCATGATTCATGATTCAATACATGATTCATGATTCATGATTCAATTCATGATTCATGATTCAATTCATGATTCAGGATTCACTTCATGATTCATGATTCATGATTCAATTCATGATTCATTTCATGATTCATGATTCATTTCATGATTCATGATTCATTTCATAATTCATGATTTAATTTATGATTAATGATTCATGATTCAATTCATGATTCATGATGCAATTCATGATTCATGATTCAATTCATGATTCATGATTCAATTCATGTTTCATGATTCGATTTATGATTCATGATTCAATTCATGATTCATGATTTATGATTCAATTCATGATTCAATTCATGATTCATGATTCAATTCATGATTTGAGATTCATGATTCGATTTATGATTCATGATTCAATTCATGATTCATGATTCATTTCATGATTCAATTCATGATTCATGATTCATGATTCATGATTCAATTCATGATTCATGAATTATGATTCGATTCATGATTCATGATTCATGATTCAAATCATGATTCAATTCATGATTCATGATTCAATTCATGATTCATGATTCATGATTCATGATTCAATTCATGATTCATGATTCAATTCATGATTCATGATTTATGATTCAATTCATGATTCAATTCATGATTCATGATTTAATTCATGATTCATGATTCATGATTCGATTCATGATTCATGATTCAATATATGATTCATGATTTAATTCATGATTCATTATTTGATTCATGATTCATGATTCAATTCATGAATCATGATTCATGATTTATGATTCAATTCATGATTCATGATTCGATTCATGATTCATGATTCATGATTCGATTCATGATTCATGATTCATGATTCAATTCATGATTCATGATTCAATTCATGATTCATGATTCGATTCATGATTCATGATTTATGATTCAATTTATGATTCAATTCATGATTCATGATTCAATTCATGATTCATGAGTCTTGATTCATGATTTATGATTCGATTCATGATTCATGATTCATGATTCAATTCATGATTCATGATTCGATTCATGATTCATGATTCGATTCATGATTCATGATTCAATTCATGATTCATGATTTATGATTCATGATTCAATTCATGATTCAATTCATGATTCATGATTCGATTCATGATTCATGATTCGATTCATAATTCATGATTCATGATTCAATTCATGATTCATGATTTATGATTCAATTTATGATTTAATTCATGATTCATGATTCAAATCATGATTCATGAGTCTTGATTCATGATTTATGATTCGATTCATGATTCATGATTCATGATTTGATTCATGATTCATGATTTAATTCGTGATTTATGATTTATGATTCAATTTATGATTCAATTCATGATTTATGATTCAATTCATGATTCATGATTCATGATTTGATTCATGAATCATGTTTCAATTCATAATTCATGATTCATTATTTAATTCATGATTCATTATTCGATTCATGATTCATGATTCAATTTATGATTCATAATTCATGATTCATTATTTAATTCATGATTCATGATTCATGATTCAATTCATGATTCATGATTCAATTCATGATTTATGATTCATGATTCATGATTCAATTCATGATTCATGATTCATGATTCGATTCATGATTCATGATTCAATTCATGATTCATGATTCGATTCATGATTCATGATTTATGATTCAATTTATGATTCAATTCATGATTCATGATTCAATTCATGATTCATGAGTCTTGATTCATGATTTATGATTCGATTCATGATTCATGATTCATGATTCAATTCATGATTCATGATTCGATTCATGATTCTTGATTCATGATTCGATTCATGATTCATGATTCAATTCATGATTCATGATTTATGATTCATGATTCATGATTCGATTCATGATTCATGATTCAATTCATGATTCATGATTTATGAATTATAATTCAATTCATGATTCAATTCATGATTCATGATTCGATTCATGATTCATGATTTGATTCATAATTCATGATTCATGATTCAATTCATGATTCATGATTTATGATTCAATTTATGATTTAATTCATGATTCATGATTCAAATCATGATTCATGAGTCTTGATTCATGATTTATGATTCGATTCATGATTCATGATTCATGATTCAATTCATGATTCATGATTTGATTCATGATTCATGATTTAATTCGTGATTTATGATTTATGATTCAATTTATGATTCAATTTATGATTTATGATTCAATTCATGATTCATGATTCATGATTTGATTCATGAATCATGTTTCAATTCATAATTCATGATTCATTATTTAATTCATGATTCATTATTCGATTCATGATTCATGATTCAATTTATGATTCATGATTCATGATTCAATTCATGATTCATGATTCATGATTCAATTCATGATTCATGATTCAATTCATGATTTATGATTCATGATTCATGATTCAATTCATGATTTATGATTCATGATTCGATTCATGATTCATGATTCAATTCATGATTCATGATTTAAATCATGATTCATGATTTGATTCATGATTCATGATTCATGATTCATGATTCAATACATGATTCATGATTCATGATTCAATTCATGATTCATGATTCAATTCATGATTCAGGATTCACTTCATGATTCATGATTCATGATTCAATTCATGATTCATTTCATGATTCATGATTCATTTCATGATTCATGATTCATTTCATAATTCATGATTTAATTTATGATTAATGATTCATGATTCAATTCATGATTCATGATGCAATTCATGATTCATGATTCAATTCATGATTCATGATTCAATTCATGTTTCATGATTCGATTTATGATTCATGATTCAATTCATGATTCATGATTTATGATTCAATTCATGATTCAATTCATGATTCATGATTCAATTCATGATTTGAGATTCATGATTCGATTTATGATTCATGATTCAATTCATGATTCATGATTCATTTCATGATTCAATTCATGATTCATGATTCATGATTCATGATTCAATTCATGATTCATGATTCATGATTCGATTCATGATTCATGATTCATGATTCAAATCATGATTCAATTCATGATTCATGATTCAATTCATGATTCATGATTCATGATTCATGATTCAATTCATGATTCATGATTCAATTCATGATTCATGATTTATGATTCAATTCATGATTCAATTCATGATTCATGATTTAATTCATGATTCATGATTCATGATTCGATTCATGATTCATGATTCAATATATGATTCATGATTTAATTCATGATTCATTATTTGATTCATGATTCATGATTCAATTCATGAATCATGATTCATGATTTATGATTCAATTCATGATTCATGATTCGATTCATGATTCATGATTCATGATTCGATTCATGATTCATGATTCATGATTCAATTCATGATTCATGATTCAATTCATGATTCATGATTCAATTCATGATTCATGATTCGATTCATGATTCATGATTTATGATTCAATTTATGATTCAATTCATGATTCATGATTCAATTCATGATTCATGAGTCTTGATTCATGATTTATGATTCGATTCATGATTCATGATTCATGATTCAATTCATGATTCATGATTCGATTCATGATTCATGATTCATGATTCGATTCATGATTCATGATTCAATTCATGATTCATGATTTATGATTCATGATTCAATTCATGATTCAATTCATGATTCATGATTCGATTCATGATTCATGATTCGATTCATAATTCATGATTCATGATTCAATTCATGATTCATGATTTATGATTCAATTTATGATTTAATTCATGATTCATGATTCAAATCATGATTCATGAGTCTTGATTCATGATTTATGATTCGATTCATGATTCATGATTCATGATTCAATTCATGATTCATGATTTGATTCATGATTCATGATTTAATTCGTGATTTATGATTTATGATTCAATTTATGATTCAATTCATGATTTATGATTCAATTCATGATTCATGATTCATGATTTGATTCATGAATCATGTTTCAATTCATAATTCATGATTCATTATTTAATTCATGATTCATTATTCGATTCATGATTCATGATTCAATTTATGATTCATAATTCATGATTCATTATTTAATTCATGATTCATGATTCATGATTCAATTCATGATTCATGATTCAATTCATGATTTATGATTCATGATTCATGATTCAATTCATGATTCATGATTCATGATTCGATTCATGATTCATGATTCAATTCATGATTCATGATTTAAATCATGATTCATGATTTGATTCATGATTCATGATTTATGATTCATGATTCAATTCATGATTCAATTCATGATTCATGATTCGATTCATGATTCATGATTTGATTCATAATTCATGATTCATGATTCAATTCATGATTCATGATTTATGATTCAATTTATGATTTAATTCATGATTCATGATTAAAATCATGATTCATGAGTCTTGATTCATGATTTATGATTCGATTCATGATTCATGATTCATGATTCAATTCATGATTCATGATTTGATTCATGATTCATGATTTAATTCGTGATTTATGATTTATGATTCAATTTATGATTCAATTCATGATTTATGATTCAATTCATGATTCATGATTCATGATTTGATTCATGAATCATGTTTCAATTCATAATTCATGATTCATTATTTAATTCATGATTCATTATTCGATTCATGATTCATGATTCAGTTTATGATTCATGATTCATGATTCAATTCATGATTCATGATTCATGATTCAATTCATGATTCATGATTCAATTCATGATTTATGATTCATGATTCATGATTCAATTCATGATTCATGATTCATGATTCGATTCATGATTCATGATTCAATTCATGATTCATGATTTAAATCATGATTCATGATTTGATTCATGATTCATGATTCATGATTCATGATCCAATTCATGATTCATGATTTATGATTCAATTCATGATTAAATTCATGATTCATGATTAAATTCATGATTCGAGATTCATGATTCAATTCATGATTCATGATTCAATTCATGTTTCATGATTCGATTCATAATTCATGATTCAATTCATGATTCATGATTCATGATTCGATTCATGATTCATTATTCAATTCATGATTCATGATTTAATTCATGATTCATAATTTGATTCATGATTCATGATTTATGATTACATTTATGATTCAATTCATGATTCATGATTTAATTCATGATTCGAGATTCATCATTCGATTCATGATTCATGATTCAATTCATGATTCATGATTCATGATTCATTTCATGATTCAATTCATGATTCAATTCATGATTCATTTCATGATTCATGAGTCACTTCATGATTCATGATTCAATTCATGATTCATTTCATGAATCATGATTCATTTCATGATTCATGATTCAATTCATGATTGATTTCATGATTCATGATTTAATTCATGATTAATGATTCATGATTCAATTCATGATTTATGATTTATGATTCAATTTATAATTTCGATTCATGATTCATGATTCAATTCATGATTCATGATTCAATTCATGATTCATATTTCATGATTCATGATTCAATTCATGATTCAATTCATGATTCATGATTCGATTCATGATTTATGATTTATGATTCATGATTCAATTCATGATTCATGATTCGATTCATGATTCATGATTCAATTCATGATTCATGATTTACCGTATTTCCCCAAGTATAAGACGCACCCATGTATAAGACGCACCTTAATTTTGGGGCCCAAAATGAAAAAAAAGATGTATTACATAAAGTTATTGAACGCAAGTTTTATTTATCATGAAACTACTCATCATCACTGTCAGAACTTTCAACCATTATCTTGTCCTCATCTGTGTTTGATGACGAATCGCTGTCTTCATATATTGCCTCGTCCTCAGTTCCATCTAAGGCATTTGAAATGCCACACTTCTTAAATGACTTGACAATGATCTCAATCTTGATATTATCCCAGGATCTTTTCACCCAGGTACAAACTTCACCTATAGTTGGCTTTTTCACTCTTCCTGCTGGTGTCAAATTGTCCCCAGAAGACTTCATCCATTGGTTCCATTCCTCTCTCATGGTAGCTTTGAAGGGCTTGTTAATGCTGACATCAAGTGGTTGGAGCTGGGATGTCAAGCCTCCAGGTATGACGGCAAGTTTTGTTTTTTGCTCTGCAGCAATCTTCTTTGTGTTTGGTGTTAAGTGTGCCCTGAACTGATCAAGCACCAATAGGGCAGGTTTGCGTAAGAGCGCACCTGGTCTCCTGCTCCAAACTTTCTCAAACCAGATCTTCATCCCATCCTGATCCATCCAACCCTTGTCATGAACATGGACAATCACTCCTCGAGGAATGACTTCTTTTGGCATTGTTTTGCGTTTGAAAATCAGCATAGGAGGCAGCTTGGTTCCGTCGGCACAACAAGCTAAAACAACTGTATAATGGCTCTTTTCATGTCCACTTGTCTTCACAATTACAGTTTTTACCCCCTTCTTATCAACAGTTCTGTTACTTGGGACATCAAATTGAAGGGGGACTTCGTCCATATTTGCAATCTGTCCCAACTCAAACTGATGTGTCTTCCGACATTGAGTGACAAAACGATGAAATTCAAGGACCTTCTGCTCATAGCATTCAGGCATCCTTTGGGCAAGTCTGGTGCGTGTACGCATGCTTAGTCCATTCCGTTTCATGAACCTGAAGCACCAATTGTGTCCTCCTTTGAAGTCAGTAACTTCATTTGTATCAGCAATTCTTCTTGCCTCATGCTGAACCATCTTTGTGGACACAGGAATTCCAATTGCCCTTTGCTCTTCAATCCATATCTTCAATTCTCTCTCTAAATCAGGCCATTTTGCTGACTTGCCTCTCATAGCCTTCTTCTGCCGTGGTGTTTTCAGTAGGGTTTCTTCTTCCCGTAGCCAGTCTCGGATTGTTTTCTCAGTTGGGGGCGGACCAAACTTACGCTCAGCAGCACGATTTCCATTCAGTTTTGCAAACTGGATCACTTTTAATTTGAAATCAGCACTGTATGAAAATCTTTTCTGAGCCATTTCTGGGCAGAACGTGGAATGGTGCTGATTTTATACGGTACCGTAATTACGGGATATGGTATTGTAACCTTTTCACTGCTGAAACTGCAATTTATTGGGGCACAGAGCACACTAGCCTGCAATTTATTGGGGCACAGAGCACACTAGCCTGCAATTTATTGGGGCACAAAGCACAAATCACACTAGCCTGCAATTTATTGGGGCACAGAGCACACTAGCCTGCAATTTATTGGGGCACAGAGCACACTAGCCTGCAATTTATTGGGGCACAGAGCACACTAGCCTGCAATTTATTGGGGCACAGAGCACACTAGCCTGCAATTTATTGGGGCACAAAGCACAAATCACACTAGCCTGCAATTTATTGGGGCACAGAGCACACTAGCCTGCAATTTATTGGGGCACAGAGCACACTAGCCTGCAATTTATTGGGGCACAGAGCACACTAGCCTGCAATTTATTGGGGCACAGAGCACACTAGCCTGCAATTTATTGGGGCACAAAGCACAAATCACACTAGCCTGCAATTTATTGGGGCACAAAGCACAAATCACACTAGCCTGCAATTTATTGGGGCACAGAGCACACTAGCCTGCAATTTATTGGGGCACAAAGCACACTAGCCTGCAATTTATTGGGGCACAGAGCACACTAGCCTGCAATTTATTGGGGCACAAAGCACACTAGCCTGCAATTTATTGGGGCACAGAGCGCTACAGCAGCTTACAATAGCTTACAATAGCGTGTCTATGTGACTTGTCTAATGTCACCAACGCTGTGCAGCTTTTGTCAGAAAAACAGAGCAAACGGAGGAATCTGTAGTCATGGGCACTCAGAACTGTCAGTCACGTGACTGACAGTGCAGAGACTGTGGGAGGCGCCTGCAAAGGTCCTGAAGGTCCTGCAAAGTAACGGGGGACACGCTGGACACGCTGGAGCTGATTAGCGGGGACTCCTCACACCAGATGCCGACTTCTGCAATCAGGTAAGTAGCGCTGGCAGTGTATAAGACGCACCTTTTTTTTAGACCCAAAATTTGGGGGGAAAAGGTGCGTCTTATACATGGGGAAATACGGTAATTCATGATTCATGATTTGATTCATGATTCATGATTCATGATTCATGATTCAATTCATGATTTATGATTCGATTTATGATTCATGATGCATTTCATGATTCATGATTTATGATTCAATTCATGATTCATGATTCATTTCATGATTCATGATTTAATTCATGATTAATGATTCATGATTCAATTCAGGATTCATGATGCAATTCATGATTCATGATTCAATTCATGATTCATGATTCAATTCATGTTTCATGATTCGATTCATGATTCATGATTCAATTCATGATTCATGATTCATGATTAAATTCATGATTCATGATTCGATTTATGATTCATGATTCAATTCATGATTCATGATTTATGATTTAATTCATGATTCAATTCATGATTCATGATTCACTTCATGATTCGAGATTCATGTTTCAATTCATGATTCATGATTCAATTCATGATTCATGATTCAATTCATGATTCATGATTCATGATTCATTTCATGATTCAATTCATGATTTATGATTCATGATTCATGATTCAATTCATGATTCATGATTCATGATTCGATTCATGATTCATGATTCATGATTCATGATTCAAATCATGATTCAATTCATGATTCATGATTCAATTCATGATTTATGATTCAATTTATGATTCATGATTCAATTCATGATTCATGATTCGATTCATGATTAATGATTTATGATTCGTTTCATGATTCATGATTCATTTCATGATTCGTGTTTCGATTCATAATTCATGATTCAATTCATGATTCATGATTCATTTCATGATTCATGATTCGATTCATTATTCATGATTCATGATTCATGATTTGATTTATGATTCTTGATTCATTTCATGATTCATGATTTATGATTCAATTCATGATTCATGATTCATGATTCGATTCATGATTCATGTTTCAATTCATAATTCATGATTCATTATTTAATTCATGATTCATGATTCGATTCATGATTCATGATTCAATTCATGATTCATGATTCATGATTCGATTCATGATTCATGTTTCAATTCATAATTCATGATTCATTATTTAATTCATGATTCATGATTCGATTCATGATTCATGATTCATGATTCATGATTCAATTCATGATTCATGATTCGATTCTCAATTTATGATTCATGATTCATGATTCAATTCATGATTCATGATTCAATTCATGATTCATGATTCATGATTCGATTCATGATTTATGATTCAATTCATGATTCATGATTTAATTCATGATTCATGATTTGATTCATGATTCATGATTCATGATTCATGATTCATGATTCAATTCATGATTCATGATTCGATTTATTATTGATGATGCAATTCATGATTCATGATTTATGATTAAATTCATGATTCGAGATTCATGATTCGATTCTTGATTCATGATTCAATTCATGATTCATGATTCATTTCATGATTCAATTCATGATTCATTTCATGATTCATGATTCAATTCATGATTCATGATTCATGATTCAATTCATGATTCATGATTCAATTCATGATTCAGGATTCACTTCATGATTCATGATTCATGATTCAATTCATGATTCATTTCATGATTCATGATTCATTTCATGATTCATGATTCATTTCATAATTCATGATTTAATTCATGATTAATGATTCATGATTCAATTCATGATTCATGATGCAATTCATGATTCATGATTCAATTCATGATTCATGATTCAATTCATGTTTCATGATTCTATTTATGATTCATGATTCAATTCATGATTCATGATTTATGATTCAATACATGATTCAATTCATGATTCATGATTCAATTCATGATTCGAGATTCATGATTCGATTTATGATTCATGATTCATTTCATGATTCAATTCATGATTCATGATTCATGATTCATGATTCAATTCATGATTCATGATTCATGATTCAATTCATGATTCATGATTCATGATTCGATTCATGATTCATGATTCATGATTCATGATTCAAATCATGATTCAATTCATGATTCATGATTCAATTCATGATTCATGATTCATGATTGATGATTCGATTCATGATTGATGATTCAATTCATGATTTATGATTCAATTCATGATTCATGATTCAATTCATGATTCGATTCATGATTAATGATTTATGATTCATGATTCAATTCATGATTCATGATTCGATTCTCAATTTATGATTCATGATTCATGATTCAATTCATGATTCATGATTCAATTCATGATTCATGATTCATGATTCGATTCATGATTTATGATTCAATTCATGATTCATGATTTAATTCATGATTCATGATTTGATTCATGATTCATGATTCATGATTCATGATTCATGATTCAATTCATGATTCATGATTCGATTTATTATTGATGATGCAATTCATGATTCATGATTTATGATTAAATTCATGATTCGAGATTCATGATTCGATTCTTGATTCATGATTCAATTCATGATTCATGATTCATTTCATGATTCAATTCATGATTCATTTCATGATTCATGATTCAATTCATGATTCATGATTCATGATTCAATTCATGATTCATGATTCAATTCATGATTCAGGATTCACTTCATGATTCATGATTCATGATTCAATTCATGATTCATTTCATGATTCATGATTCATTTCATGATTCATGATTCATTTCATAATTCATGATTTAATTCATGATTAATGATTCATGATTCAATTCATGATTCATGATGCAATTCATGATTCATGATTCAATTCATGATTCATGATTCAATTCATGTTTCATGATTCTATTTATGATTCATGATTCAATTCATGATTCATGATTTATGATTCAATACATGATTCAATTCATGATTCATGATTCAATTCATGATTCGAGATTCATGATTCGATTTATGATTCATGATTCATTTCATGATTCAATTCATGATTCATGATTCATGATTCATGATTCAATTCATGATTCATGATTCATGATTCAATTCATGATTCATGATTCATGATTCGATTCATGATTCATGATTCATGATTCATGATTCAAATCATGATTCAATTCATGATTCATGATTCAATTCATGATTCATGATTCATGATTGATGATTCGATTCATGATTGATGATTCAATTCATGATTTATGATTCAATTCATGATTCATGATTCAATTCATGATTCGATTCATGATTAATGATTTATGATTCATGATTCAATTCATGATTGATGATTCAATTCATGATTTATGATTCAATTCATGATTCATGATTCAATTCATGATTCATGATTCGATTCATGATTAATGATTTATGATTCGTTTCATGATTCATGATTCATTTAATGATTCGTGTTTCGATTCATAATTCATGATTCAATTCATGATTCATGATTCATTTCATGATTCATGATTTGATTCATTATTCATGATTCATGATTCATGATTTGAATTATGATTCTTGATTCATTTCATGATTCATGATTCGATTCATGATTCATGATTCAATTCATGATTCATGATTCATGATTCATGATTCATGATTCAATTCATGATTCATGATTCAATTCATGATTTATGAGTCTTGATTCATGATTTATGATTCGATTCATGATTCATGATTCATGATTCAATTCATGATTCATGATTCGATTCATGATTCATGATTCAATTCATGATTTATGATTTATGATTTAATTTATGATTCAATTCATGATTCATGATTCAATTCATGATTCATGATTCATGATTCGATTCATGATTCATGATTCAATTCATTATTCATGATTCGATTCATGATTCATGATTTATGATTCATGATTCATGATTCAATTCATGATTCATGATTCAATTCATGATTCATGAGTCTTGATTCAAGATTCGATTCATGATTCATGATTCAATTCATGATTTATGATTTATGATTCAATTCATGATTCATTTCATGATTCATGATTCAATTCATGATTCATGATTCAAATCATGATTCATGATTCATGATTAAATTCCTGATTCATGATTCATGATTCATTTCATGATTCAATTCATGATTCAATTCATGATTCATGATTCAATTCATGATTCATGATTCAATTCATGATTCATTTCATGATTCATGATTCATTTCATGATTCATGATTTAATTCATGATTAATGATTCATGATTCAATTCATGATTCATGATGCAATTCATGATTCATGATTCAATTCATGATTCATGATTCAATTCATGTTTCATGATTTGATTCATAATTCATGATTCAATTCATGATTCATGATTCATGATTCGATTCATGATTCATTATTCAATTCATGATTCATGATTTAATTCATGATTCATAATTTGATTCATGATTCATGATTTATGATTACATTCATGATTCAATTCATGATTCATGATTCAATTCATGATTCGAGATTCATCATTCGATTCATGATTCATGATTCAATTCATGATTCATGATTCATGATTCATTTCATGATTCAATTCATGATTCAATTCATGATTCATTTCATGATTCATGATTCAATTCATGATTCATGATTCCATTCATGATTCATTTCATGATTCATGATTCACTTCATGATTCATGATTCATGATTCAATTCATGATTCATTTCATGAATCATGATTCATTTCATGATTCATGATTCATGATTCAATTCATGATTCATTTCATGATTCATGATTTAATTCATGATTAATGATTCATGATTCAATTCATGATTTATGATTTATGATTCAATTTATGATTCGATTCATGATTCATGATTCAATTCATGATTCATGATTCAATTCATGATTCATATTTCATGATTCATGATTCAATTCATGATTCAATTCATGATTCATGATTCGATTCATGATTTATGATTTATGATTCATGATTCAATTCATGATTCATGATTCGATTCATGATTCATGATTCAATTCATGATTCATGATTTGATTCATGATTCATGATTCATGATTCATGATTCAATTCATGTTTCATGATTCGATTCATGATTCATGATTCAATTCATGATTCATGATTCATGATTCAATTCATGATTCATGATTCGATTTATGATTCATGATTCAATTCATGATTCATGATTTATGATTCATGATTCAAATCATGATTCAATTCATGATTCATGATTCAATTCATGATTCATGATTCATGATTGATGATTCGATTCATGATTGATGATTCAATTCATGATTCATGATTCATGATTCGATTCATGATTCATGATTCATGATTCATGATTCAAATCATGATTCAATTCATGATTCATGATTCAATTCATGATTCATGATTCATGATTGATGATTCGATTCATGATTGATGATTCAATTCATGATTTATGATTCAATTCATGATTCATGATTCAATTCATGATTCGATTCATGATTAATGATTTATGATTCATGATTCAATTCATGATTGATGATTCAATTCATGATTTATGATTCAATTCATGATTCATGATTCAATTCATGATTCATGATTCGATTCATGATTAATGATTTATGATTCGTTTCATGATTCATGATTCATTTAATGATTCGTGTTTCGATTCATAATTCATGATTCAATTCATGATTCATGATTCATTTCATGATTCATGATTTGATTCATTATTCATGATTCATGATTCATGATTTGAATTATGATTCTTGATTCATTTCATGATTCATGATTCGATTCATGATTCATGATTCAATTCATGATTCATGATTCATGATTCATGATTCATGATTCAATTCATGATTCATGATTCAATTCATGATTTATGAGTCTTGATTCATGATTTATGATTCGATTCATGATTCATGATTCATGATTCAATTCATGATTCATGATTCGATTCATGATTCATGATTCAATTCATGATTTATGATTTATGATTTAATTTATGATTCAATTCATGATTCATGATTCAATTCATGATTCATGATTCATGATTCGATTCATGATTCATGATTCAATTCATTATTCATGATTCGATTCATGATTCATGATTTATGATTCATGATTCATGATTCAATTCATGATTCATGATTCAATTCATGATTCATGAGTCTTGATTCAAGATTCGATTCATGATTCATGATTCAATTCATGATTTATGATTTATGATTCAATTTATGATTCAATTTATGATTCATGATTCAATTCATGATTCATGATTCATTTCATGATTCAATTCATGATTCATTTCATGATTCATGATTCAATTCATGATTCATGATTCAATTCATGATTCAAATCATGATTCATGATTCATGATTAAATTCCTGATTCATGATTCATTTCATGATTCAATTCATGATTCATTTCATGATTCATGATTCAATTCATGATTCATGATTCAAATCATGATTCATGATTCATGATTAAATTCCTGATTCATGATTCATGATTCATTTCATGATTCAATTCATGATTCAATTCATGATTCATGATTCAATTCATGATTCATGATTCAATTCATGATTCATTTCATGATTCATGATTCATTTCATGATTCATGATTTAATTCATGATTAATGATTCATGATTCAATTCATGATTCATGATGCAATTCATGATTCATGATTCAATTCATGATTCATGATTCAATTCATGTTTCATGATTTGATTCATAATTCATGATTCAATTCATGATTCATGATTCATGATTCGATTCATGATTCATTATTCAATTCATGATTCATGATTTAATTCATGATTCATAATTTGATTCATGATTCATGATTTATGATTACATTCATGATTCAATTCATGATTCATGATTCAATTCATGATTCGAGATTCATCATTCGATTCATGATTCATGATTCAATTCATGATTCATGATTCATGATTCATTTCATGATTCAATTCATGATTCAATTCATGATTCATTTCATGATTCATGATTCAATTCATGATTCATGATTCCATTCATGATTCATTTCATGATTCATGATTCACTTCATGATTCATGATTCATGATTCAATTCATGATTCATTTCATGAATCATGATTCATTTCATGATTCATGATTCATGATTCAATTCATGATTCATTTCATGATTCATGATTTAATTCATGATTAATGATTCATGATTCAATTCATGATTTATGATTTATGATTCAATTTATGATTCGATTCATGATTCATGATTCAATTCATGATTCATGATTCAATTCATGATTCATATTTCATGATTCATGATTCAATTCATGATTCAATTCATGATTCATGATTCGATTCATGATTTATGATTTATGATTCATGATTCAATTCATGATTCATGATTCGATTCATAATTCATGATTCAATTCATGATTCATGATTTGATTCATGATTCATGATTCATGATTCATGATTCAATTCATGTTTCATGATTCGATTCATGATTCATGATTCAATTCATGATTCATGATTCATGATTCAATTCATGATTCATGATTCGATTTATGATTCATGATTCAATTCATGATTCATGATTTATGATTTAATTCATGATTCAATTCATGATTCATGATTTATGATTTAATTCATGATTCAATTCATAATTCATGATTCACTTCATGATTCGAGATTCATGATTCGATTCATGATTCATATTTCAATTCATGATTCATGATTCAATTCATGATTCAATTCCTTATTCAAATCATGATACATGATTTAATTCATGATTCATGATTCATGATTCAATTCATGATTCATAATTCATGATTCATATCATGATTCATGATTCGATTTATGATTTATGATTCAATTAATGATTCAATTCATGATTCAAGATTAGATTCATGATTTATGATTTAATTCATGATTCATGATTCATGATTCATGATTCGATTCATGATTCATGATTCATGATTCATGATTCATGATTCAATTCATGATTCATGATTTATGATTCAATTCATGATTCATGATTCGATTCATGATTCATGATTCGATTCATGATTCATGATTCATGATTCATGATTCATGATTCAATTCATGATTCATGATTCATGATTCAATTCATAATTCATGATTCATGATTCAATTCATGATTCAATTCATGATTCATTTCATGATTCATGATTCAATTCATGATTCATGATTCAAATCATGATTCATGATTCAATTCATGATTCATGATTCGATTCATGATTCATGATTCAATTCATGATTTATGATTTATAATTTAATTTATGATTCAATTCATGATTCATGATTCAATTCATGATTCATGATTCATGATTCGATTCATGATTCATGATTCAATTCATTATTCATGATTCGATTCATGATTCATGATTTATGATTCATGATTCATGATTCAATTCATGATTCATGATTCAATTCATGATTCATGAGTCTTGATTCAAGATTCGATTCATGATTCATGATTCAATTCATGATTTATGATTTATGATTCAATTTATGATTCAATTTATGATTCATGATTCAATTCATGATTCATGATTCATTTCATGATTCAATTCATGATTCATTTCATGATTCATGATTCAATTCATGATTCATGATTCAATTCATGATTCAAATCATGATTCATGATTCATGATTAAATTCCTGATTCATGATTCATGATTCATTTCATGATTCAATTCATGATTCATTTCATGATTCATGATTCAATTCATGATTCATGATTCAAATCATGATTCATGATTCATGATTAAATTCCTGATTCATGATTCATGATTCATTTCATGATTCAATTCATGATTCATTTCATGATTCATGATTCAATTCATGATTCATGATTCAATTCATGATTCATGATTCAATTCATGATTCATTTCATGATTCATGATTCATTTCATGATTCATGATTTAATTCATGATTAATGATTCATGATTCAATTCATGATTCATGATGCAATTCATGATTCATGATTCAATTCATGATTCATGATTCAATTCATGTTTCATGATTTGATTCATAATTCATGATTCAATTCATGATTCATGATTCATTATTCAATTCATGATTCATGATTTAATTCATGATTCATAATTTGATTCATGATTCATGATTTATGATTACATTCATGATTCAATTCATGATTCATGATTCAATTCATGATTCGAGATTCATCATTCGATTCATGATTCATGTTTCAATTCATGATTCATGATTCATGATTCATTTCATGATTCAATTCATGATTCAATTCATGATTCATTTCATGATTCATGATTCAATTCATGATTCATGATTCCATTCATGATTCATTTCATGATTCATGATTCACTTCATGATTCATGATTCATGATTCAATTCATGATTCATTTCATGAATCATGATTCATTTCATGATTCATGATTCATGATTCAATTCATGATTCATTTCATGATTGATGATTTAATTCATGATTAATGATTCATGATTCAATTCATGATTTATGATTTATGATTCAATTTATGATTCGATTCATGATTCATGATTCAATTCATGATTCATGATTCAATTCATGGTTCATATTTCATGATTCATGATTCAATTCATGATTCAATTCATGATTCATGATTCGATTCATGATTTATGATTTATGATTCATGATTCAATTCATGATTCATGATTCGATTCATGATTCATGATTCAATTCATGATTCATGATTTGATTCATGATTCATGATTCATGATTCATGATTCAATTCATGTTTCATGATTCGATTCATGATTCATGATTCAATTCATGATTCATGATTCATGATTCAATTCATGATTCATGATTTGATTTATGATTCATGATTCAATTCATGATTCATGATTTATGATTTAATTCATGATTCAATTCATGATTCATGATTTATGATTTAATTCATGATTCAATTCATAATTCATGATTCACTTCATGATTCGAGATTCATGATTCGATTCATGATTCATATTTCAATTCATGATTCATGATTCAATTCATGATTCAATTCCTTATTCAAATCATGATACATGATTTAATTCATGATTCATGATTCATGATTCAATTCATAATTCATAATTCATGATTCATATCATGATTCATGATTCGATTTATGATTTATGATTCAATTAATGATTCATTTCATGATTCAAGATTAGATTCATGATTTATGATTTAATTCATGATTCATGATTCATGATTCATGATTCGATTCATGATTCATGATTCATGATTCATGATTCATGATTCAATTCATGATTCATGATTTATGATTCAATTCATGATTCATGATTCGATTCATGATTCATGATTCGATTCATGATTCATGATTCATGATTCATGATTCATGATTCAATTCATGATTCATGATTCAATTCATAATTCATGATTCATGATTGAATTCATGATTCATGATTCATGATTCAATTCATGATTCATGATTCATGATTCAATTCATGATTCATGATTAATATTTTGATTCATAATTCATGATTCATGATTCAATTCATGATTCATGATTCATGATTCAATTCATGATTCATGATTCAATTCATGATTCATGATTCATGATTCAATTCATGATTCATGATTCATGATTCAATTCATGATTAATAATTCTTGATTCATGATTCAAGTCATGATTCATGATTCATGATTCATGATTCAATACATGATTCATGATTCATGATTCAATTCATGATTCATGATTCAATTCATGATTCATAATTCAATTCATGATTCATGATTCATGATTCAATTCATGATTCATGATTCATGATTCATGATTCATGATTCGAGATTCATGATTCATGATTCAATTCATGATTCATGATTCATGATTCAATTCATGATTCGATTCATGATTCAATTCATGATTCAATACATGATTCATGATTCATGATTCAATTCATGATTCATGATTCATGATTCATGATTCATGATTCAATTCATGATTCATGATTCATGATTCAATTTATTATTCATGATTCATGATTTAATTCATGATTCATGATTCATGATTCAATTCATGATTCATGATTAATGATTCGATTCATGATTTATGATTAATGATTCAATTCATGATTCATGATTTATGATTCATGATTCAATTCATTATTCATGATTCGATTCATGATTCATGATTCATGATTCAATTCATGATTCATGATTCAATTCATGATTCATGATTCATGATTCAAGTCATGATTCATGATTCAATTCATGATTCAATTCATGATTCATGATTCATGATTCAGTTTAAGATTCATGATTCTAATCATGAATTCATGATTCATGATTCAATTCATGATTCAATTCATGATTCATAATTCAATTCATAATTTATAATTCATGATTCATGATTCAATTCATGATTCATGATTCAACTAATGATTCAATTCATGATTCATGATTCGATTCATAATTCATGATTCATGATTCATAATTCAATCATGATTCAATTCATGATTCATGATTCAAATCATGATTCATGATTCAATTCATGATTCATAATTCATGATTCAATTCATGATTCATGATTTATGATTCAAGTTATGAATAATGATTCAATTCATATTTCAATTCATGATTCATGATTCAATTTATGATTCATGATTCATGATTCATGATTCATGATTCTATTCATGATTCATGATTCATGATTCAATTCATGATTCAATTCATGATTTATAATTCGTGATTCATGATTCAATTCATAATTTATAATTCATAATTCATGATTCATGATTCAATTCATGATTCATGATTCAATTCATGATTCATGATTCAATAATGATTCAATTAATTATTCATGATTCATGATTCGATTCATGATTCATGATGCATGATTCAATTCATGATTCATGATTCGATTCATGATTCATGATTCAATTAATGATTCATGATTCAATTCATGATTCATGATTCATGATTTAATTCCTTATTCATGATTCGAATTATGATTCTCGATTCATGATTTAATTCATTATTCATGATTTATGATTCATGATTCAATTCATGATTCATGATTCATGATTCAATTCATGATTCATGATTAATATTTCGATTCATGATTCATGATTCATGATTCAATTCATGATTCATGATTCATGATTCATGATTCATGATTCAATTCATTATTCATGATTCGATTCATGATTCTTGATTCATGATTCATGATTCGATTCATGATTCATGATTCATGATTCAATTCATGATTCCTGATTCAATTCATGACTCAATTCATGATTCAATTCATGATTCATGATTCAATTCATTATTCAATTCATGATTCATGATTCGATTCATAATTCATGATTCAATTCATGATTTAATTCATGATTCATGATTCGATTCATGATTCATGATTCAATTCATGATTCATGATTCATGATTCAATTCATGATTCATGATTCAATTCATGATTCAATTCCTTATTTAAATCATGATACATGATTTAATTCATGATTCATGATTCATGATTCAATTCATGATTCATAATTCATGATTCATATCATGATTCATGATTCGATTTTTGATTTATGATTCAATTAATGATTCAATTCATGATTCAAGATTAGATTCATGATTTATGATTTAATTCATGATTCATGATTCATGATTCGATTCATGATTCATGATTCATGATTCGATTCATGATTCATGATTCATGATTCATGATTCATGATTCAATTCATGATTCATGATTTATGATTCAATTCATGATTCATGATTCGATTCATGATTCATGATTCATGATTCGATTCATGATTCATGATTCATGATTCATGATTCAATTCATGATTCATGATTCATGATTCAATTCATAATTCATGATTGAATTCATGATTCATGATTCATGATTCAATTCATGATTCATGATTTATGATTCATGATTCAATTCATTATTCATGATTCGATTCATGATTCATGATTCATGATTCAATTCATGATTCATGATTCAATTCATTATTCATGATTCATGATTCAAGTCATGATTCATGATTCAATTCATGATTCAATTCATGATTCATGATTCATGATTCAGTTTAAGATTCATGATTCTAATCATAAATTCATGATTCATGATTCAATTCATGATTCAATTCATGATTCATAATTCAATTCATAATTTATAATTCATGATTCATGATTCAATTCATGATTCATGATTCAACTAATGATTCAATTCATGATTCATGATTCGATTCATAATTCATGATTCATGATTCATATTTCAATTCATGATTCAATTCATGATTCATGATTCAAATCATGATTCATGATTCAATTCATGATTCATAATTCATGATTCAATTCATGATTCATGATTTATGATTCAAGTTATGAATAATGATTCAATTCATATTTCAATTCATGATTCATGATTCAATTTATGATTCATGATTCATGATTCATGATTCATGATTCTATTCATGATTCATGATTCATGATTCAATTCATGATTCAATTCATGATTTATAATTCGTGATTCATGATTCAATTCATAATTTATAATTCATAATTCATGATTCATGATTCAATTCATGATTCATGATTCAATTCATGATTCATGATTCAATAATGATTCAATTAATTATTCATGATTCATGATTCGATTCATGATTCATGATTCAATTCATGATTCATGATTCGATTCATGATTCATGATTCAATTAATGATTCATGATTCAATTCATGATTCATGATTCATGATTTAATTCCTTATTCATGATTCGAATTATGATTCTTGATTCATGATTTAATTCATTATTCATGATTCGATTCATGATTTATGATTCATGATTCAATTCATGATTTATGATTCATGATTCAATTCATGATTCATGATTAATATTTCGATTCATGATTCATGATTCATGATTCAATTCATGATTCATGATTCATGATTCATGATTCATGATTCAATTCATTATTCATGATTCGATTCATGATTCTTGATTCATGATTCATGATTCGATTCATGATTCATGATTCATGATTCAATTCATGATTCCTGATTCAATTCATGATTCAATTCATGATTCAATTCATGATTCATGATTCAATTCATTATTCAATTCATGATTCATGATTCGATTCATAATTCATGATTCAATTCATGATTTAATTCATGATTCATGATTCGATTCATGATTCATGATTCAATTCATGAATCATGATTCATGATTCAATTCATGATTCATGATTCAATTCATGATTCAATTCCTTATTCAAATCATGATACATGATTTAATTCATGATTCATGATTCATGATTCAATTCATGATTCATAATTCATGATTCATATCATGATTCATGATTCGATTTATGATTTATGATTCAATTAATGATTCAATTCATGATTCAAGATTAGATTCATGATTTATGATTTAATTCATGATTCATGATTCATGATTCATGATTCGATTCATGATTCATGATTCATGATTCATGATTCATGATTCATGATTCAATTCATGATTCATGATTTATGATTCAATTCATGATTCATGATTCGATTCATGATTCATGATTCGATTCATGATTCATGATTCATGATTCATGATTCATGATTCAATTCATGATTCATGATTCATGATTTAATTCATAATTCATGATTCATGATTAAATTCATGATTCATGATTCATGATTCAATTCATGATTCATAATTTATGATTCATGATTCAATTCATGATTCATGATTCATGATTCAATTCATGATTCATGATTAATATTTCGATTCATAATTCATGATTCATGATTCAATTCATGATTCATGATTCATGATTCATGATTCATGATTCAATTCATTATTCATGATTCGATTCATGATTCTTGTTTCATGATTCATGATTCGATTCATGATTCATGATTCATGATTCAATTCATGATTCCTGATTCAATTCATGATTCAATTCATGATTCAATTCATGATTCATGATTCAATTCATTATTCAATTCATGATTCATGATTCGATTCATAATTCATGATTCAATTCATGATTCATGATTCATGATTCATGATTCAATTCATTATTCATGATTCGATTCATGATTCTTGTTTCATGATTCATGATTCGATTCATGATTCATGATTCATGATTCAATTCATGATTCCTGATTCAATTCATGATTCAATTCATTATTCAATTCATGATTCATGATTCAATTCATTATTCAATTCATGATTCATGATTCAATTCATGATTCATTATTCAATTCATGATTCATGATTCATGATTCAATTAATGATTCATGATTCAATTCATGATTCAATTCCTTATTCAAATCATGATACATGATTCAATTCATGATTCATGATTCATGATTCAATTCATGATTCATGATTCATGATTCATATCATGATTCATGATTCGATTCATGATTTATGATTCAATTAATGATTCAATTCATGATTCATGATTCGATTCATGATTCATGATTTAATTCATGATTCATGATTCAATTCATGATTCATGATTCATGATTCATGATTCAATTCATGATTCATGATTCATGATTCAATTTATGTTTCGTGATTCATGATTCAATTCATGATTCATGATTTATGATTCAATTCATGATTCATGATTCATGATTCATGATTCATGATTCAATTCATTATTCATGATTCGATTCATGATTCTTGATTCATGATTCATGATTCGATTCATGATTCATGATTCATGATTCAATTCATGATTCCTGATTAAATTCATGACTCAATTCATGATTCAATTCATGATTCATGATTCAATTCATTATTCAATTCATGATTCATGATTCGATTCATAATTCATGATTCAATTCATGATTTAATTCATGATTCATGATTCGATTCATGATTCATGATTCAATTCATGATTCATGATTCATGATTCAATTCATGATTCATGATTCAATTCATGATTCAATTCCTTATTTAAATCATGATACATGATTTAATTCATGATTCATGATTCATGATTCAATTCATGATTTATAATTCATGATTCATATCATGATTCATGATTCGATTTATGATTTATGATTCAATTAATGATTCAATTCATGATTCAAGATTAGATTCATGATTTATGATTTAATTCATGATTCATGATTCATGATTCATGATTCGATTCATGATTCATGATTCATGATTCATGATTCATGATTCAATTCATGATTCATGATTTATGATTCAATTCATGATTCATGATTCGATTCATGATTCATGATTCATGATTCGATTCATGATTCATGATTCATGATTCATGATTCATGATTCAATTCATGATTCATGATTCATGATTCAATTCATAATTCATGATTGAATTCATGATTCATGATTCATGATTCAATTCATGATTCATGATTTATGATTCATGATTCAATTCATTATTCATGATTCGATTCATGATTCATGATTCAATTCATGATTCATGATTCAATTCATGATTCATGATTCAAGTCATGATTCATGATTCAATTCATGATTCAATTCATGATTCATGATTCATGATTCAGTTTAAGATTCATGATTCTAATCATAAATTCATGATTCATGATTCAATTCATGATTCAATTCATGATTCATAATTCAATTCATAATTTATAATTCATGATTCATGATTCAATTCATGATTCATGATTCAACTAATGATTCAATTCATGATTCATGATTCGATTCATAATTCATGATTCATGATTCATATTTCAATTCATGATTCAATTCATGATTCATGATTCAAATCATGATTCATGATTCAATTCATGATTCATAATTCATGATTCAATTCATGATTCATGATTTATGATTCAAGTTATGAATAATGATTCAATTCATATTTCTATTCATGATTCAATTTATGATTCATGATTCATGATTCATAATTCATGATTCTATTCATGATTCATGATTCATGATTCAATTCATGATTCAATTCATGATTTATAATTCGTGATTCATGATTCAATTCATAATTTATAATTCATAATTCATGATTCATGATTCAATTCATGATTCATGATTCAATAATGATTCAATTAATTATTCATGATTCATGATTCGATTCATGATTCATGATTCATGATTCAATTCATGATTCATGATTCAATTAATGATTCATGATTCAATTCATGATTCATGATTCATGATTTAATTCCTTATTCATGATTCGAATTATGATTCTTGATTCATGATTTAATTCATTATTCATGATTCGATTCATGATTTATGATTCATGATTCAATTCATGATTCATGATTCAATTCATGATTCATGATTCATGATTCAATTCATGATTCATGATTCAATTCATGATTCAATTCCTTATTCAAATCATGATACATGATTTAATTCATGATTCATGATTCATGATTCAATTCATGATTCATAATTCATGATTCATAATTCAATTCATGATTCATGATTCATGATTCAATTCATGATTCATGATTAATATTTCGATTCATAATTCATGATTCATGATTCAATTCATGATTCATGATTCATGATTCGTGATTCATGATTCAATTCATTATTCATGATTCGATTCATGATTCTTGTTTCATGATTCATGATTTGATTCATGATTCATGATTCATGATTCAATTCATGATTCCTGATTCAATTCATGATTCAATTCATGATTCAATTCATGATTCATGATTCAATTCATTATTCAATTCATGATTCATGATTCGATTCATAATTCATGATTCAATTCATGATTCAATTCATGATTCATGATTCATGATTCATGATTTAATTCATTATTCATGATTCGATTCATGATTCTTGTTTCATGATTCATGATTCGATTCATGATTCATGATTCATGATTCAATTCATGATTCCTGATTCAATTTATGATTCAATTCATGATTCAATTCATGATTCATGATTCAATTCATTATTCAATTCATGATTCATGATTCAATTCATGATTCATTATTCAATTCAGGATTCATGATTCATGATTCAATTCATGATTCATGATTCAATTCATGATTCAATTCCTTATTCAAATCATGATACATGATTCAATTCATGATTCATGATTCATGATTCAATTCATGATTCATGATTCATATCATGATTTATGATTCGATTCATGATTTATGATTCAATTAATGATTCAATTCATGATTCATGATTCGATTCATGATTCATGATTTAATTCATGATTCATGATTCAATTCATGATTCATGATTCATGATTCATGATTCATGATTCAATTCATGATTCATGATTCATGATTCAATTTATGTTTCGTGATTCATGATTCAATTCATGATTCATGATTTATGATTCAATTCATGATTCATGATTCGATTCATGATTCATGATTCATGATTCAAATCATGATTCATGATTCATGATTCGATTCATGATTCATGATTCATGATTCATGATTCATGATTCAATTCATGATTCATGATTCATGATTCAATTCATAATTCATGATTCATGATTGAATTCATGATTCATGATTCATGATTCAATTCATGATTCATAATTCATGATTCATGATTCAATTCATGATTCATGATTCAATTCATGATTCATGATTAATATTTCGATTCATAATTCATGATTCATGATTCAATTCATGATTCATGATTCATGATTCATGATTCATGATTCAATTCATTATTCATGATTCGATTCATGATTCTTGTTTCATGATTCATGATTCGATTCATGATTCATGATTCATGATTCAATTCATGATTCCTGATTCAATTCATGATTCAATTCATGATTCATGATTCAATTCATTATTCAATTCATGATTCATGATTCGATTCATAATTCATGATTCAATTCATGATTCAATTCATGATTCATGATTCAATTCATGATTCATTATTCAATTCATGATTCATGATTCATGATTCAATTCATGATTCATGATTCAATTCATGATTCAATTCCTTATTCAAATCATGATACATGATTCAATTCATGATTCATGATTCATGATTCAATTCATGATTCATGATTCATGATTCATATCATGATTCATGATTCGATTCATGATTTATGATTCAATTAATGATTCAATTCATGATTCATGATTCGATTCATGATTCATGATTTAATTCATGATTCATGATTCGATTCATGATTCATGATTCGATTCATGATTCATGATTCATGATTCATGATTCAATTCATGATTCATGATTCATGATTCAATTTATGATTCGTGATTCATGATTCAATTCATGATTCATGATTTATGATTCAATTCATGATTCATGATTCGATTCATGATTCATGATTCATGATTCGATTCATGATTCATGATTCATGATTCAATTCATGATTCATGATTCATGATTCAATTCATAATTCATGATTCATGATTGAATTCATGATTCATGATTCATGATTCATGATTCATGATTCAATTCATGATTCATAATTCATGATTCATAATTCATAATTCATGATTCAATTCATGATTCATGATTCATGATTCATGATTCAATTCATGATTCATGATTCAATTCATGATTCATGATTCGATTTATGATTCATGATTTATGATTCAATTCATGATTCATGATTCAATTCATGATTCAATTCATGATTCAATTTATGATTCAATTAATGATTCATGATTCAATTTATGATTCATTTCATGAATTATGATTCGATTCATAATTCATGATTCTATTCATGATTCAATTCATGATTCATGATTTAATTCATGATTCATGATTCGATTCATGATTCATGATTCAATTCATGATTCAATTCATGATTCATGATTCGATTCATGATTCATGATTCAATTCAAAATTCAATTCTTGATTAATGATTCGATTCATGATTCATGTTTTAATTCATGATTCATGATTCGTTAATCATGATTCAATTCATGATTCAAGATTCATGATTCAATTCATGATTCATGTTTCGATTCATGATTCTTGATTCATGATTCATGATTCAATTCATGATTCTTGAATCATGATTCGATTCATAATTCATGATTCATGATTCAATTCATTATTCATGATTCATGATTCATGATTCAATTCATGATTCATAATTCAAGATTCTATTCATGATTCATGATTCATGATTCGATTCATGATTCATGATTCGTGATTCAATTCATGATTCATGCTTCATGATTCATGATTCAATTTATGATTCATGATTCATGATTCAATTCATGATTCATGATTCAATTTATGATTCATCATTCATGATTCATGATTCAATTCATGATTCATGATTCAATTCATGATTCAATTCATGATTCATGGTTCATGATTCATGATTCAATTCATAATTCATAATTAAATTCATGATTCATAATTCATGATTCAAGATTCAATTCATAATTCATAATTCATGATTCATGATTCAATTGATGATTCATGATTCATGATTTATGATTCATGATTCATGATTCATGATTCATGATTCAATTCATGATTCATGATTCAATTCATGATTCATAATTCATAATTCATGATTCAATTCATGATTCATGATTCATAATTCAATTCATGATTCATGATTCATGATTCAATTCATGATTCATGATTCATGATTCAATTCATGATTCATGATTCATGATTCAATTCATGATTCATGATTCATGATTCAATTCATGATTCATGATTCAATTCATGATTCATGATTCATGATTCATGATTCAATTCATGATTCATGATTCATGATTCAATTCATGATTCATACTTCATGATTCATGATTCAATTCATGATTCATGATTCAATTCATGATTCATGATTCGATTTATGATTCATGATTCATGATTCAATTCATGATTCATGATTCAAAATTCATGATTCAATTCATGATTCGATTCATGATTCAATTTATGATTCAATTCATGATTCATGATTCATGATTCAATTCATGATTCATGATTCAATTCATGATTAATAATTCTTGATTTATGATTCAAGTCATGATTCATGATTCATGATTCATGATTCAATTCATGATTCAATTCATGATTCATGATTCGATTCATGATTCATGATTCAATTCAAAATTCAATTCTTGATTAATGATTCGATTCATGATTCATGTTTTAATTCATGATTCATGATTCATTAATCATGATTCAATTCATGATTCAAGATTCATGATTCAATTCATGATTCATGTTTCGATTCATGATTCTTGATTCATGATTCATGATTCAATTCATGATTCTTGAATCATGATTCGATTCATAATTCATGATTCATGATTCAATTCATTATTCATGATTCATGATTCATGATTCAATTCATGATTCATAATTCAAGATTCTATTCATGATTCATGATTCATGATTCGATTCATGATTCATGATTCATGATTCATGATTCATGATTCAATTCATGATTCATGCTTCATGATTCATGCTTCATGATTCATGATTCAATTTATGATTCATGATTCATGATTCAATTCATGATTCATGATTCAATTTATGATTCATCATTCATGATTCATGATTCAATTCATGATTCATGATTCAATTCATGATTCAATTCATGATTCATGATTCAATTCATAATTCATAATTAAATTCATGATTCATAATTCATGATTCAAGATTCAATTCATAATTCATAATTCATGATTCATGATTCAATTGATGATTCATGATTCATGATTTATGATTCATGATTCATGATTCATGATTCAATTCATGATTCATGATTCAATTCATGATTCATACTTCATGATTCATGATTCAATTCATGATTCATGATTCAATTCATGATTCATGATTCGATTTATGATTCATGATTCATGATTCAATTCATGATTCATGATTCAAAATTCATGATTCAATTCATGATTCGATTCATGATTCAATTTATGATTCAATTCATGATTCATGATTCATGATTCAATTCATGATTCATGATTCATGATTCAATTCATGATTAATAATTCTTGATTTATGATTCAAGTCATGATTCATGATTCATGATTCATGATTCAATTCATGATTCATGATTCATGATTCAATTCATGATTCATGATTCATGATTCAATTCATGATTCATGATTCAATTCATGATTCATGATTCATGATTCAATTCATGATTCATGATTCATGATTCAATTCATGATTAATAATTCTTGATTCATGATTCAAGTCATGATTCATGATTCATGATTCATGATTCAATACATGATTCATGATTCATGATTCAATTCATGATTCATGATTCAATTCATGATTCATAATTCATGATTCATAATTCAATTCATGATTCATGATTCATGATTCAATTCATGATTCATGATTCATGATTCATGATTCATGATTCGAGATTCATGATTCATGATTCAATTCATGATTCATGATTCATGATTCAATTCATGATTCGATTCATGATTCAATTCATGATTCAATACATGATTCATGATTCATGATTCAATTCATGATTCATGATTCAATTCATGATTCATGATTCATGATTCAATTCATGATTCATGATTCATGATTCAATTCATTATTCATGATTCATGATTTAATTCATGATTCATGATTCATGATTCAATTCATGATTCATGATTAATGATTTGATTCATGATTTATGATTAATGATTCAATTCATGATTCATGATTTATGATTCATGATTCAATTCATTATTCATGATTCGATTCATGATTCATGATTCATGATTCAATTCATGATTCATGATTCAATTCATGATTCATGATTCATGATTCAAGTCATGATTCATGATTCAATTCATGATTCAATTCATGATTCATGATTCATGATTCAGTTTAAGATTCATGATTCTAATCATAAATTCATGATTCATGATTCAATTCATGATTCAATTCATGATTCATAATTCAATTCATAATTTATAATTCATGATTCATGATTCAATTCATGATTCATGATTCAACTAATGATTCAATTCATGATTCATGATTCGATTCATAATTCATGATTCATGATTCATAATTCAATCATGATTCAATTCATGATTCATGATTCAAATCATGATTCATGATTCAATTCATGATTCATAATTCATGATTCAATTCATGATTCATGATTTATGATTCAAGTTATGAATAATGATTCAATTCATATTTCAATTCATGATTTATGATTCAATTTATGATTCATGATTCATGATTCATGATTCTATTCATGATTCATGATTCATGATTCAATTCATGATTCAATTCATGATTTATAATTCGAGATTCATGATTCAATTCATAATTTATAATTCATAATTCATGATTCATGATTCAATTCATGATTCATGATTCAATTCATGATTCATGATTCAATAATGATTCAATTAATTATTCATGATTCATGATTCAATTTATGATTCTTGATTCATGATTTAATTCATTATTCATGATTCGATTCATGATTTATGATTCATGATTCAATTCATGATTCATGATTCATGATTCAATTCATGATTCATGATTAATATTTCGATTCATGATTCATGATTCATGATTCAATTCATGATTCATGATTCATGATTCATGATTCAATTCATTATTCATGATTCGATTCATGATTCTTGATTCATGATTCATGATTCGATTCATGATTCATGATTCATGATTTAATTCATGATTCCTGATTCAATTCATGATTCAATTCATGATTCAATTCATGATTCATGATTCAATTCATTATTCAATTCATGATTCATGATTCGATTCATAATTCATGATTCAATTCATGATTTAATTCATGATTCATGATTCGATTCATGATTCATGATTCAATTCATGATTCATGATTCATGATTCAATTCATGATTCATGATTCAATTCATGATTCAATTCCTTATTCAAATCATGATACATGATTTAATTCATGATTCATGATTCATGATTCAATTCATGATTCATAATTCATGATTCATATCATGATTCATGATTCGATTTATGATTTATGATTCAATTAATGATTCAATTCATGATTCAAGATTAGATTCATGATTTATGATTTAATTCATGATTCATGATTCATGATTCGATTCATGATTCATGATTCATGATTCATGATTCATGATTCAATTCATGATTCATGATTTATGATTCAATTCATGATTCATGATTCGATTCATGATTCATGATTCATGATTCGATTCATGATTCATGATTCATGATTCATGATTCATGATTCAATTCATGATTCATGATTCATGATTCAATTCATAATTCATGATTCATGATTGAATTCATGATTCATGATTCATGATTCAATTCATGATTCATAATTCATGATTCATGATTCAATTCATGATTCATGATTCATGATTCAATTCATGATTCATGATTAATATTTTGATTCATAATTCATGATTCATGATTCAATTCATGATTCATGATTCAATTCATGATTCATGATTCAATTCATGATTAATAATTCTTGATTCATGATTCAAGTCATGATTCATGATTCATGATTCATGATTCAATACATGATTCATGATTCATGATTCAATTCATGATTCATGATTCAATTCATGATTCATAATTCATGATTCATAATTCAATTCATGATTCATGATTCATGATTCAATTCATGATTCATGATTCATGATTCATGATTCGAGATTCATGATTCATGATTCAATTCATGATTCATGATTCATGATTCAATTCATGATTCGATTCATGATTCAATTCATGATTCAATACATGATTCATGATTCATGATTCAATTCATGATTCATGATTCAATTCATGATTCATGATTCATGATTCAATTCATGATTCATGATTCATGATTCAATTCATTATTCATGATTCATGATTTAATTCATGATTCATGATTCATGATTCAATTCATGATTCATGATTAATGATTCGATTCATGATTTATGATTAATGATTCAATTCATGATTCATGATTTATGATTCATGATTCAATTCATTATTCATGATTCGATTCATGATTCATGATTCAATTCATGATTCATGATTCAATTCATGATTCATGATTCATGATTCAAGTCATGATTCATGATTCAATTCATGATTCAATTCATGATTCATGATTCATGATTCAGTTTAAGATTCATGATTCTAATCATAAATTCATGATTCATGATTCAATTCATGATTCAATTCATGATTCATAATTCAATTCATAATTTATAATTCATGATTCATGATTCAATTCATGATTCATGATAAAACTAATGATTCAATTCATGATTCATGATTCGATTCATAATTCATGATTCATGATTCATAATTCAATCATGATTCAATTCATGATTCATGATTCAAATCATGATTCATGATTCAATTCATGATTCATAATTCATGATTCAATTCATGATTCATGATTTATGATTCAAGTTATGAATAATGATTCAATTCATATTTCAATTCATGATTCATGATTCAATTTATGATTCATGATTCATGATTCATGATTCATGATTCTATTCATGATTCATGATTCATGATTCAATTCATGATTCAATTCATGATTTATAATTCGTGATTCATGATTCAATTCATAATTTATAATTCATAATTCATGATTCATGATTCAATTCATGATTCATGATTCAATTCATGATTCATGATTCAATAATGATTCAATTAATTATTCATGATTCATGATTCGATTCATGATTCATGATGCATGATTCAATTCATGATTCATGATTCGATTCATGATTCATGATTCAATTAATGATTCATGATTCAATTCATGATTCATGATTCATGATTTAATTCCTTATTCATGATTCGAATTATGATTCTTGATTCATGATTTAATTCATTATTCATGATTTATGATTCATGATTCAATTCATGATTCATGATTCATGATTCAATTCATGATTCATGATTAATATTTCGATTCATGATTCATGATTCATGATTCAATTCATGATTCATGATTCATGATTCATGATTCAATTCATTATTCATGATTCGATTCATGATTCTTGATTCATGATTCATGATTCGATTCATGATTCATGATTCATGATTCAATTCATGATTCCTGATTCAATTCATGACTCAATTCCTGATTCAATTCATGATTCATGATTCAATTCATTATTCAATTCATGATTCATGATTCGATTCATAATTCATGATTCAATTCATGATTTAATTCATGATTCATGATTCGATTCATGATTCATGATTCAATTCATGATTCATGATTCATGATTCAATTCATGATTCATGATTCAATTCATGATTCAATTCCTTATTTAAATCATGATACATGATTTAATTCATGATTCATGATTCATGATTCAATTCATGATTCATAATTCATGATTCATATCATGATTTATGATTCGATTTATGATTTATGATTCAATTAATGATTCAATTCATGATTCAAGATTAGATTCATGATTTATAATTTAATTCATGATTCATGATTTATGATTCATGATTCAATTCATTATTCATGATTCGATTCATGATTCATGATTCATGATTCAATTCATGATTCATGATTCAATTCATGATTCATGATTCATGATTCAAGTCATGATTCATGATTCAATTCATGATTCAATTCATGATTCATGATTCATGATTCAGTTTAAGATTCATGATTCTAATCATAAATTCATGATTCATGATTCAATTCATGATTCAATTCATGATTCATAATTCAATTCATAATTTATAATTCATGATTCATGATTCAATTCATGATTCATGATTCAACTAATGATTCAATTCATGAATTATGATTCGATTCATAATTCATGATTCATGATTCATAATTCAATCATGATTCAATTCATGATTCATGATTCAAATCATGATTCATGATTCAATTCATGATTCATAATTCATGATTCAATTCATGATTCATGATTTATGATTCAAGTTATGAATAATGATTCTATTCATATTTCAATTCATGATTCATGATTCAATTTATGATTCATGATTCATGATTCATGATTCATGATTCTATTCATGATTCATGATTCATGATTCAATTCATGATTCAATTCATGATTTATAATTCGTGATTCATGATTCAATTCATAATTTATAATTCATAATTCATGATTCATGATTCAATTCATGATTCATGATTCAATTCATGATTCATGATTCAATAATGATTCAATTAATTATTCATGATTCGATTCATGATTCATGATGCATGATTCAATTCATGATTCATGATTCGATTCATAAATCATGATTCAATTAATGATTCATGATTCAATTCATGATTCATGATTCATGATTTAATTCCTTATTCATGATTCGAATTATGATTCTTGATTCATGATTTAATTCATTATTCATGATTTATGATTCATGATTCAATTCATGATTCATGATTCATGATTCAATTCATGATTCATGATTAATATTTCGATTCATGATTCATGATTCATGATTCAATTCATGATTCATGATTCATGATTCATGATTCATGATTCAATTCATTATTCATGATTCGATTCATGATTCTTGATTCATGATTCATGATTCGATTCATGATTCATGATTCAATTCATGATTCCTGATTCAATTCATGACTCAATTCATGATTCAATTCATGATTCATGATTCAATTCATTATTCAATTCATGATTCATGATTCGATTCATAATTCATGATTCAATTCATGATTTAATTCATGATTCATGATTCGATTCATGATTCATGATTCAATTCATGATTCATGATTCATGATTCAATTCATGATTCATGATTCAATTCATGATTCAATTCCTTATTTAAATCATGATACATGATTTAATTCATGATTCATGATTCATGATTCAATTCATGATTCATAATTCATGATTCATATCATGATTCATGATTCGATTTATGATTTATGATTCAATTAAAGATTCAATTCATGATTCAAGATTAGATTCATGATTTATGATTTAATTCATGATTCATGATTCATGATTCATGATTCGATTCATGATTCATGATTCATGATTCATGATTCATGATTCAATTCATGATTCATGATTTATGATTCAATTCATGATTCATGATTCGATTCATGATTCATGATTCATGATTCGATTCATGATTCATGATTCAATTCATGATTCATGATTCATGATTCAATTCATAATTCATGATTGAATTCATGATTCATGATTCATGATTCAATTCATGATTCATAATTCATGATTCATGATTCAATTCATGATTCATGATTCATTAATTCAATTCATGATTCATGATTAATATTTTGATTCATAATTCATGATTCATGATTCAATTCATGATTCATGATTCATGATTCATGATTCATGATTCAATTCATAATTCATAATTCGATTCATGATTCTTGTTTCATGATTCATGATTCGATTCATGATTCATGATTCATGATTCAATTCATGATTCCTGATTCAATTCATGATTCAATTCATGATTCAATTCATGATTCATGATTCAATTCATTATTCAATTCATGATTCATGATTCGATTCATAATTCATGATTCAATTCATGATTCATGATTCAATTCATGATTCATTATTCAATTCATGATTCATGATTCATGATTCAATTCATGATTCATGATTCAATTCATGATTCAATTCCTTATTCAAATCATGATACATGATTCAATTCATGATTCATGATTCAATTCATGATTCATGATTCATGATTCATATCATGATTCATGATTCGATTCATGATTTATGATTCAATTCATGATTCATGATTCGATTCATGATTCATGATTTATATCATGATTCATGATTCATGATTCATGATTCATGATTCATGATTCAATTCATGATTCATGATTCATGATTCAATTTATGATTCGTGATTCATGATTCAATTCATGATTCATGATTTATGATTCAATTCATGATTCATGATTCGATTCATGATTCATGATTCATGATTCGATTCATGATTCATGATTCATGATTCGATTCATGATTCATGATTCATGATTCATGATTCAATTCATGATTCATGATTCATGATTCAATTCATAATTCATGATTCATGATTGAATTCATGATTCATGATTCATGATTCAATTCATGATTCATAATTCATGATTCATGATTCAATTCATGATTCATGATTCATGATTCAATTCATGATTCATGAATAATATGTCGATTCATAATTCATGATTCATGATTCAATTCATGATTCATGATTCATGATTCATGATTCAATTCATTATTCATGATTCGATTCATGATTCTTGTTTCATGATTCATGATTCGATTCATGATTCATGATTCATGATTCAATTCATGATTCCTGATTCAATTCATGATTCAATTCATGATTCAATTCATGATTCATGATTCAATTCATTATTCAATTCATGATTCATGATTCGATTCATAATTCATGATTCAATTCATGATTCAATTCATGATTCATGATTCAATTCATGATTCATTATTCAATTCATGATTCATGATTCATGATTCAATTCATGATTCATGATTCAATTCATGATTCAATTCATGATTCAATTCATGATTCAAATCATGATACATGATTCAATTCATGATTCATGATTCATGATTCAATTCATGATTCATGATTCATGATTCATATCATGATTCATGATTCGATTCATGATTTATGATTCAATTAATGATTCAATTCATGATTTGTGATTCAATTCATGATTCATGATTCGATTCATGATTCATGATTTAATTCATGATTCATGATTCGATTCATGATTTATGATTCAATTAATGATTCAATTCATGATTCATGATTCGATTCATGATTCATGATTTAATTCATGATTCATGATTCGATTCATGATTCATGATTCATGATTCATGATTCATGATTCAATTCATGATTCATGATTCAATTTATGATTCGTGATTCATGATTCAATTCATGATTCATGATTTATGATTCAATTCATGATTCATGATTCGATTCATGATTCATGATTCATGATTCGATTCATGATTCATGATTCATGATTCAATTCATGATTCATGATTCATGATTCAATTCATAATTCATGATTCATGATTGAATTCATGATTCATGATTCATGATTCAATTCATGATTCATAATTCATGATTCATGATTCAATTCATGATTCATGATTCATGATTCATGATTCAATTCATGATTCATGATTCAATTCATGATTCATGATTCGATTTATGATTCATGATTTATGATTCAATTCATGATTCATGATTCAATTCATGATTCAATTCATGATTCAATTTATGATTCAAATAATGATTCATGATTCAATTTATGATTCATTTCATTAATTATGATTCGATTCATAATTCATGATTCTATTCATGATTCAATTCATGATTCATGATTTAATTCATGATTCATGATTCGATTCATGATTCATGATTCAATTCATGATTCAATTCATGATTCATGATTCGATTCATGATTCATGATTCAATTCATAATTCAATTCTTGATTCATGATTCGATTCATGATTCATGTTTTAATTCATGATTCATGATTCATTAATCATGATTCAATTCATGATTCATGATTCATGATTCAATTCATGATTCATGTTTCGATTCATGATTCTTGATTCATGATTCATGATTCAATTCATGATTCTTGAATCATGATTCGATTCATAATTCATGATTCATGATTCAATTCATTATTCATGATTCATGATTCATGATTCAATTCATGATTCATAATTTAAGATTCTATTCATGATTCATGATTCATGATTCGATTCATGATTCATGATTCGTGATTCAATTCATGATTCATGCTTCATGATTCATGATTCAATTTATGATTCATGATTCATGATTCAATTCATGATTCATGATTCAATTTATGATTCATCATTCATGATTCATGATTCAATTCATGATTCATGATTCAATTCATGATTCAATTCATGATTCATGATTCATGATTCATGATTCAATTCATAATTCATAATTAAATTCATGATTCATAATTCATGATTCAAGATTCAATTCATAATTCATAATTCATGATTCATGATTCAATTGATGATTCATGATTCATGATTTATGATTCATGATTCATGATTCATGATTCATGATTCAATTCATGATTCATGATTCAATTCATGATTCATATTTCATAATTCAATTCATGATTCATGATTCATGATTCAATTCATGATTCATGATTCATGATTCAATTCATGATTCATGATTCATGATTCAATTCATGATTCATGATTCATGATTCAATTCATGATTCAAGATTCATGATTCATGATTCAATTCATGATTCATACTTCATGATTCATGATTCAATTCATGATTCATGATTCAATTCATGATTCATGATTCGATTTATGATTCATGATTCATGATTCAATTCATGATTCATGATTCAAAATTCATGATTCAATTCATGATTCGATTCATGATTCATGATTCGATTTATGATTCATGATTCATGATTCAATTCATGAATTATGATTCATGATTCAATTCATGATTAATAATTCTTGATTTATGATTCAAGTCATGATTCATGATTCATGATTCATGATTCAATTCATGATTCATGATTCATGATTCAATTCATGATTCATGATTCAATTCATGATTCATGATTCATGATTCATTTCATGATTCATGATTCATGATTCAATTCATGATTCAATTCATGATTCATGATTCATGATTCAGTTTAAGATTCATGATTCTAATCATAAATTCATGATTCATGATTCAATTCATGATTCAATTCATGATTCATAATTCAAATTTATAATTCTTGATTCATGATTCGATTCATGATTCATGATTTAATTCATGATTCATGATTCATTAATCATGATTCAATTCATGATTCATGATTCATGATTCAATTCATGATTCATGTTTCGATTCATGATTCTTGATTCATGATTCATGATTCAATTCATGATTCTTGAATCATGATTCGATTCATAATTCATGATTCATGATTCAATTCATTATTCATGATTCATGATTCAATTCATGATTCATAATTCAAGATTCTATTCATGATTCATGATTCATGATTCGATTCATGATTCATGATTTATGATTCAATTCATGATTCATACTTCATGATTCATGATTCAATTCATGATTCATACTTCATGATTCATGATTTAATTCATGATTCATGATTCATGATTCAATTCATGATTCATGATTCAATTTATGATTCATCATTCATGATTCATGATTCAATTCATGATTCATGATTCATGATTCAATTCATGATTCAATTCATGATTCATGATTAATGATTCAAGATTCAATTCATAATTCAATTCATGATTCATAATTCATGATTCAAGATTCAATTCATAATTCATAATTCATGATTCAATTGATGATTCATGATTCATGATTCATGATTCATGATTCAATTCATGATTCATGATTCAATTCATGATTCATAATTCATGATTCATGATTCATGATTCATGATTCAATTCATGATTCATAATTCATGATTCATGATTCAATTCATGATTCATGATTCAATTCATGATTCATGATTCATGATTCAATTCATGATTCATAATTCATGATTCATGATTCAATTCATGATTCATGATTCAAGATTCATGATTCAATTCATGATTCGATTCATGATTCAAATAATGATTCAATTCATGATTCATGATTCAATTAATGATTCATGATTCATGATTCAATTCATGATTCATGATTCATGATTCAATTCATGAATAATAATTCTTGATTCATGATTCAAGTCATGATTCATGATTCATGATTCAATACATGATTCATGATTCATGATTCAATTCATGATTCATGATTCAATTCATGATTCATGATTCATGATTCAATTCATGATTTGATTCCTGATTCAATTCATGATTCATAGATCGATTTATGATTCATGATTCCTGATTCAATTCATGATTCATGATTCAATTCATGATTCGATTCCTGATTCAATTCATGATTCATAGATCGATTTATGATTCATGATTCATGATTCAATTTATGATTCATGATTCATGATTCAATTCATGATTCATGATTCGATTCATGATTCATGATTCAATTCATAATTCAATTCTTGATTCATGATTCGATTCATGATTCATGATTTAATTCATGATTCATGATTCATTAATCATGATTCAATTCATGATTCATGATTCATGATTCAATTCATGATTCATGTTTCGATTCATGATTCTTGATTCATGATTCATGATTCAATTCATAATTCATGATTCATGATTCAATTCATTATTCATGATTCATGATTCAATTCATTATTCATGATTCATGATTCATGATTCAATTCATGATTCATAATTCAAGATTCTATTCATGATTCATGATTCATGATTCGATTCATGATTCATGATTCATGATTCAATTCATGATTCATACTTCATGATTCATGATTTAATTCATGATTCATGATTCAATTTATGATTCATCATTCATGATTCATGATTCAATTCATGATTCATGATTCATGATTCAATTCATGATTCAATTCATGATTCATGATTCATGATTCAATTCATAATTCATAATTCAATTCATGATTCATAATTCATGATTCAAGATTCAATTCATAATTCATAATTCATGATTCATGATTCAATTGATGATTCATGATTCATGATTCATGATTCATGATTCACTTCATGATTCATGATTCAATTCATGATTCATAATTAATGATTCATAATTCAATTCATGATTCATAATTCATGATTCAATTCATGATTCATGATTCATGATTCATGATTCGAGATTCATGATTAATGATTCAATTCATGATTCATGATTCAATTCATGATTCATAATTCATGATTCATGATTCAATTCATGATTCGATTCATAATTCTTGTTTTATGATTTATGATTTAATTCATGATTCATGATTCATGATTCAATTTATGATTCATGATTCATGATTCAATTCATGATTCATGATTCGATTCATGATTCATGATTCAATTCATGATTCAATTCTTGATTCATGATTCGATTCATGATTCATGATTTAATTCATGATTCATGATTCATTAATCATGATTCAATTCATGATTCATGATTCATGATTCAATTCATGATTCATGTTTCGATTCATGATTCTTGATTCATGATTCATGATTTAATTCATGATTCTTGAATCATGATTCAATTCATGATTCATGATTCGATTCATAATTCATGATTCATGATTCAATTCATTATTCATGATTCATGAATTATGATTCAATTCATGATTCATAATTCAAGATTCTATTCATGATTCATGATTCATGATTCGATTCATGATTCATGATTCATGATTCAATTCATGATTCATACTTCATGATTCATGATTTAATTCATGATTCATGATTCATGATTCAATTCATGATTCATGTTTTAATTTATGATTCATCATTCATGATTCATGATTCAATTCATGATTCATGATTCAATTCATGATTCAATTCATGATTCATGATTCATGATTCATGATTCAATTCATAATTCAATTCATGATTCATAATTCATGATTCAAGATTCAATTCATAATTCATAATTCATGATTCATGATTCAATTGATGATTCATGATTCATGATTCATGATTCAATTTATGATTCATGATTCAATTCATGATTCATAATTCATGATTCAATTCATGATTCATGATTCATGATACAATTCATGATTCATAATTCATGATTCATGATTCAATTCATGATTCATGATTCAATTCATGATTCATGATTCATGATTCAATTCATGATTCATGATTCATGATTCAATTCATGATTCATAATTCATGATTCATGATTCAATTCATGATTCATGATTCAAGATTCATGATTCAATTCATGATTCGATTCATGATTCAATTAATGATTCAATTCATGATTCATGATTCAATTCATGATTCATGATTCAATTCATGATTCATGATTCAATTCATGAATAATAATTCTTGATTCATGATTCAAGTCATGATTCATGATTCATGATTCATGATTCAATACATGATTCATGATTCATGATTCATGATTCAATTCATGATTCATAATTCATGATTCATAATTCAATTCATGATTCATGATTCATTATTCAATTCATGATTCATGATTCATGATTCAATTCATGATTCATAATTCATGATTCATGATTCAATTCATGATTCGATTCATGATTCAATTCATGATTCAATACATGATTCATGATTCATGATTCAATTCATGATTCATGATTCAATTCATGATTCATGATTCATGATTCAATTCATGATTCATGATTCTTGATTCAATTCATGATTCATGATTCATGATTCAATTCATGATTCGATTCCTGATTCAATTCATGATTCATAGATCGATTTATGATTCATGATTCCTGATTCAATTCATGATTCATGATTCAATTCATGATTCGATTCCTGATTCAATTTATGATTCATAGATCGATTTATGATTCATGATTCATGATTCAATTTATGATTAATGATTCATGATTCAATTCATGATTCATGATTTGATTCATGATTCATGATTCAATTCATAATTCAATTCTTGATTCATGATTCGATTCATGATTCATGATTTAATTCATGATTCATGATTCATTAATCATGATTCAATTCATGATTCATGATTCATGATTCAATTCATGATTCATGTTTCGATTCATGATTCATGATTCTTGATTCATGATTCATGATTCAATTCATGATTCTTGAATCATGATTCGATTCATAATTCATGATTCGATTCATAATTCATGATTCATGATTCAATTCATTATTCATGATTCATGATTCATGATTTAATTCATGATTCATAATTCAAGATTCTATTCATGATTCATGATTCATGATTCGATTCATGATTCATGATTTATGATTCAATTCATTATTCATACTTCATGATTCATGATTTAATTCATGATTCATGATTCATGATTCAATTCATGATTCATGATTCAATTTATGATTCATCATTCATGATTCATGATTCATGATTCAATTCATGATTCAATTCATGATTCATGATTCATGATTCATGATTCATGATTCAATTCATAATTCAATTCATGATTCATAATTCATGATTCAAGATTCAATTCATAATTCATGATTCATGATTCATGATTCATGATTCATGATTCAATTCATGATTCATGATTCATGATTCAATTCATGATTCATAATTCATGATTCATGATTCAATTCATGATTCATGATTCATGATTCAATTCATGATTCATGATTCATGATTCAATTCATGATTCATAATTCATGATTCATGATTCAATTCATGATTCATGATTCAAGATTAATGATTCAATTCATGATTCGATTCATGATTCAAATAATGATTCAATTCATGATTCATGATTCATGATTCAACTCATGATTCATGATTCAATTCATGATTCATGATTCATGATTCAATTCATGATTCATGATTCATGATTCAATTCATGAATAATAATTCTTGATTCATGATTCAAGTCATGATTCATGATTCATGATTCATGATTCAATACATGATTCATGATTCATGATTCAATTCATGATTCATAATTCATGATTCATGATTCAATTCATGATTCATGATTCAATTCATGATTCATGATTCATGATTCAATTCATGATTCATAATTCATGATTCATGATTCAATTCATGATTCATGATTCAAGATTCATGATTCAATTCATGATTCGATTCATCATTCAATTCATGATTCAATTCATGATTCATGATTCATGATTCAATTCATGATTCGTGATTCATGATTCAATTCATGAATAATAATTCTTGATTCATGATTCAAGTCATGATTCATGATTCATGATTCATGATTCAATACATGATTCATGATTCATGATTCAATTCATGATTCATGATTCAATTCATGATTCATAATTTATGATTCATAATTCAATTCATGATTCATGATTCATGATTCAATTCATGATTCATGATTCGATTCATGATTCATGATTTAATTCATAATTCAATTCTTGATTCATGATTCGATTCATGATTCATGATTTAATTCATGATTCATGATTCATTAATCATGATTCAATTCATGATTCATGATTCATGATTCAATTCATGATTCATGATTCAATTCATGATTCTTGAATCATGATTCGATTCATAATTCATGATTCGATTCATAATTCATGATTCATGATTCAATTCATTATTCATGATTCATGATTCATGATTCAATTCATGATTCATAATTCAAGATTCTATTCATGATTCATGATTCATGATTCGATTCATGATTCATGATTTATGATTCAATTCATGATTCATACTTCATGATTCATGATTCAATTCATGATTCATACTTCATGATTCATGATTTAATTCATGATTCATGATTCATGATTCAATTCATGATTCATGATTCAATTTATGATTCATCATTCATGATTCATGATTCAATTCATGATTCATGATTCAATTCATGATTCAATTCATGATTCATGATTCATGATTAATGATTCATGATTCAATTCATAATTCAATTCATGATTCATAATTCATGATTCAAGATTCAATTCATAATTCATAATTCATGATTCATGATTCAATTCATGATTCATGTTTCGATTCATGATTCTTGATTCATGATTCATGATTTAATTCATGATTCTTGAATCATGATTCAATTCATGATTCATGATTCGATTCATAATTCATGATTCATGATTCAATTCATTATTCATGATTCATGAATTATGATTCAATTCATGATTCATAATTCAAGATTCTATTCATGATTCATGATTCATGATTCGATTCATGATTCATAATTCATGATTAAATTCATGATTCATACTTCATGATTCATGATTTAATTCATGATTCATGATTCATGATTCAATACAAGATTCATGATTTAATTTATGATTCATCATTCATGATTCATGATTCAATTCATGATTCATGATTCATGATTCAATTCATGATTCAATTCATGATTCATGATTCATGATTCATGATTCAATTCATAATTCAATTCATGATTCATAATTCATGATTCAAGATTCAATTCATAATTCATAATTCATGATTCATGATTCAATTGATGATTCATGATTCATGATTCATGATCCATGATTCATGATTCAATTTATGATTCATGATTCAATTCATGATTCATAATTCATGATTCATGATTCAATTCATGATTCATGATTCAATTCATGATTCATGATTCAATGCATGATTCATAATTCATGATTCATGATTCAATTCATGATTCATGATTCAAGATTCATGATTCAATTCATGATTCGATTCATGATTCAATTAATGATTCAATTCATGATTCATGATTCATGATTCAATTCATGATTCATGATTCAATTCATGATTCATGATTCAATTCATGATTCATGATTCAATTCATGATTCATGATTCATGATTCAATTCATGAATAATAATTCTTGATTCATGATTCAAGTCATGATTCATGATTCATGATTCATGATTCAATACATGATTCATGATTCATGATTCATGATTCAATTCATGATTCATAATTCATGATTCATAATTCAATTCATGATTCATGATTCATGATTCAATTCATGATTCATGATTCATGATTCATGATTCATGTTTCGAGATTCATGATTCATGATTCAATTCATGATTCATGATTCATGATTCAATTTATGATTCATCATTCATGATTTATGATTCAATTCATGATTCATGATTCATGATTCAATTCATGATTCAATTCATGATTCATGATTCATGATTAATGATTCATGATTCAATTCATAATTCAATTCATGATTCATAATTCATGATTCAAGATTCAATTCATAATTCATAATTCATGATTCATGATTCAATTGATGATTCATGATTCATGATTCATGATTCATGATTCATGATTCAATTCATGATTCATGATTCAATTCATGATTCATAATTCATGATTCATGATTCAATTCATGATTCATGATTCATGATTCAATTCATGATTCATGATTCATGATTCAATTCATGATTCATAATTCATGATTCATGATTCAATTCATGATTCATGATTCAAGATTCATGATTCAATTCATGATTCGATTCATGATTCAAATAATGATTCAATTCATTATTCATGATTCAATTAATGATTCATGATTCATGATTCAATTCATGATTCATGATTCATGATTCAATTCATGAATAATAATTCTTGATTCATGATTCAAGTCATGATTCATGATTCATGATTCAATTCATGATTCATGATTCAATTCATGATTCATGATTCATGATTCAATTCATGATTCGATTCCTGATTCAATTCATGATTCATAGATCGATTTATGATTCATGATGCCTGATTCAATTCATGATTCATGATTCAATTCATGATTCGATTCCTGATTCAATTCATGATTCATAGATCGATTTATGATTCATGATTCATGATTCAATTTATGATTCATGATTCATGATTCAATTCATGATTCATGATTCGATTCATGATTCATGATTCAATTCATAATTCAATTCTTGATTCATGATTCGATTCATGATTCATGATTTAATTCATGATTCATGATTCATTAATCATGATTCAATTCATGATTCATGATTCATGATTCAATTCATGATTCATGTTTCGATTCATGATTCTTGATTCATGATTCATGATTCAGTTCATGATTCTTGAATCATGATTCGATTCATAATTCATGATTCATGATTCAATTCATAATTCATGATTCATGATTCAATTCATTATTCATGATTCATGATTCATGATTCAATTCATGATTCATTTTTCATGATTCAATTCATGATTCATACTTCATGATTCATGATTCAATTTATGATTCATGATTCATGATTCAATTCATGATTCATGATTCAATTTATGATTCATCATGCATGATTCATGATTCAATTCATAATTCATGATTCATGATTCAATTCATGATTCAATTCATGATTCATGATTCATGATTCATGATTCATGATTCATGATTCAATTCATAATTCATAATTCAATTCATGATTCATAATTCATGATTCAAGATTCAATTCATAATTCATAATTCATGATTCATGATTCAATTGATGATTCATGATTCATGATTTATGATTCAATTCATGATTCATAATTCATGATTCATGATTCAATTCATGATTCATGATTCATGATTCAATTCATGATTCATGATTCATGATTCAATTCATGATTCATAATTCATGATTCATGATTCAATTCATGATTCATGATTCAAGATTCATGATTCAATTCATGATTCGATTCATCATTCAATTCATGATTCAATTCATGATTCATGATTCATGATTCAATTCATGATTCATGATTCATGATTCAATTCATGAATAATAATTCTTGATTCATGATTCAAGTCATGATTCATGATTCATGATTCAATACATGATTCATGATTCATGATTCAATTCATGATTTGTGATTCAATTCATGATTCATAATTTATGATTCATAATTCAATTCATGATTCATGATTCATGATTCAATTCATGATTCATGATTCGATTCATGATTCATGATTTAATTCATAATTCAATTCTTGATTCATGATTCGATTCATGATTCATGATTTAATTCATGATTCATGATTCATTAATCATGATTCAATTCATGATTCATGATTCATGATTCAATTCATGATTCATGTTTCGATTCATGATTCTTGATTCATGATTCATGATTCAATTCATGATTCTTGAATCATGATTCGATTCATAATTCATGATTCGATTCATAATTCATGATTCATGATTCAATTCATTATTCATGATTCATGATTCATGATTCAATTCATGATTCATAATTCAAGATTCTATTCATGATTCATGATTCGATTCATGATTCATGATTTATGATTCAATTCATGATTCATACTTCATGATTCATGATTCAATTCATGATTCATACTTCATGATTCATGATTTAATTCATGATTCATGATTCATGATTCAATTCATGATTCATGATTCAATTTATGATTCATCATTCATGATTCATGATTTAATTCATGATTCATGATTCATGATTCAATTCATGATTCAATTCATGATTCATGATTCATGATTAATGATTCATGATTCAATTCATAATTCAATTCATGATTCATAATTCATGATTCAAGATTCAATTCATAATTCATAATTCATGATTCATGATTCAATTCATGATTCATGTTTCGATTCATGACTCTTGATTCATGATTCATGATTTAATTCATGATTCTTGAATCATGATTCAATTCATGATTCATGATTCGATTCATAATTCATGATTCATGATTCAATTCATTATTCATGATTCATGAATTATGATTCAATTCATGATTCATAATTCAAGATTCTATTCATGATTCATGATTCATGATTCGATTCATGATTCATGATTCATGATTAAATTCATGATTCATACTTCATGATTCATTATTTAATTCATGATTCATGATTCATGATTCAATACAAGATTCATGATTTAATTTATGATTCATCATTCATGATTCATGATTCAATTCATGATTCATGATTCATGATTCAATTCATGATTCAATTCATGACTCATGATTCATGATTCATGATTCATGATTCAATTCATAATTCAATTCATGATTCATAATTCATGATTCAAGATTCAATTCATAATTCATAATTCATGATTCATGATTCAATTGATGATTCATGATTCATGATTCATGATTCATGATTCAATTTATGATTCATGATTCAATTCATGATTCATAATTCATGATTCATGATTCAATTCATGATTCATGATTCATGATTCAATTCATGATTCATGATTCAATGCATGATTCATAATTCATGATTCATGATTCAATTCATGATTCATGATTCAAGATTCATGATTCAATTCATGATTCGATTCATGATTCAATTAATGATTCAATTCATGATTCATGATTCATGATTCAATTCATGATTCATGATTCAATTCATGATTCATGATTCATGATTCAATTCATGATTCATGATTCATGATTCAATTCATGAATAATAATTCTTGATTCATGATTCAAGTCATGATTCATGATTCATGATTCAAGATTCAATACATGATTCATGATTCAATTCATGATTCATAATTCATGATTCATAATTCAATTCATGATTCATGATTCATGATTCAATTCATGATTCATGATTCATGATTCATGATTCATGTTTCGAGATTCATGATTCATGATTCAATTCATGATTCATGATTCATGATTCAATTCATGATTCAAAATTCATGATTCATGATTCAATTCATGATTCGATTCATGATTCAATTCATGATTCAATACATGATTCATGATTCATGATTCAATTCATGATTCATGATTCAATTCATGATTCATGATTCATGATTCAACTCATGATTCATGATTCATGATTCAATTCATGATTCATGATTCATGATTCAATTCATGATTCGATTCCTGATTCAATTCATGATTCATAGATCGATTTATGACTCATGATTCCTGATTCAATTCATGATTCATGATTCAATTCATGATTCGATTCCTGATTCAATTCATGATTCATAGATCGATTTATGATTCATGATTCATGATTCAATTTATGATTCATGATTCATGATTCAATTCATGATTCATGATTCGATTCATGATTCATGATTCAATTCATAATTCAATTCTTGATTCATGATTCGATTCATGATTCATGATTTAATTCATGATTCATGATTCATTAATCATGATTCAATTCATGATTCATGATTCATGATTCAATTCATGATTCATGTTTCGATTCATGATTCTTGATTCATGATTCATGATTCAGTTCATGATTCTTGAATCATGATTCGATTCATAATTCATGATTCATGATTCAATTCATAATTCATGATTCATGATTCAATTCATTATTCATGATTCATGATTCATGATTCAATTCATGATTCATTTTTCATGATTCAATTCATGATTCATACTTCATGATTCATGATTCAATTTATGATTCATGATTCATGATTCAATTCATGATTCATGATTCAATTTATGATTCATCATGCATGATTCATGATTCAATTCATAATTCATGATTCATGATTCAATTCATGATTCAATTCATGATTCATGATTCATGATTCATGATTCATGATTCATGATTCAATTCATAATTCATAATTCAATTCATGATTCATAATTCATGATTCAAGATTCAATTCATAATTCATAATTCATGATTCATGATTCAATTGATGATTCATGATTCATGATTCATGATTCAATTCATGATTCATAATTCATGATTCATGATTCAATTCATGATTCATGATTCATGATTCAATTCATGATTCATGATTCATGATTCAATTCATGATTCATAATTCATGATTCATGATTCAATTCATGATTCATGATTCAAGATTCATGATTCAATTCATGATTCGATTCATCATTCAATTCATGATTCAATTCATGATTCATGATTCATGATTCAATTCATGATTCATGATTCATGATTCAATTCATGAATAATAATTCTTGATTCATGATTCAAGTCATGATTCATGATTCATGATTCAATACATGATTCATGATTCATGATTCAATTCATGATTTGTGATTCAATTCATGATTCATAATTTATGATTCATAATTCAATTCATGATTCATGATTCATGATTCAATTCATGATTCATGATTCGATTCATGATTCATGATTTAATTCATAATTCAATTCTTGATTCATGATTCGATTCATGATTCATGATTTAATTCATGATTCATGATTCATTAATCATGATTCAATTCATGATTCATGATTCATGATTCAATTCATGATTCATGTTTCGATTCATGATTCTTGATTCATGATTCATGATTCAATTCATGATTCTTGAATCATGATTCGATTCATAATTCATGATTCGATTCATAATTCATGATTCATGATTCAATTCATTATTCATGATTCATGATTCATGATTCAATTCATGATTCATAATTCAAGATTCTATTCATGATTCATGATTCGATTCATGATTCATGATTTATGATTCAATTCATGATTCATACTTCATGATTCATGATTCAATTCATGATTCATACTTCATGATTCATGATTTAATTCATGATTCATGATTCATGATTCAATTCATGATTCATGATTCAATTTATGATTCATCATTCATGATTCATGATTTAATTCATGATTCATGATTCAATTCATGATTCAATTCATGATTCATGATTCATGATTAATGATTCATGATTCAATTCATAATTCAATTCATGATTCATAATTCATGATTCAAGATTCAATTCATAATTCATAATTCATGATTCATGATTCAATTCATGATTCATGTTTCGATTCATGACTCTTGATTCATGATTCATGATTTAATTCATGATTCTTGAATCATGATTCAATTCATGATTCATGATTCGATTCATAATTCATGATTCATGATTCAATTCATTATTCATGATTCATGAATTATGATTCAATTCATGATTCATAATTCAAGATTCTATTCATGATTCATGATTCATGATTCGATTCATGATTCATGATTCATGATTAAATTCATGATTCATACTTCATGATTCATTATTTAATTCATGATTCATGATTCATGATTCAATACAAGATTCATGATTTAATTTATGATTCATCATTCATGATTCATGATTCAATTCATGATTCATGATTCATGATTCAATTCATGATTCAATTCATGATTCATGATTCATGATTCATGATTCATGATTCAATTCATAATTCAATTCATGATTCATAATTCATGATTCAAGATTCAATTCATAATTCATAATTCATGATTCATGATTCAATTGATGATTCATGATTCATGATTCATGATTCATGATTCAATTTATGATTCATGATTCAATTCATGATTCATAATTCATGATTCATGATTCAATTCATGATTCATGATTCATGATTCAATTCATGATTCATGATTCAATGCATGATTCATAATTCATGATTCATGATTCAATTCATGATTCATGATTCAAGATTCATGATTCAATTCATGATTCGATTCATGATTCAATTAATGATTCAATTCATGATTCATGATTCATGATTCAATTCATGATTCATGATTCAATTCATGATTCATGATTCATGATTCAATTCATGATTCATGATTCATGATTCAATTCATGAATAATAATTCTTGATTCATGATTCAAGTCATGATTCATGATTCATGATTCAAGATTCAATACATGATTCATGATTCAATTCATGATTCATAATTCATGATTCATAATTCAATTCATGATTCATGATTCATGATTCAATTCATGATTCATGATTCATGATTCATGATTCATGTTTCGAGATTCATGATTCATGATTCAATTCATGATTCATGATTCATGATTCAATTCATGATTCAAAATTCATGATTCATGATTCAATTCATGATTCGATTCATGATTCAATTCATGATTCAATACATGATTCATGATTCATGATTCAATTCATGATTCATGATTCAATTCATGATTCATGATTCATGATTCAACTCATGATTCATGATTCATGATTCAATTCATGATTCATGATTCATGATTCAATTCATGATTCGATTCCTGATTCAATTCATGATTCATAGATCGATTTATGACTCATGATTCCTGATTCAATTCATGATTCATGATTCAATTCATGATTCGATTCCTGATTCAATTCATGATTCATAGATCGATTTATGATTCATGATTCATGATTCAATTTATGATTCATGATTCATGATTCAATTCATGATTCATGATTTGATTCATTATTCATGATTCAATTCATAATTCAATTCTTGATTCATGATTCGATTCATGATTCATGATTTAATTCATGATTCATGATTCATTAATCATGATTCAATTCATGATTCATGATTCAATTCATGATTCATGTTTCGATTCATGATTCATGATTCTTGATTCATGATTCATGATTCTTGATTCATGATTCATGATTCATTAATCATGATTCAATTTATGATTCATGATTCAATTCATGATTCATGATTCGATTCATAATTCATGATTCATGATTCAATTCATTATTCATGATTCATGAATCATGATTCAATTCATGATTCATAATTCAAGATTCTATTCATGATTCATGATTCATGATTCGATTCATGATTTATGATTTATGATTCAATTCATGATTCATGATTCAAGATTCATGATTCAATTCATGATTCGATTCATGATTCAAATAATGATTCAATTCATGATTCATGATTCATGATTCAACTCATGATTCATGATTCAATTCATGATTCATGATTCATGATTCAATTCATGATTCATGATTCATGATTCAATTCATGAATAATAATTCTTGATTCATAATTCAATTCATGATTCATGATTCATGATTCAATTCATGATTCATGATTCGATTCATGATTCATGATTCAATTCATAATTCAATTCTTGATTCATGATTCGATTCATGATTCATGATTTAATTCATGATTCATGATTCATTATTCATGATTCAATTCATGATTCATGATTCATGATTCAATTCATGATTCATGTTTCGATTCATGATTCTTGATTCATGATTCATGATTCAATTCATGATTCTTGAATCATGATTCAATTCATGATTCTTGAATCATGATTCGATTCATAATTCATGATTCGATTCATAATTCATGATTCATGATTCAATTCATTATTCATGATTCATGATTCATGATTCAATTCATGATTCATAATTCAAGATTCTATTCATGATTCATGATTCATGATTCGATTCATGATTCTTGATTTATGATTCAATTCATGATTCATACTTCATGATTAATGATTCAATTCATGATTCATACTTCATGATTCATGATTTAATTCATGATTCATGATTCATGATTCAATTCATGATTCATGATTCAATTTATGATTCATCATTCATGATTCATAATTCAATTCATGATTCATGATTCATGATTCAATTCATGATTCAATTCATGATTCATGATTCATGATTAACGAATCATGATTCAATTCATAATTCAATTCATGATTCATAATTCATGATTCAAGATTCAATTCATAATTCATAATTCATGATTCATGATTCAATTGATGATTCATGATTCATGATTCATGATTCATGATTCATGATTCAATTCATGATTCATGATTCAATTCATGATTCATAATTCATGATTCATGATTCAATTCATGATTCATGATTCATGATTCAATTCATGATTCATGATTCATGATTCAATTCATGATTCATAATTCATGATTCATGATTCAATTCATGATTCATGATTCAAGATTCATGATTCAATTCATGATTCGATTCATGATTCAAATAATGATTCAATTCATGATTCATGATTCAATTTATGATTCATGATTCATGATTCAATTCATGATTCATGATTCATGATTCAATTCATGAATAATAATTCTTGATTCATGATTCAAGTCATGATTCATGATTCATGATTCATGATTCAATACATGATTCATGATTCATGATTCAATTCATGATTCATGATTCAATTCATGATTCATGATTCATGATTCAATTCATGATTCGATTCCTGATTCAATTCATGATTCATAGATCGATTTATGATTCATGATTCCTGATTCAATTCATGATTCATGATTCAATTCATGATTCGATTCCTGATTCAATTCATGATTCATAGATCGATTTATGATTCATGATTCATGATTCAATTTATGATTCATGATTCATGATTCAATTCATGATTCATGATTCGATTCATGATTCATGATTCAATTCATAATTCAATTCTTGATTCATGATTCGATTCATGATTCATGATTTAATTCATGATTCATGATTCATTAATCATGATTCAATTCATGATTCATGATTCATGATTCAATTCATGATTCATGTTTCGATTCATGATTCTTGATTCATGATTCATGATTCAGTTCATGATTCTTGAATCATGATTCGATTCATAATTCATGATTCATTATTCAATTCATAATTTATGATTCATGATTCAATTCATTATTCATGATTCATGATTCATGATTCAATTCATGATTCAAGATTCTATTCATGATTCATGATTCATGATTCGATTCATGATTCATGATTCATGATTCAATTCATGATTCATGATTCAATTTATGATTCATCATGCATGATTCATGATTCAATTCATGATTCATGATTCAATTCATGATTCAATTCATGATTCATGATTCATGATTCATGATTCATGATTCAATTCATAATTCATAATTCAATTCATGATTCATAATTCATGATTCAAGATTCAATTCATAATTCATAATTCATGATTCATGATTCAATTGATGATTCATGATTCATGATTCATGATTCAATTCATGATTCATAATTCATGATTCATGATTCAATTCATGATTCATGATTCATGATTCAATTCATGATTCATGATTCATGATTCAATTCATGATTCACAATTCATGATTCATGATTCAAGATTCATGATTCAATTCATGATTCGATTCATCATTCAATTCATGATTTAATTCATGAGTCATGATTCATGATTCAATTCATAATTCATGATTCATGATTCAATTCATGAGTCATGATTCATGATTCAATTCATAATTCATGATTCATGATTCAATTCATGATTCATGATTCAATTCATGATTAATAATTCAATTCATGATTCATGATTCATGATTCAATTCATGATTCATGATTCAATTCATGATTCATGATTCATGATTCAATTCATGATTCATGATTCAATTCATGATTAATAATTCTTGATTCATGATTCAAGTCATGATTCATGATTCATGATTCATGATTCAATACATGATTCATGATTCATGATTCAATTCATGATTCATGATTCAATTCATGATTCATAATTATTGATTCATAATTCAATTCATGATTCATGATTCATGATTCAATTCATGATTCATGATTCATGATTCATGATTCATGATTCATGATTCAATTCATGATTCATGATTCATGATCCAATTCATGATTCATAATTCATGATGCATAATTCAATTCATGATTCGATTCATAATTCTTGTTTTATAATTTATGATTTGATTCATGATTCATGATTCATGATTCAATTTATGATTCATGATTCAATTCATGATTCATGATTCGATTCATGATTCATGATTCAATTCATGATTCAATTCTTGATTCATGATTCGATTCATGATTCATGATTTAATTCATGATTCATGATTCATTAATCATGATTCAATTCATGATTCATGATTCATGATTCATTAATCATGATTCAATTCATGATTCATGATTCATGATTCAATTGATGATTCATGTTTCGATTCATGATTCTTGATTCATGATTCATGATTTAATTCATGATTCTTGAATCATGATTCAATTCATGATTCATGATTTGATTCATAATTCATGATTCATGATTCAATTCATTATTCATGATTCATGAATTATGATTCAATTCATGATTCATAATTCAAGATTCTATTCATGATTCATGATTCATGATTCGATTCATGATTCATGATTTATGATTCAATTCATGATTCATACTTCATGATTCATGATTCAATTCATGATTCATACTTCATGATTCATGATTTAATTCATGATTCATGATTCATGATTCAATTCATGATTCATGATTCAATTTATGATTCATCATTCATGATTCATGATTCAATTCATGATTCATGATTCATGATTCAATTCATAATTCAATTCATGATTCATAATTCATGATTCAAGATTCAATTCATAATTCATAATTCATGATTCATGATTCAATTGATGATTCATGATTCATGATTCATGATCCATGATTCATGATTCAATTCATGATTCATGATTCATGATTCAATTCATGATTCATGATTCAATGCATGATTCATAATTCATGATTCATGATTCAATTAATGATTCAATTCATGATTCATGATTCATGATTCAATTCATGATTCATGATTCAATTCATGATTCATGATTCAATTCATGATTCATGATTCATGATTCAATTCATGAATAATAATTCTTGATTCATGATTCAAGTCATGATTCATGATTCATGATTCATGATTCAATACATGATTCATGATTCATGATTCATGATTCAATTCATGATTCATAATTCATTATTCATAATTCAATTCATGATTCATGATTCATGATTCAATTCATGATTCATGATTCATGATTCATGATTCATGATTCATGATTCGAGATTCATGATTCATGATTCAATTCATGATTCATGATTCATGATTCAATTCATGATTCATAATTCATGATTCATGATTCAATTCATGATTCATGATTCAATTCATGATTCGATTCATGATTCAATTCATGATTCAATACATGATTCATGATTCATGATTCAATTCATGATTCATGATTCAATTCATGATTCATGATTCATGATTCAATTCATGATTCATGATTCATGATTCAATTCATGATTCATGATTCAATTCATGATTCGATTCCTGATTCAATTCATGATTCATAGATCGATTTATGACTCATGATTCCTGATTCAATTCATGATTCATGATTCAATTCATGATTCGATTCCTGATTCAATTCATGATTCATAGATCGATTTATGATTCATGATTCATGATTCAATTTATGATTCATGATTCATGATTCAATTTATGATTCATGATTTGATTCATGATTCATGATTCAATTCATAATTCAATTCTTGATTCATGATTCGATTCATGATTCATGATTTAATTCATGATTCATGATTCATTAATCTTGATTCAATTCATGATTCATGATTCAATTCATGATTCATGTTTCGATTCATGATTCATGATTCTTGATTCATGATTCATGATTCATTTTATGATTCTTGAATCATGATTCGATACATAATTCATGATTCGATTCATAATTCATGATTCATGATTCAATTCATTATTCATGATTCATGAATCATGATTCAATTCATGATTCATAATTCAAGATTCTATTCATGATTCATGATTCATGATTCGATTCATGATTTATGATTTATGATTCAATTCATGATTCGATTCATGATTCAAATAATGATTCAATTCATGATTCATGATTCAACTTATGATTCATGATTCAATTCATGATTCATGATTCATGATTTAATTCATGATTCATGATTCATGATTCAATTCATGAATAATAATTCTTGATTCATAATTCAATTCATGATTCATGATTCATGATTCAATTCATGATTCATGATTCGATTCATGATTCATGATTCAATTCATAATTCAATTCTTGATTCATGATTCGAGTCATGATTCATGATTTAATTCATGATTCATGATTCATTAATCATGATTCAATTCATGATTCATGATTCATGATTCAATTCATGATTCATGTTTCGATTCATGATTCTTGATTCATGATTCATGATTCAGTTCATGATTCTTGAATCATGATTCGATTCATAATTCATGATTCATGATTCAATTCATAATTCATGATTCATGATTCAATTCATTATTCATGATTCATGATTCATGATTCAATTCATGATTCATAATTCAAGATTCTATTCATGATTCATGATTCGTTTCATGATTCATGATTCAATTCATGATTCATACTTCATGATTCATGATTCAATTTATGATTCATGATTCATGATTCAATTCATGATTCATGATTCAATTTATGATTCATCATGCATGATTCATGATTCAATTCATGATTCATGATTCATGATTCAATTCATGATTCAATTTATGATTCATGACTCATGATTCAAGATTCAATTCATAATTCATAATTCAATTTATGATTCATAATTCATGATTCAAGATTCAATTCATAATTCATAATTCATGATTCATGATTCAATTGATGATTCATGATTCATGATTCAATTCATGATTCATAATTCATGATTCATGATTCAATTCATGATTCATGATTCAAGATTCATGATTCAATTCATGATTCGATTCATCATTCAATTCATGATTCAATTCATGATTCATGATTTAATTCATAATTCATGATTCATGATTCAATTCATGATTCATGATTCATGATTCAATTCATGATTAATAATTCAATTCATGATTCATGATTCAATCCATGATTCATGATTCAATTCATGATTCATGATTCATGATTCAATTCATGATTCATGATTCATGATTCAATTCATGATTAATAATTCTTGATTCATGATTCAAGTCATGATTCATGATTCATGATTCATGATTCAATACATGATTCATGATTCATGATTCAATTCATGATTCATGATTCAATTCATGATTCATAATTAATGATTCATAATTTAATTCATGATTCATGATTCATGATTCAATTCATGATTCATGATTCATGATTCATGATTCATGATTCAAATTATGATTCATGATTCATGATTCAATTCATGATTCATAATTCATGATTCATAATTCAATTCATGATTCGATTCATAATTCTTGTTTTATGATTTATGATTTGATTCATGATTCATGATTCAATTTATGATTCATGATTCATGATTCAATTCATGATTCATGATTCGATTCATGATTCATGATTCAATTCATGATTCAATTCTTGATTCATGATTCGATTCATGATTCATGATTTAATTCATGATTCATGATTCATTAATCATGATTCAATTCATGATTCATGATTCATGATTCAATTCATGATTCATGTTTCGATTCATGATTCTTGATTCATGATTCATGATTTAATTCATGATTCTTGAATCATGATTCAATTCATGATTCATGATTCGATTCATAATTCATGATTCATGATTCAATTCATTATTCATGATTCATGAATTATGATTCAATTCATGATTCATAATTCAAGATTCTATTCATGATTCATGATTCATGATTCGATTCATGATTCATGATTCATGATTAAATTCATGATTCATACTTTATGATTCATGATTTAATTCATGATTCATGATTCATGATTCAATACAAGATTCATGATTTAATTTATGATTCATCATTCATGATTCATGATTCAATTCATGATTCATGATTCATGATTCAATTCATGATTCAATTCATGATTCATGATTCATGATTCATGATTCATGATTCAATTCATAATTCAATTCATGATTCATAATTCATGATTCAAGATTCAATTCATAATTCATAATTCATGATTCATGATTCAATTGATGATTCATGATTCATGATTCATGATCCATGATTCATGATTCTATTTATGATTCATGATTCAATTCATGATTCATAATTCATGATTCATGATTCAATTCATGATTCATGATTCATGATTCAATTCTCAATTCATGATTCAATGCATGATTCATAATTCATGATTCATGATTCAATTCATGATTCATGATTCAAGATTCATGATTAAATTCATGATTCGATTCATGATTCAATTAATGATTCAATTCATGATTCATGATTCATGATTCAATTCATGATTCATTATTCAATTCATGATTCATGATTCATGATTCAATTCATGATTCATGATTCATGATTCAATTCATGAATAATAATTCTTGATTCATGATTCAAGTCATGATTCATGATTCATGATTCATGATTCAATACATGATTCATGATTCATGATTCATGATTCAATTCATGATTCATAATTCATGATTCATAATTCAATTCATGATTCATGATTCATGATTCAATTCATGATTCATGATTTATGATTCATGATTCGAGATTCATGATTCATGATTCAATTCATGATTCATGATTCATGATTCAATTCATGATTCATAATTCATGATTCATGATTCAATTCATGATTCGATTCATGATTCAATTCATGATTCAATACATGATTCATGATTCATGATTCAATTCATGATTCATGATTCAATTCATGATTCATGATTCATGATTCAATTCATGATTCATGATTCAATTCATGATTCATGATTCATGATTCAATTCATGATTCGATTCCTGATTCAATTCATGATTCATAGATCGATTTATGACTCATGATTCCTGATTCAATTCATGATTCATGATTCAATTCATGATTCGATTCCTGATTCAATTCATGATTCATAGATCGATTTATGATTCATGATTCATGATTCAATTTATGATTCATGATTCATGATTCAATTCATGATTCATGATTTGATTCATGATTCATGATTCAATTCATAATTTAATTCTTGATTCATGATTCGATTCATGATTCATGATTTAATTCATGATTCATGATTCATTAATCATGATTCAATTCATGATTCATGATTCAATTCATGATTCATGTTTCGATTCATGATTCATGATTCTTGATTCATGATTCCTGATTCAATTCATGATTCATAGATCGATTTATGATTCATGATTCATGATTCAATTTATGATTCATGATTCATGATTCAATTCATGATTCATGATTTGATTCATGATTCATGATTCAATTCATAATTCAATTCTTGATTCATGATTCGATTCATGATTCATGATTTAATTCATGATTCATGATTCAATTCATGATTCATGTTTCGATTCATGATTCATGATTCATGATTCATTTCATGATTCTTGAATCATGATTCGATACATAATTCATGATTCGATTCATAATTCATGATTCATGATTCAATTCATTATTCATGATTCATGAATCATGATTCAATTCATGATTCATAATTCAAGATTCTATTCATGATTCATGATTCATGATTCATGATTCAATTCATGATTCGATTCCTGATTCAAATAATGATTCAATTCATGATTCATGATTCATGATTCAACTCATGATTCATGATTCAATTCATGATTCATGATTCATGATTCAATTCATGATTCATGATTCATGATTGAATTCATGAATAATAATTCTTGATTCATAATTCAATTCATGATTCATGATTCATGATTCATGATTCAATTCATGATTCATGATTCGATTCATGATTCATGATTCAATTCATAATTCAATTCTTGATTCATGATTCGATTCATGATTCATGATTTAATTCATGATTCATGATTCATTATTCATGATTCAATTCATGATTCATGATTCATGATTCAATTCATGATTCATGTTTCGATTCATGATTCTTGATTCATGATTCATGATTCAATTCATGATTCTTGAATCATGATTCGATTCATAATTCATGATTCGATTCATAATTCATGATTCATGATTCAATTCATTATTCATGATTCATGATTCATGATTCAATTCATGATTCATAATTCAAGATTCTATTCATGATTCATGATTCGATTCATGATTCATGATTTATGATTCAATTCATGATTCATACTTCATGATTCATGATTCAATTCATGATTCATACTTCATGATTCATGATTTAATTCATGATTCATGATTCAATTCATTATTCATGATTCAATTTATGATTCATCATACATGATTCATGATTCAATTCATGATTCATGATTCATGATTTAATTCATGATTCAATTCATGATTCATGATTCATGATTAACGATTCATGATTCAATTCATAATTCAATTCATGATTCATAATTCATGATTCAAGATTCAATTCATAATTCATAATTCATGATTCAATTGATGATTCATGATTAATGATTCATGATTCATGATTCAATTCATGATTCATGATTCAATTCATGATTCATAATTCATGATTCATGATTCAATTCATGATTCATGATTCATGATTCAATTCATGATTCATAATTCATGATTCAAGATTCAATTCATAATTCATAATTCATGATTCATGATTCAATTGATGATTCATGATTCATGATTCATGATTCATGATTCATGATTCAATTCATGATTCATGATTCAATTCATGATTCATAATTCATGATTCATGATTCAATTCATGATTCATGATTCATGATTCAATTCATGATTCATGATTCATGATTCAATTCATGATTCATGATTCAAGATTCATGATTCAATTCATGATTTGATTCATGATTCAAATAATGATTCAATTCATGATTCATGATTCATGATTCAATTCATGATTCAATTCATGATTTGATTCATGATTCAAATAATGATTCAATTCATGATTCATGATTCTTGATTCATGATTCAAGTCATGATTCATGATTCATGATTCATGATTCAATACATGATTCATGATTCATGATTCAATTCATGATTCAATTCATGATTCATAATTCATGATTCATAATTCAATTCATGATTCATGATTCATGATTCAATTCATGATTCATGATTCATGATTCATGATTCATGATTCGAGATTCATGATTCATGATTCAATTCATGATTCATGATTCAATTCATGATTCATAATTCATGATTCATGATTCAATTCATGATCCGATTCATGATTCAATTCATGATTCAACACATGATTCATGATTCATGATTCAATTCATAATTCATGATTCAATTCATGATTCATGATTCATGATTCAATTCATGATTCATGACTCATGATTCAATTCATGATTCATGATTCATGATTCAATTCATGATTCGATTCCTGATTCAATTCATGATTCATAGATCGATTTATGATTCATGATTTCTGATTCAATTCATGATTCATGATTCAATTCATGATTCGATTCCTGATTCAATTCATGATTAATAGATCGATTTATGATTCATGATTCATGATTCAATTTATGATTCATAATTCATGATTCAATTCATGATTCATGATTCGATTCATGATTCATGATTCAATTCATAATTCAATTCTTGATTCATGATTCGATTCATGATTCATGATTTAATTCATGATTCATGATTCATTAATCATGATTCAATTCATGATTCATGATTCATGATTCAATTCATGATTCATGTTTCGATTCATGATTCTTGATTCATGATTCAATTCATGATTCATAATTCAAGATTCTATTCATGATTCATGATTCATGATTCGATTCATGATTCATGTTTCGATTCATGATTCTTGATTCATGATTCATGATTCAATTCATGATTCTTGAATCATGATTCGATTCATAATTCATGATTCATGATTCAAATCATTATTCATGATTCATGATTCATGATTCAATTCATGATTCATACTTCATGATTCATGATTCAATTTATGATTCATGATTCATGATTCAATTCATGATTCATGATTCAATTTATGATTCATCATTCATGATTCATGATTCAATTCATGATTCATGATTCATGATTCATGATTCAATTCATGATTCAATTCATGATTCATGATTCATGATTCATGATTCATGATTCATGATTCAATTCATAATTCATAATTCAATTCATGATTCATAATTCATGATTCAAGATTCAATTCATAATTCATAATTCATGATTCATGATTCAATTGATGATTCATGATTCATGATTCATGATTCATGATTCAATTCATGATTCATAATTCATGATTCATGATTCAATTCATGATTCATGATTCATGATTCAATTCATGATTCATGATTCAAGATTCATGATTCAATTCATGATTCGATTCATGATTCAATACATGATTCAATTCATGATTCATGATTCATGATTCAATTCATGATTCATGATTCATGATTTAATTCATGATTAATAATTCTTGATTTATGATTCAAGTCATGATTCATGATTCATAATTCATGATTCAATTCATGATTCATGATTCATGATTCAATTCATGATTCATGATTCATGATTCAATTCATGATTCATGATTCATGATTCATGATTCATGATTCAATTCATAATTCATAATTCAATTCATGATTCATAATTCATGATTCAAGATTCAATTCATAATTCATAATTCATGATTCATGATTCAATTGATGATTCATGATTCATGATTCATGATTCATGATTCATGATTCAATTCATGATTCATAATTCATGATTCATGATTCAATTCATGATTCATGATTCATGATTCAATTCCTGATTCATGATTCAAGATTCATGATTCGATTCATGATTCAATTCATGATTCAATTCATGATTCATGATTCATGATTCAATTCATGATTCATGATTCATGATTCAATTCATGATTCATGATTCATGATTCAATTCATGATTAATAATTCTTGATTCATGATTCAATTAATGATTCAATTCATGATTCATGATTCATGATTCAATTCATGATTCATGATTCAATTCATGATTCATGATTCATGATTCAATTCATGATTCATGATTCATGATTCAATTCATGATTCATAATTCTTGATTCATGATTCAAGTCATGATTCATGATTCATGATTCAATTCATGATTCATGATTTAATTCATGATTCATAATTCATGATTCATAATTCAATTCATGATTCATGATTCAATTCATGATTCATGATTTAATTCATGATTCGAGATTCATGATTCATGATTCAATTCATGATTCATGATTCATGATTTAATTCATGATTCATAATTCATGATTCATGATTCAATTCATGATTCGATTCATAATTCTTGTTTTATGATTTATGATTTGATTCATGATTCATGATTCATGATTCAATTTATGATTCATGATTCATGATTCAATTCATGATTCATGATTCGATTCATGATTCATGATTCGATTCATGATTCATGATTCAATTCATGATTCAATTCTTGATTCATGATTCGATTCATGATTCATGATTTAATTCATGATTCATTAATCATGATTCAATTCATGATTCATGATTCATGATTCAATTCATGATTCATGTTTCGATTCATGATTCTTGATTCATGATTCATGATTTAATTCATGATTCTTGAATCATGATTCAATTCATGATTCATGATTTGATTCATAATTCATGATTCATGATTCAATTCATTATTCATGATTCATGATTCATGATTCAATTCATGATTCATAATTCAAGATTCTATTCATGATTCATGATTCATGATTCAATTCATGATTAATAATTCTTGATTCATGATTCATTTAATGATTCAATTCATGATTCATGATTCAATTCATGATTCATGATTCAATTCATGATTCATGATTCATGATTCAATTCATGATTCATGATTCATGATTCAATTCATGATTAATAATTCTTGATTCATGATTCAAGTCATGATTCATGATTCATGATTCATGATTCAATACATGATTCATGATTCAATTCATGATTCATGATTCAATTCATGATTCATGATTCAATTCATGATTCATAATTCATGATTCATAATTCAATTCATGATTCATGATTCAATTCATGATTCATGATTCATGATTCATGATTCATGATTCGAGATTCATGATTCATGATTCAATTCATGATTCATGATTCATGATTCAATTCATGATTCATGATTCGATTCATGATTCATGATTCAATTCATGATTCAATTCTTGATTCATGACTCGATTCATGATTCATGATTTAATTCATGATTCATGATTCATTAATCATGATTCAATTCATGATTCATGATTCATGATTCAATTCATGATTCATGTTTCGATTCATGATTCTTGATTCATGATTCATGATTTAATTCATGATTCTTGAATCATGATTCAATTCATGATTCATGATTTGATTCATAATTCATGATTCATGATTCAATTCATTATTCATGATTCATGATTCATGATTCAATTCATGATTCATAATTCAAGATTCTATTCATGATTCATGATTCATGATTCGATTCATGATTCAATTCATGATTCATGATTCATGATTCAATTCATGATTCGATTCCTGATTCAATTCATGATTCATAGATCGATTTATGATTCATGATTTCTGATTCAATTCATGATTCATGATTCAATTCATGATTCGATTCCTGATTCAATTCATGATTAATAGATCGATTTATGATTCATGATTCATGATTCAATTTATGATTCATAATTCATGATTCAATTCATGATTCATGATTCGATTCATGATTCATGATTCAATTCATAATTCAATTCTTGATTCATGATTCGATTCATGATTCATGATTTAATTCATGATTCATGATTCATTAATCATGATTCAATTCATGATTCATGATTCATGATTCAATTCATGATTCATGTTTCGATTCATGATTCTTGATTCATGATTCATGATTCAATTCATTATTCATGATTCATGATTCATGATTCAATTCATGATTCATAATTCAAGATTCTATTCATGATTCATGATTCATGATTCGATTCATGATTCATGTTTCGATTCATGATTCTTGATTCATGATTCATGATTCAATTCATGATTCTTGAATCATGATTCGATTCATAATTCATGATTCATGATTCAAATCATTATTCATGATTCATGATTCATGATTCAATTCATGATTCATACTTCATGATTCATGACTCAATTTATGATTCATGATTCATGATTCAATTCATGATTCATGATTCAATTTATGATTCATCATTCATGATTCATGATTCAATTCATGATTCATGATTCATGATTCATGATTCAATTCATGATTCAATTCATGATTCATGATTCATGATTCATGATTCATGATTCATGATTCAATTCATAATTCATAATTCAATTCATGATTCATAATTCATGATTCAAGATTCAATTCATAATTCATAATTCATGATTCATGATTCAATTGATGATTCATGATTCATGATTCATGATTCATGATTCAATTCATGATTCATAATTCATGATTCATGATTCAATTCATGATTCATGATTCATGATTCAATTCATGATTCATGATTCAAGATTCATGATTCAATTCATGATTCGATTCATGATTCAATACATGATTCAATTCATGATTCATGATTCATGATTCAATTCATGATTCATGATTCATGATTTAATTCATGATTAATAATTCTTGATTTATGATTCAAGTCATGATTCATGATTCATAATTCATGATTCAATTCATGATTCATGATTCATGATTCAATTCATGATTCATGATTCATGATTCAATTCATGATTCATGATTCATGATTCATGATTCATGATTCAATTCATAATTCATAATTCAATTCATGATTCATAATTCATGATTCAAGATTCAATTCATAATTCATAATTCATGATTCATGATTCAATTGATGATTCATGATTCATGATTCATGATTCATGATTCATGATTCAATTCATGATTCATAATTCATGATTCATGATTCAATTCATGATTCATGATTCATGATTCAATTCCTGATTCATGATTCAAGATTCATGATTCGATTCATGATTCAATTCATGATTCAATTCATGATTCATGATTCATGATTCAATTCATGATTCATGATTCATGATTCAATTCATGATTCATGATTCATGATTCAATTCATGATTAATAATTCTTGATTCATGATTCAATTAATGATTCAATTCATGATTCATGATTCATGATTCAATTCATGATTCATGATTCAATTCATGATTCATGATTCATGATTCAATTCATGATTCATGATTCATGATTCAATTCATGATTCATAATTCTTGATTCATGATTCAAGTCATGATTCATGATTCATGATTCAATTCATGATTCATGATTTAATTCATGATTCATAATTCATGATTCATAATTCAATTCATGATTCATGATTCAATTCATGATTCATGATTTAATTCATGATTCGAGATTCATGATTCATGATTCAATTCATGATTCATGATTCATGATTTAATTCATGATTCATAATTCATGATTCATGATTCAATTCATGATTCGATTCATAATTCTTGTTTTATGATTTATGATTTGATTCATGATTCATGATTCATGATTCAATTTATGATTCATGATTCATGATTCAATTCATGATTCATGATTCGATTCATGATTCATGATTCGATTCATGATTCATGATTCAATTCATGATTCAATTCTTGATTCATGATTCGATTCATGATTCATGATTTAATTCATGATTCATTAATCATGATTCAATTCATGATTCATGATTCATGATTCAATTCATGATTCATGTTTCGATTCATGATTCTTGATTCATGATTCATGATTTAATTCATGATTCTTGAATCATGATTCAATTCATGATTCATGATTTGATTCATAATTCATGATTCATGATTCAATTCATTATTCATGATTCATGATTCATGATTCAATTCATGATTCATAATTCAAGATTCTATTCATGATTCATGATTCATGATTCAATTCATGATTAATAATTCTTGATTCATGATTCATTTAATGATTCAATTCATGATTCATGATTCATGATTCAATTCATGATTCATGATTCAATTCATGATTCATGATTCATGATTCAATTCATGATTCATGATTCATGATTCAATTCATGATTAATAATTCTTGATTCATGATTCAAGTCATGATTCATGATTCATGATTCATGATTCAATACATGATTCATGATTCAATTCATGATTCATGATTCAATTCATGATTCATAATTCATGATTCATAATTCAATTCATGATTCATGATTCAATTCATGATTCATGATTCATGATTCATGATTCATGATTCGAGATTCATGATTCATGATTCAATTCATGATTCATGATTCATGATTCAATTCATGATTCATGATTCGATTCATGATTCATGATTCAATTCATGATTCAATTCTTGATTCATGACTCGATTCATGATTCATGATTTAATTCATGATTCATGATTCATTAATCATGATTCAATTCATGATTCATGATTCATGATTCAATTCATGATTCATGTTTCGATTCATGATTCTTGATTCATGATTCATGATTTAATTCATGATTCTTGAATCATGATTCAATTCATGATTCATGATTTGATTCATAATTCATGATTCATGATTCAATTCATTATTCATGATTCATGATTCATGATTCAATTCATGATTCATAATTCAAGATTCTATTCATGATTCATGATTCATGATTCGATTCATGATTCATAATTCATGATTCAATTCATGATTCATACTTCATGATTCATGATTTAATTCATGATTCATGATTCATGATTCAATTCAAGATTCATGATTTAATTTATGATTCATGATTTATGATTCATGATTCAATTCATGATTCATGATTCATGATTCAATTCATGATTCAATTCATGATTCATGATTAATGATTCATGATTCAATTCATAATTCATGATTCATGATTCATGATTCATGATTCAATTCATAATTCAATTCATGATTCATAATTCATGATTCAAGATTCAATTCATAATTCATAATTCATGATTCATGATTCAATTGATGATTCATGATTCATGATTCATGATTCATGATTCAATTTATGATTCATGATTCAATTCATGATTCATAATTCATGATTCATGATTCAATTCATGATTCATGATTCATGATTCAATTCATGATTCATGATTCATGATTCAATTCATGATTCATAATTAATGATTCATGATTCAATTCATGGTTCATGATTCAAGATTCATGATTCAATTCATGATTCGATTCATGATTCAATTAATGATTCAATTCATGATTCATGATTCATGATTCAATTCATGATTCATGATTCAATTCATGATTCATGATTCATGATTCAATTCATGATTCATGATTCATGATTCAATTCATGAATAATAATTCTTGATTCATGATTCAAGTCATGATTCATGATTCATGATTCATGATTCAATACATGATTCATGATTCATGATTCATGATTCAATTCATGATTCATGATTTAATTCATGATTCATGATTCGAGATTCATGATTCATGATTCAATTCATGATTCATGATTCATGATTCAATTCATGATTCATAATTCATGATTCATGATTCAATTCATGATTCGATTCATGATTCAATTCATGATTCAATACATGATTCATGATTCATGATTCAATTCATGATTCATGATTCAATTCATGATTCATGATTCAATTCATGATTCATGATTCATGATTCAATTCATGATTTGATTCCTGATTCAATTCATGATTCATAGATCGATTTATGATTCATGATTCCTGATTCAATTCATGATTCATGATTCAATTCATGATTCGATTCCTGATTCAATTCATGATTCATAGATCAATTTAAGATTCATGATTCATGATTCAATTTATGATTCATGATTCATGATTCAATTCATGATTCATGATCAGATTCATGATTCATGATTCAATTCATAATTCAATTCTTGATTCATGATTCGATTCATGATTCATGTTTTAATTCATGATTCATGATTAATTAATCATGATTCAATTCATGATTCATGATTCATGATTCAATTCATGATTCATGTTTCGATTCATGATTCTTGATTCATGATTAATGATTCAATTCATGATTCTTGAATCATGATTCGATTCACAATTCATGATTCATGATTCAATTCATTATTCATGATTCATGATTCATGATTCAATTCATGATTCATAATTCAAGATTCTATTCATGATTCATGATTCGATTCATGATTCATGATTCGTGATTCAATTCATGATTCATGCTTCATGATTCATGATTCAATTTATGATTCATGATTCATGATTCAATTCATGATTCATGATTCAATTTATGATTCATCATTCATGATTCATGATTCAATTCATGATTCATGATTCAATTCATGATTCATCATTCATGATTCATGATTCAATTCATGATTCATGATTCAATTCATGATTCAATTCATGATTCATGATTCATGATTCAATTCATGATTCATGATTCAATTTATGATTCATCATTCATGATTCATGATTCAATTCATGATTCATGATTCAATTCATGATTCAATTCATGATTCATGATTCATGATTCATGATTCATGATTCAATTCATAATTCATAATTAAATTCATGATTCATAATTCATGATTCAAGATTCAATTCATAATTCATAATTCATGATTCATGATTCAATTGATGATTCATGATTCATGATTTATGATTCTAGATTCATGATTCATGATTCATGATTCAATTCATGATTCATGATTCAATTCATGATTCATAATTCATGATTCATAATTCAATTCATGATTCATGATTCATGATTCAATTCATGATTCATGATTCATGATTCATGATTCAATTCATGATTCATGATTCATGATTCAATTCATGATTCATGATTCATGATTCAATTCATGATTCATGATTCATGATTCATGATTCAATTCATGATTCATGATTCGATTTATGATTCATGATTCATGATTCAATTCATGATTCAAGATTCAAAATTCATGATTCAATTCATGATTCGATTCATGATTCAATTTATGATTCAATTCATGATTCATGATTCATGATTCAATTCATGATTCATGATTCAATTCATGATTAATAATTCTTGATTTATGATTCAAGTCATGATTCATGATTCATGATTCATGATTCAATTCATGATTCATGATTCATGATTCAATTCATGATTCATGATTCATGATTCAATTCATGATTCATGATTCAATTCATGATTCATGATTCATGATTCAATTCATGATTCATGATTCATGATTCAATTCATGATTAATAATTCTTGATTCATGATTCAAGTCATGATTCATGATTCATGATTCATGATTCAATACATGATTCATGATTCATGATTCAATTAATGATTCATGATTCAATTCATGATTCATAATTCATGATTCATAATTCAATTCATGATTCATGATTCATGATTCAATTCATGATTCATGATTCATGATTCATGATTCATGATTCGAGATTCATGATTCATGATTCAATTCATGATTCATGATTCATGATTCAATTCATGATTCATGATTCATGATTCATGATTCATGATTCGAGATTCATGATTCATGATTCAATTCATGATTCATGATTCATGATTCAATTCATGATTCGATTCATGATTCAATTCATGATTCAATACATGATTCATGATTCATGATTCAATTCATGATTCATGATTCAATTCATGATTCATGATTCAATTCATGATTCATGATTCATGATTCAATTCATTATTCATGATTCATGATTTAATTTATGATTCATGATTCATGATTCAATTCATGATTCATGATTAATGATTAGATTCATGATTTATGATTAATGATTCAATTCATGATTCATGATTTATGATTCATGATTCAATTCATTATTCATGATTCGATTCATGATTCATGATTCATGATTCAATTCATGATTCATGATTCAATTCATGATTCATGATTCAATTCATGATTCAATTCATGATTCATGATTCATGATTCAGTTTAAGATTCATGATTCTAATCATAAATTCATGATTCATGATTCAATTCATGATTCAATTCATGAATCATAATTCAATTCATAATTTATAATTCATGATTCATGATTCAATTCATGATTCATGATTCAACTAATGATTCAATTCATGATTCATGATTTGATTCATAATTCATGATTCATGATTCATAATTCAATTCATGATTCAATTCATGATTCATGATTCAAATCATGATTCATGATTCAATTCATGATTCATAATTCATGATTCAATTCATGATTCATGATTTATGATTCAAGTTATGAATAATGATTCAATTCATATTTCAATTCATGATTCATGATTCAATTTATGATTCAATTCATGATTCATGATTCATGATTCAATTCATAATTCATGATTCATGATTCATGATTCATGATTCAATTCATAATTCAATTCATGATTCATGATTCATGATTCATGATTCAATTCATAATTCATGATTCATGATTCATGATTCATGATTCAATTCATAATTCAATTCATGATTCATAATTCATGATTCAAGATTCAATTCATAATTCATAATTCATGATTCATGATTCAATTGATGATTCATGATTCATGATTCATGATTCATGATTCATGATTCAATTTATGATTCATGATTCAATTCATGATTCATAATTCATGATTCATGATTCAATTCATGATTCATGATTCATGATTCAATTCATGATTCATGATTCATGATTCAATTCATGATTCATAATTAATGATTCATGATTCAATTCATGATTCATGATTCAAGATTCATGATTCAATTCATGATTCGATTCATGATTAAATTAATGATTCAATTCATGATTCATGATTCATGATTCAATTCATGATTCATGATTCAATTCATGATTCATGATTCATGATTCAATTCATGATTCATGATTCATGATTCAATTCATGAATAATAATTCTTGATTCATGATTCAAGTCATGATTCATGATTCATGATTCATGATTCAATATATGATTCATGATTCATGATTCATGATTCAATTCATGATTCATGATTCAATTCATGATTCATAATTCATGATTCATAATTCAATTCATGATTCATGATTCATGATTCAATTCATGATTCATGATTCATGATTCATGATTCATGATTCGAGATTCATGATTCATGATTCAATTCATGATTCATGATTCATGATTCAATTCATGATTCATAATTCATGATTCATGATTCAATTCATGATTCGATTCATGATTCAATTCATGATTCAATACATGATTCATGATTCATGATTCAATTCATGATTCATGATTCAATTCATGATTCATGATTCATGATTCAATTCATGATTCATGATTCATGATTCAATTCATGATTCGATTCCTGATTCAATTCATGATTCATAGATCGATTTATGATTCATGATTCCTGATTCAATTCATGATTCATGATTCAATTCATGATTCGATTCCTGATTCAATTCATGATTCATAGATCAATTTATGATTCATGATTCATGATTCAATTTATGATTCATGATTCATGATTCAATTCATGATCAGATTCATGATTCATGATTCAATTCATAATTCAATTCTTGATTCATGATTCGATTCATGATTCATGTTTTAATTCATGATTCATGATTCATTAATCATGATTCAATTCATGATTCATGATTCATGATTCATGTTTCGATTCATGATTCTTGATTCATGATTCATGATTCAATTCATGATTCTTCAATCATGATTCGATTCACAATTCATGATTCATGATTCAATTCATTATTCATGATTCATGATTCATGATTCAATTCATGATTCATAATTCAAGATTCTATTCATGATTCATGATTCATGATTCGATTCATGATTCATGATTCGTGATTCAATTCATGATTCATGCTTCATGATTCATGATTCAATTTATGATTCATGATTCAATTCATGATTCATGATTCAATTTATGATTCATCATTCATGATTCATGATTCAATTCATGATTCATGATTCATTTCATGATTCAATTCATGATTCATGATTCATGATTCATGATTCATGATTCAATTCATAATTCATAATTAAATTCATGATTCATAATTCATAATTCAAGATTCAATTCATAATTCATAATTCATGATTCTTGATTCAATTGATGATTCATGATTCATGATTTATGATTCATGATTCATGATTCATGATTCATGATTCAATTCATGATTCATGATTCATGATTCAATTCATGATTCATAATTCATGATTCATGATTCAATTCATGATTCATGATTCATAATTCAATTCATGATTCATGATTCAATTCATGATTCATGATTCATGATTCGTGATTCAATTCATGATTCATGATTCATGATTCAATTCATGATTCTTGATTCAATTCATGATTCATGATTCATGATTCATGATTCAATTCATGATTCATGATTCATGATTCAATTCATGATTCATACTTCATGATTCATGATTCAATTCATGATTCATGATTCATTTCATGATTCATGATTCGATTTATGATTCATGATTCAATTCATGATTCATGATTCAAAATTCATGATTCAATTCATGATTCATGATTCAAGATTCATGATTCAATTCATGATTCGATTCATGATTCAATTAATGATTCAATTCATGATTCATGATTCATGATTCAATTCATGATTCATGATTCAATTCATGATTCATGATTCATGATTCAATTCATGATTCATGATTCATGATTCAATTCATGAATAATAATTCTTGATTCATGATTCAAGTCATGATTCATGATTCATGATTCATGATTCAATATATGATTCATGATTCATGATTCATGATTCAATTCATGATTCATGATTCAATTCATGATTCATAATTCATGATTCATAATTCAATTCATGATTCATGATTCATGATTCAATTCATGATTCATGATTCATGATTCATGATTCATGATTCGAGATTCATGATTCATGATTCAATTCATGATTCATGATTCATGATTCAATTCATGATTCATAATTCATGATTCATGATTCAATTCATGATTCGATTCATGATTCAATTCATGATTCAATACATGATTCATGATTCATGATTCAATTCATGATTCATGATTCAATTCATGATTCATGATTCATGATTCAATTCATGATTCATGATTCATGATTCAATTCATGATTCGATTCCTGATTCAATTCATGATTCATAGATCGATTTATGAATCATGATTCCTGATTCAATTCATGATTCATGATTCAATTCATGATTCGATTCCTGATTCAATTCATGATTCATAGATCAATTTATGATTCATGATTCATGATTCAATTTATGATTCATGATTCATGATTCAATTTATGATCAGATTCATGATTCATGATTCAATTCATAATTCAATTCTTGATTCATGATTCGATTCATGATTCATGTTTTAATTCATGATTCATGATTCATTAATCATGATTCAATTCATGATTCATGATTCATGATTCATGTTTCGATTCATGATTCTTGATTCATGATTCAATTCATGATTCTTCAATCATGATTCGATTCACAATTCATGATTCATGATTCAATTCATTATTCATGATTCATGATTCATGATTCAATTCATGATTCATAATTCAAGATTCTATTCATGATTCATGATTCATGATTCGATTCATGATTCATGATTCGTGATTCAATTCATGATTCAATTCATGATTCATGATTCAATTTATGATTCATCATTCATGATTCATGATTCAATTCATGATTCATGATTCATTTCATGATTCAATTCATGATTCATGATTCATGATTCATGATTCATGATTCATGATTCATGATTCAATTCATAATTCATAATTAAATTCATGATTCATAATTCATAATTCAAGATTCAATTCATAATTCATAATTCATGATTCTTGATTCAATTGATGATTCATGATTCATGATTTATGATTCATGATTCATGATTCATGATTCATGATTCAATTCATGATTCATGATTCATGATTCAATTCATGATTCATAATTCATGATTCATGATTCAATTCATGATTCATGATTCATAATTCAATTCATGATTCATGATTCATGATTCAATTCATGATTCATGATTCATGATTCGTGATTCAATTCATGATTCATGATTCATGATTCAATTCATGATTCTTGATTCAATTCAGGATTCATGATTCATGATTCATGATTCAATTCATGATTCATGATTCATGATTCAATTCATGATTCATACTTCATGATTCATGATTCAATTCATGATTCATGATTCATTTCATGATTCATGATTCGATTTATGATTCATGATTCAATTCATGATTCATGATTCAAAATTCATGATTCAATTCATGATTCGATTCATGATTCAATTTATGATTCAATTCATGATTAATGATTCATGATTCAATTCATGATTAATAATTCTTGATTTATGATTCAAGTCATGATTCATGATTCATGATTCATGATTCAATTCATGATTCATGATTCATGATTCAATTCATGATTCATGATTCATGATTCAATTCATGATTCATGATTCAATTCATGATTCATGATTCATGATTCAATTCATGATTCATGATTCATGATTCAATTCATGATTAATAATTCTTGATTCATGATTCAAGTCATGATTCATGATTCATGATTCAATACATGATTCATGATTCATGATTCAATTCATGATTCATGATTCAATTCATGATTCATAATTCATGATTCATAATTCAATTCATGATTCATGATTCAATTCATGATTCATGATTCATGATTCGAGATTCATGATTCATGATTCAATTCATGATTCATGATTCATGATTCAATTCATGATTCGATTCATGATTCAATTCATGATTCAATACATGATTCATGATTCATGATTCAATTCATGATTCATGATTCAATTCATGATTCATGATTCATGATTCAATTCATGATTCATGATTCATGATTCAATTCATTATTCATGATTCATGATTTAATTCATGATTCATGATTCATGATTCAATTCATGATTCATGATTAATGATTAGATTCATGATTTATGATTAATGATTCAATTCATGATTCATGATTCAATTCATTATTCATGATTCGATTCATGATTCATGATTCATGATTCAATTCATGATTCATGATTCAATTCATGATTCATGATTCATGATTCAAGTCATGATTCATGATTCAATTCATGATTCAATTCATGATTCATGATTCATGATTCAGTTTAAGATTCATGATTCTAATCATAAATTCATGATTCATGATTCAATTCATGATTCAATTCATGATTCATGATTCAATTCATAATTTATAATTCATGATTCATGATTCAATTCATGATTCATGATTCAACTAATGATTCAATTCATGATTCATGATTCGATTCATAATTCATGATTTATGATTCATAATTCAATTCATGATTCAATTCATGATTCATGATTCAAATCATGATTCATGATTCAAATCATGATTCATGATTCAATTCATGATTCATAATTCATGATTCAATTCATGATTCATGATTTATGATTCAAGTTATGAATAATGATTCAATTCATATTTCAATTCATGATTCATGATTCAATTTATGATTCATGATTCAATTCATGATTCATGATTCATGATTCAATTCATGATTCATAATTCATGATTCATGATTCAATTCATGATTCATGATTCATAATTCAATTCATGATTCATGATTCATGATTCAATTCATGATTCATGATTCATGATTCGTGATTCAATTCATGATTCATGATTCATGATTCAATTCATGATTCTTGATTCAATTCAGGATTCATGATTCATGATTCATGATTCAATTCATGATTCATGATTCATGATTCAATTCATGATTCATACTTCATGATTCATGATTCAATTCATGATTCATGATTCATTTCATGATTCATGATTCAATTCATGATTCATAATTCATGATTCATAATTCAATTCATGATTCATGATTCAATTCATGATTCATGATTCATGATTCATGATTCGAGATTCATGATTCATGATTCAATTCATGATTCATGATTCATGATTCAATTCATGATTCGATTCATGATTCAATTCATGATTCAATACATGATTCATGATTCATGATTCAATTCATGATTCATGATTCAATTCATGATTCATGATTCATGATTCAATTCATGATTCATGATTCATGATTCAATTCATTATTCATGATTCATGATTTAATTCATGATTCATGATTCATGATTCAATTCATGATTCATGATTAATGATTAGATTCATGATTTATGATTAATGATTCAATTCATGATTCATGATTTATGATTCATGATTCAATTCATTATTCATGATTCGATTCATGATTCATGATTCATGATTCAATTCATGATTCATGATTCAATTCATGATTCATGATTCATGATTCAAGTCATGATTCATGATTCAATTCATGATTCAATTCATGATTCATGATTCATGATTCAGTTTAAGATTCATGATTCTAATCATAAATTCATGATTCATGATTCAATTCATGATTCAATTCATGATTCATAATTCAATTCATAATTTATAATTCATGATTCATGATTCAATTCATGATTCATGATTCAACTAATGATTCAATTCATGATTCATGATTCGATTCATAATTCATGATTTATGATTCATAATTCAATTCATGATTCAATTCATGATTCATGATTCAAATCATGATTCATGATTCAAATCATGATTCATGATTCAATTCATGATTCATAATTCATGATTCAATTCATGATTCATGATTTATGATTCAAGTTATGAATAATGATTCAATTCATATTTCAATTCATGATTCATGATTCAATTTATGATTCATGATTCAATTCATGATTCATGATTCATGATTCAATTCATGATTCATAATTCATGATTCATGATTCAATTCATGATTCATGATTCATAATTCAATTCATGATTCATGATTCATGATTCAATTCATGATTCATGATTCATGATTCGTGATTCAATTCATGATTCATGATTCAACTAATGATTCAATTCATGATTCATGATTCGATTCATAATTCATGATTTATGATTCATAATTCAATTCATGATTCAATTCATGATTCATGATTCAAATCATGATTCATGATTCAAATCATGATTCATGATTCAATTCATGATTCATGATTCAAAATTCATGATTCAATTCATGATTCATGATTCAAGATTCATGATTCAATTCATGATTCGATTCATGATTCAATTAATGATTCAATTCATGATTCATGATTCATGATTCAATTCATGATTCATGATTCAATTCATGATTCATGATTCATGATTCAATTCATGATTCATGATTCATGATTCAATTCATGAATAATAATTCTTGATTCATGATTCAAGTCATGATTCATGATTCATGATTCATGATTCAATATATGATTCATGATTCATGATTCATGATTCAATTCATGATTCATGATTCAATTCATGATTCATAATTCATGATTCATAATTCAATTCATGATTCATGATTCATGATTCAATTCATGATTCATGATTCATGATTCATGATTCATGATTCGAGATTCATGATTCATGATTCAATTCATGATTCATGATTCATGATTCAATTCATGATTCATAATTCATGATTCATGATTCAATTCATGATTCGATTCATGATTCAATTCATGATTCAATACATGATTCATGATTCATGATTCAATTCATGATTCATGATTCAATTCATGATTCATGATTCATGATTCAATTCATGATTCATGATTCATGATTCAATTCATGATTCGATTCCTGATTCAATTCATGATTCATAGATCGATTTATGAATCATGATTCCTGATTCAATTCATGATTCATGATTCAATTCATGATTCGATTCCTGATTCAATTCATGATTCATAGATCAATTTATGATTCATGATTCATGATTCAATTTATGATTCATGATTCATGATTCAATTCATGATCAGATTCATGATTCATGATTCAATTCATAATTCAATTCTTGATTCATGATTCGATTCATGATTCATGTTTTAATTCATGATTCATGATTCATTAATCATGATTCAATTCATGATTCATGATTCATGATTCATGTTTCGATTTATGATTCTTGATTCATGATTCATGATTCAATTCATGATTCATGATTCATGATTCGATTCACAATTCATGATTCATGATTCAATTCATTATTCATGATTCATGATTCATGATTCAATTCATGATTCATAATTCAAGATTCTATTCATGATTCATGATTCATGATTCGATTCATGATTCATGATTCGTGATTCAATTCATGATTCAATTCATGATTCATGATTTAATTTATGATTCATCATTCATGATTCATGATTTAATTCATGATTCATGATTCATTTCATGATTCAATTCATGATTCATGATTCATGATTCATGATTCAATTCATAATTCATAATTAAATTCATGATTCATAATTCATAATTCAAGATTCAATTCATAATTCATAATTCATGATTCTTGATTCAATTGATGATTCATGATTCATGATTTATGATTCATGATTCATAATTCATGATTCATGATTCAATTCATGATTCATGATTCATGATTCAATTCATGATTCATAATTCATGATTCATGATTCAATTCATGATTCATGATTCATAATTCAATTCATGATTCATGATTCATGATTCAATTCATGATTCATGATTCATGATTCGTGATTCAATTCATGATTCATGATTCATGATTCAATTCATGATTCTTGATTCAATTCAGGATTCATGATTCATGATTCATGATTCAATTCATGATTCATGATTCATGATTCAATTCATGATTCATACTTCATGATTCATGATTCAATTCATGATTCATGATTCATTTCATGATTCATGATTCGATTTATGATTCATGATTCAATTCATGATTCATGATTCAAAATTCATGATTCAATTCATGATTCGATTCATGATTCAATTTATGATTCAATTCATGATTCATGATTCATGATTCAATTCATGATTAATAATTCTTGATTTATGATTCAAGTCATGATTCATGATTCATGATTCATGATTCAATTCATGATTCATGATTCATGATTCAATTCATGATTCATGATTCATGATTCAATTCATGATTCATGATTCAATTCATGATTCATGATTCATGATTCAATTCATGATTAATAATTCTTGATTCATGATTCAAGTCATGATTCATGATTCATGATTCAATACATGATTCATGATTCATGATTCAATTCATGATTCATGATTCAATTCATGATTCATAATTCATGATTCATAATTCAATTCATGATTCATGATTCAATTCATGATTCATGATTCATGATTCATGATTCGAGATTCATGATTCATGATTCAATTCATGATTCATGATTCATGATTCAATTCATGATTCGATTCATGATTCAATTCATGATTCAATACATGATTCATGATTCATGATTCAATTCATGATTCATGATTCAATTCATGATTCATGATTCATGATTCAATTCATGATTCACGATTCATGATTCAATTCATTATTCATGATTCATGATTTAATTCATGATTCATGATTCATGATTCAATTCATGATTCATGATTAATGATTAGATTCATGATTTATGATTAATGATTCAATTCATGATTCATGATTTATGATTCATGATTCAATTCATTATTCATGATTCGATTCATGATTCATGATTCATGATTCAATTCATGATTCATGATTCAATTCATGATTCATGATTCATGATTCAAGTCATGATTCATGATTCAATTCATGATTCAATTCATGATTCATGATTCATGATTCAGTTTAAGATTCATGATTCTAATCATAAATTCATGATTCATGATTCAATTCATGATTCAATTCATGATTCATAATTCAATTCATAATTTATAATTCATGATTCATGATTCAATTCATGATTCATGATTCAACTAATGATTCAATTCATGATTCATGATTCGATTCATAATTCATGATTTATGATTCATAATTCAATTCATGATTCAATTCATGATTCATGATTCAAATCATGATTCATGATTCAAATCATGATTCATGATTCAATTCATGATTCATAATTCATGATTCAATTCATGATTCATGATTTATGATTCAAGTTATGAATAATGATTCAATTCATATTTCAATTCATGATTCATGATTCAATTTATGATTCATGATTCATGATTCATGATTCATGATTCTATTCATGATTCATGATTCATGATTCAATTCATGATTCAATTCATGATTTATAATTCGTGATTCATGATTCAATTCATAATTTATAATTCATAATTTATGATTCATGATTCAATTCATGATTCATGATTCAATTCATGATTCATGATTCAATAATGATTCAATTAATTATTCATGATTCATGATTCGATTCATGATTCATGATTCATGATTCAATTCATGATTCATGATTCGATTCATGATTCATGATTCAATTAATGATTCATGATTCAATTCATGATTCATGATTCATGATTTAATTCCTTATTCATGATTCGAATTATGATTCTTGATTCATGATTTAATTCATTATTCATAATTCGATTCATGATTTATGATTCATGATTCAATTCATGATTCATGATTCATGATTCAATTCATGATTCATGATTAATATTTCGATTCATGATTCATGATTCATGATTCAATTCATGATTCATGATTCATGATTCATGATTCATGATTCAATTCATTATTCATGATTCGATTCATGATTCTTGATTCATGATTCATGATTCGATTCATGATTCATGATTCATGATTCAATTCATGATTCCTGATTCAATTCATGATTCAATTCATGATTCAATTCATGATTTATGATTCAATTCATTATTCAATTCATGATTCATGATTCGATTCATAATTGATGATTCAATTCATGATTTAATTCATGATTCATGATTCGATTCATGATTCATGATTCAATTCATGATTCATGATTCATGATTCAATTCATGATTCATGATTCAATTCATGATTCATGATTCAATTCATGATTCAATTCCTTATTCAAATCATGATACATGATTTAATTCATGATTCATGATTCATGATTCAATTCATGATTCATAATTCATGATTCATATCATGATTCATGATTCGATTTATGATTTATGATTCAATTAATGATTCAATTCATGATTCAAGATTAGATTCATGATTTATGATTTAATTCATGATTCATGATTCATGATTCATGATTCGATTCATGATTCATGATTCATGATTCATGATTCATGATTCAATTCATGATTCATGATTTATGATTCAATTCATGATTCATGATTCGATTCATGATTCATGATTCGATTCATGATTCATGATTCATGATTCATGATTCAATTCATGATTCATGATTCATGATTTAATTCATAATTCATGATTCATGATTGAATTCATGATTCATGATTCATGATTCAATTCATGATTCATAATTCATGATTTATAATTCAATTCATGATTCATGATTCATGATTCAATTCATGATTCATGATTAATATTTCGATTCATAATTCATAATTCATGATTCAATTCATGATTCATGATTCATGATTCATGATTCATGATTCAATTCATTATTCATGATTCGATTCATGATTCTTGTTTCATGATTCATGATTCGATTCATGATTCATGATTCATGATTCAATTCATGATTCCTGATTGAATTCATGATTCAATTCATGATTCAATTCATGATTCATGATTCAATTCATTATTCAATTCATGATTCATGATTCGATTCATAATTCATGATTCAATTCATGATTCAATTCATGATTCATGATTCAATTCATGATTCATTATTCAATTCATGATTCATGATTCATGATTCAATTCATGATTCATGATTCAATTCATGATTCAATTCCTTATTCAAATCATGATACATGATTCAATTCATGATTCATGATTCATGATTCAATTTATGATTCATGATTCATGATTCATATCATGATTCATGATTCGATTCATGATTTATGATTCAATTAATGATTCAATTCATGATTCATGATTCGATTCATGATTCATGATTTAATTCATGATTCATGTTTCAATTCATTATTCATGATTCATGATTCATGATTCAATTCATGATTCATGATTCATGATTCAATTTATGATTCGTGATTCATGATTCAATTCATGATTCATGATTTATGATTCAATTCATGATTCATGATTCGATTCATGATTCATGATTCATGATTCGATTCATGATTCATGATTCGATTCATGATTCATGATTCATGATTCATGATTCAATTCATGATTCATGATTCATGATTCAATTCATAATTCATGATTCATGATTGAATTCATGATTCATGATTCATGATTCAATTCATGATTCATAATTCATGATTCATGATTCAATTCATGATTCATGATTCATGATTCAATTCATGATTCATGATTAATATTTCGATTCATAATTCATGATTCATGATTCAATTCATGATTCATGATTCATGATTCATGATTCAATTCATTATTCATGATTCGATTCATGATTCTTGTTTCATGATTCATGATTCGATTCATGATTCATGATTCATGATTCAATTCATGATTCCTGATTCAATTCATGATTCAATTCATGAATCAATTCATGATTCATTATTCAATTCATTATTCAATTCATGATTCATGATTCGATTCATAATTCATGATTCAATTCATGATTCAATTCATTATTCATGATTCAATTCATGATTCATTATTCAATTCATGATTCATGATTCATGATTCAATTCATGATTCATGATTCAATTCATGATTCAATTCCTTATTCAAATCATGATACATGATTCAATTCATGATTCATGATTCATGATTCAATTCATGATTCATGATTCATGATTCATATCATGATTCATGATTCGATTCATGATTTATGATTCAATTAATGATTCAATTCATGATTCATGATTCGATTCATGATTCATGATTTAATTCATGATTCATGATTAAATTCATGATTCATGATTCATGATTCATGATTCATGATTTAATTCATGATTCATGATTCATGATTCAATTTATGATTCGTGATTCATGATTCAATTCATGATTCATGATTTATGATTCAATTCATGATTCATGATTCGATTCATGATTCATGATTCATGATTCGATTCATGATTCATGATTCATGATTCAATTCATGATTCATGATTCATGATTCAATTCATAATTCATGATTCATGATTGAATTCATGATTCATGATTCATGATTCAATTCATGATTCATAATTCATGATTCATGATTCAATTCATGATTCATGATTCATGATTCAATTCATGATTCATGATTAATATTTCAATTCATAATTCATGATTCATGATTCAATTCATGATTCATGATTCATGATTCATGATTCATGATTCAATTCATTATTCATGATTCGATTCATGATTCTTGTTTCATGATTCATGATTCGATTCATGATTCATGATTCATGATTCAATTCATGATTCCTGATTCAATTCATGATTCAATTCATGATTCAATTCATGATTCCTGATTCAATTCATTATTCAATTCATGATTCATGATTCGATTCATAATTCATGATTCAATTCATGATTCAATTCATGATTCATGATTCAATTCATGATTCATGATTCATGATTCAATTCATGATTCATGATTCAATTCATGATTCAATTCCTTATTCAAATCATGATACATGATTCAATTCATGATTCATGATTCATGATTCAATTCATGATTCATGATTCATGATTCATATCATGATTCATGATTCGATTCATGATTTATGATTCAATTAATGATTCAATTCATGATTCATGATTCGATTCATGATTCATGATTTAATTCATGATTCATGATTCGATTCATGATTCATGATTCATGATTCATGATTCATGATTCAATTCATGATTTATGATTCATGATTCAATTTATGATTCGTGATTCATGATTCAATTCATGATTCATGATTTATGATTCAATTCATGATTCATGATTCGATTCATGATTCATGATTCATGATTCGATTCATGATTCATGATTCATGATTCATGATTCAATTCATGATTCATGATTCATGATTCAATTCATAATTCATGATTCATGATTGAATTCATGATTCATGATTCATGATTCAATTCATGATTCATAATTCATGATTCATGATTCAATTTATGATTCATGATTCATGATTCATGATTCAATTCATGATTCAATTCATGATTCATGATTCGATTTATGATTCATGATTTATGATTCAATTCATGATTCATGATTCAATTCATGATTCGATTCATGATTCATGTTTTAATTCATGATTCATGATTCATTAATCATGATTCAATTCATGATTCAAGATTCATGATTCAATTCATGATTCATGTTTCGATTCATGATTCTTGATTCATGATTCATGATTCAATTCATGATTCTTGAATCATGATTCGATTCATAATTCATGATTCATGATTCAATTCATTATTCATGATTCATGATTCATGATTCAATTCATGATTCATAATTCAAGATTCTATTCATGATTCATGATTCATGATTCGATTCATGATTCATGATTCGTGATTCAATTCATGATTCATGCTTCATGATTCATGATTCAATTTATGATTCATGATTCATGATTCAATTCATGATTCATGATTCAATTTATGATTCATCATTCATGATTCATGATTCAATTCATGATTCATGATTCAATTCATGATTCAATTCATGATTCATGATTCATGATTCATGATTCATGATTCATGATTCAATTCATAATTCATAATTAAATTCATGATTCATAATTCATGATTCAAGATTCAATTCATAATTCATAATTCATGATTCATGATTCAATTGATGATTCATGATTCATGATTTATGATTCATGATTCATGATTCATGATTCATGATTCAATTCATGATTCATGATTCAATTCATGATTCATAATTCATGATTCATGATTCAATTCATGATTCATGATTCATAATTCAATTCATGATTCATGATTCAATTCATGATTCATGATTCATGATTCAATTCATAAATCATGATTCATGATTCAATTCATGATTAATAATTCTTGATTCATGATTCAAGTCATGATTCATGATTCATGATTCATGATTCATGATTCATGATTCAATTCATAATTCAATTCATGATTCATAATTCATGATTCAAGATTCAATTCATAATTCATAATTCATGATTCATGATTCAATTGATGATTCATGATTCATGATTCATGATTCAATTTATGATTCATGATTCAATTCATGATTCATAATTCATGATTCATGATTCAATTCATGATTCATGATTCAATTCATGATGCATGATTCATGATTCAATTCATGATTCATAATTAATGATTCATGATTCAATTCATGATTCATGATTCAAGATTCATGATTCAATTCATGATTCGATTCATGATTCAATTAATGATTCAATTCATGATTCATGATTCATGATTCAATTCATGATTCATGATTCAATTCATGATTCATGATTCAATTCATGATTCATGATTCATGATTCAATTCATGATTCATGATTCAATTCATGAATAATAATTCTTGATTCATGATTCAAGTCATGATTCATGATTCATGATTCATGATTCAATACATGATTCATGATTCATGATTCATGATTCAATTCATGATTCATGATTCAATTCATGATTCATAATTCATGATTCATAATTCAATTCATGATTCATGATTCATGATTCAATTCATGATTCATGATTCATGATTCGAGATTCATGATTCATAATTCAATTCATGATTCATGATTCATGATTCATGATTCATGATTCAATTCATGATTCATGATTCATGATTCATGATTCATGATTCGAGATTCATGATTCATAATTCAATTCATGATTCATGATTCATGATTCAATTCATGATTCATAATTCATGATTCATGATTCAATTCATGATTCGATTCATGATTCAATTCATGATTCAATACATGATTCATGATTCATGATTCAATTCATGATTCATGATTCAATTCATGATTCATGATTCATGATTCAATTCATGATTCATGATTCATAATTCAATTCATGATTCATGATTCATGATTCAATTCATGATTCGATTCCTGATTCAATTCATGATTCATAGATCGATTTATGATTCATGATTCCTGATTCAATTCATGATTCATTATTCAATTCATGATTCGATTCCTGATTCAATTCATGATTCATAGATCAATTTATGATTCATGATTCATGATTCAATTTATGATTCATGATTCATGATTCAATTCATGATTCATGATTTATGATTCAAGTTATGAATAATGATTCAATTCATATTTCAATTCGAGATTCATGATTCAATTTATGATTCATGATTCATGATTCATGATTCATGATTCTATTCATGATTCATGATTCATGATTCAATTCATGATTCATTTCATGATTTATAATTCGTGATTCATGATTCAATTCATAATTTATAATTCATTATTCATGATTCATGATTCAATTCATGATTCATGATTCAATTCATGATTCATGATTCAATAATGATTCAATTAATTATTCATGATTCATGATTCGATTCATGATTCATGATTCATGATTCAATTCATGATTCATGATTCGATTCATGATTCATGATTCAATTAATGATTCATGATTCAATTCATGATTCATGATTCATGATTTAATTCCTTATTCATGATTCGAATTATGATTCTTGATTCATGATTTAATTCATTATTCATGATTCGATTCATGATTTATGATTCATGATTCAATTCATGATTCATGATTCATGATTCAATTCATGATTCATGATTAATATTTCGATTCATGATTCATGATTCAATTCATGATTCATGATTCAATTCATTATTCATGATTCGATTCATGATTCTTGATTCATGATTCATGATTCGATTCATGATTCATGATTCATGATTCAATTCATGATTCCTGATTCAATTCATGATTCAATTCATGATTCAATTCATGATTCATGATTCAATTCATTATTCAATTCATGATTCATGATTCGATTCATAATTCATGATTCAATTCATGATTTAATTCATGATTCATGATTCGATTCATGATTCATGATTCAATTCATGATTCATGATTCATGATTCAATTCATGATTCATGATTCAATTCATGATTCAATTCCTTATTCAAATCATGATACATGATTTAATTCATGATTCATGATTCATGATTCAATTCATGATTCATAATTCATGATTAATATCATGATTCATGATTCGATTTATGATTTATGATTCAATTAATGATTCAATTCATGATTCAAGATTAGATTCATGATTTATGATTTAATTCATGATTCATGATTCATGATTCATGATTCGATTCATGATTCATGATTCATGATTCATGATTCAATTCATGATTCATGATTTATGATTCAATTCATGATTCATGATTCGATTCATGATTCATGATTCATGATTCGATTCATGATTCATGATTCATGATTCATGATTCATGATTCAATTCATGATTCATGATTCATGATTTAATTCATAATTCATGATTCATGATTGAATTCATGATTCATGATTAATGATTCAATTCATGATTCATGATTCATGATTCATGATTCATGATTCAATTCATGATTCATGATTCATGATTCAATTCATGATTCGTGATTCATGATTCAATTCATGATTCATGATTCATGATTTAATTCATGATTCATGATTCGATTCATGATTCATGATTCATGATTCATGATTCATGATTCATGATTCATGATTCAATTCATGATTCATGATTCATGATTCAATTCATGATTCCTGATTCATGATTCAATTCATGATTCATGATTTATGATTCAATTCATGATTCGATTCATGATTCATGATTCATGATTCGATTCATGATTCATGATTCATGATTCATGATTCATGATTCAATTCATGATTCATGATTCATGATTCAATTCATAATTCATGATTCATGATTCAATTCATGATTCATAATTCATGATTCATGATTCAATTCATGATTCATGATTCATGATTCATGATTCAATTCATGATTCATGATTCAATTCATGATTCATGATTCGATTTATGATTCATGATTTATGATTCAATTCATGATTCATGATTCAATTCATGATTCAATTCATGATTCAATTTATGATTCAATTAATGATTCATGATTCAATTTATGATTCATTTCATGAATTTTGATTCGATTCATAATTCATGATTCTATTCATGATTCAATTCATGATTCATGATTTAATTCATGATTCATGATTCGATTCATGATTCATGATTCAATTCATGATTCAATTCATGATTCATGATTCGATTCATGATTCATGATTCAATTCATAATTCAATTCTTGATTCATGATTCGATTCATGATTCATGTTTTAATTCATGATTCATGATTCATTAATCATGATTCAATTCATGATTCAAGATTCATGATTCAATTCATGATTCATGTTTCGATTCATGATTCTTGATTCATGATTCATGATTCAATTCATGATTCTTGAATCATGATTCGATTCATAATTCATGATTCATGATTCAATTCATTATTCATGATTCATGATTCATGATTCAATTCATGATTCATAATTCAAGATTCTATTCATGATTCATGATTCATGATTCGATTCATGATTCATGATTCGTGATTCAATTCATGATTCATGCTTCATGATTCATGATTCAATTTATGATTCATGATTCATGATTCAATTCATGATTCATGATTCAATTTATGATTCATCATTCATGATTCATGATTCAATTCATGATTCATGATTCAATTCATGATTCAATTCATGATTCATGATTCATGATTCATGATTCATGATTCAATTCATAATTCATAATTAAATTCATGATTCATAATTCATGATTCAAGATTCAATTCATAATTCATAATTCATGATTCATGATTCAATTGATGATTCATGATTCATGATTTATGATTCATGATTCATGATTCATGATTCATGATTCAAGTCATGATTCATGATTCAATTCATGATTCATAATTCATGATTCATGATTCAATTCATGATTCATGATTCATAATTCAATTCATGATTCATGATTCAATTCATGATTCATGATTCATGATTCAATTCATAAATCATGATTCATGATTCAATTCATGATTAATAATTCTTGATTCATGATTCAAGTCATGATTCATGATTCATGATTCATGATTCATGATTCAATTCATAATTCAATTCATGATTCATAATTCATGATTCAAGATTCAATTCATAATTCATAATTCATGATTCATGATTCAATGTTGATTCATGATTCATGATTCATGATTCATGATTCAATTTATGATTCATGATTCAATTCATGATTCATAATTCATGATTCATGATTCAATTCATGATTCATGATTCATGATTCAATTCATGATTCATGATTCATGATTCAATTCATGATTCATAATTAATGATTCATGATTCAATTCATGATTCATGAATCAAGATTCATGATTCAATTCATGATTCGATTCATGATTCAATTAATGATTCAATTCATGATTCATGATTCAATTCATGATTCATGATTCAATTCATGATTCATGATTCATGATTCAATTCATGATTCATGATTCATGATTCAATTCATGAATAATAATTCTTGATTCATGATTCAAGTCATGATTCATGATTCATGATTCATGATTCAATACATGATTCATGATTCATGATTCAATTCATGATTCATGATTCAATTCATGATTCATAATTCATGATTCATAATTCAATTCATGATTCATGATTCATGATTCAATTCATGATTCATGATTCATGATTCATGATTCATGATTCGAGATTCATGATTCATGATTCAATTCATGATTCATGATTCATGATTCATAATTCATGATTCATGATTCAATTCATGATTCGATTCATGATTCAATTCATGATTCAATACATGATTCATGATTCATGATTCAATTCATGATTCATGATTCAATTCATGATTCATCATTCATGATTCAATTCATGATTCATGATTCATGATTCAATTCATGATTCATGATTCATGATTCAATTCATGATTCGATTCCTGATTCAATTCATGATTCATAGATCGATTTATGATTCATGATTCCTGATTCAATTCATGATTCATGATTCAATTCATGATTCGATTCCTGATTCAATTCATGATTCATAGATCAATTTATGATTCATGATTCATGATTCAATTTATGATTCATGATTCATGATTCAATTCATGATTCATGATTTATGATTCAAGTTATGAATAATGATTCAATTCATATTTCAATTCATGATTCATGATTCAATTTATGATTCATGATTCATGATTCATGATTCATGATTCAATTCATGATTCATGATTCATGATTCATGATTCATGATTCAATTCATTATTCATGATTCGATTCATGATTCATGATTCAATTCATGATTCCTGATTCAATTCATGATTCAATTCATGATTCAATTCATGATTCATGATTCAATTCATTATTCAATTCATGATTCATGATTCGATTCATGATTCATGATTCAATTCATGATTCAATTCATGATTCATGATTCGATTCATGATTCATGATTCAATTCATGATTCATGATTCATGATTCAATTCATGATTCATGATTCAATTCATGATTCAATTCCTTATTCAAATCATGATACATGATTTAATTCATGATTCATGATTCATGATTCAATTCATGATTCATAATTCATGATTAATATCATGATTCATGATTCGATTTATGATTTATGATTCAATTAATGATTCAATTCATGATTCAAGATTAGATTCATGATTTATGATTTAATTCATGATTCATGATTCATGATTCATGATTCGATTCATGATTCATGATTCATGATTCATGATTCAATTCATGATTCATGATTTATGATTCAATTCATGATTCATGATTCGATTCATGATTCATGATTCATGATTCGATTCATGATTCATGATTCATGATTCATGATTCATGATTCAATTCATGATTCATGATTCATGATTTAATTCATAATTCATGATTCATGATTGAATTCATGATTCATGATTCATGATTCATGATTCATGATTCAATTCATTATTCATGATTCGATTCATGATTCTTGTTTCATGATTCATGATTCGATTAATGATTCATGATTCATGATTCAATTCATGATTCCTGATTGAATTCATGATTCAATTCATGATTCAATTCATGATTCATGATTCAATTCATGATTCATGATTAATATTTCGATTCATAATTCATGATTCATGATTCAATTCATGGTTCATGATTCATGATTCATGATTCATGATTCAATTCATTATTCATGATTCGATTCATGATTCTTGTTTCATGATTCATGATTCGATTAATGATTCATGATTCATGATTCAATTCATGATTCCTGATTGAATTCATGATTCAATTCATGATTCAATTCATGATTCATGATTCAATTCATTATTCAATTCATGATTCATGATTCGATTCATAATTCATGATTCAATTCATGATTCATGATTCAATTCATGATTCATTATTCATGATTCAATTCATGATTCATGATTCAATTCATGATTCAATTCCTTATTCAAATCATGATACATGATTCAATTCATGATTCATGATTCATGATTCAATTCATGATTCATGATTCAATTCATGATTCATGATTCATATCATGATTCATGATTCGATTCATGATTTATGATTCAATTAATGATTCAATTCATTATTCATGATTCGATTCATGATTCATGATTTAATTCATGATTCATGATTCAATTCATGATTCATGATTCATGATTCATGATTCATGATTCAATTCATGATTCATGATTCATGATTCAATTTATGATTCGTGATTAATGATTCAATTCATGATTCATGATTTATGATTCAATTCATGATTCATGATTCGATTCATGATTCATGATTCATGATTCGATTCATGATTCATGATTCATGATTCAATTCATGATTCATGATTCATGATTCATGATTCAATTCATGATTCATGATTCAATTCATAATTCATGATTCATGATTGAATTCATGATTCATGATTCATGATTCAATTCATGATTCATAATTCATGATTCATGATTCAATTCATGATTCATGATTCATGATTCAATTCATGATTCATGATTAATATTTTGATTCATAATTCATGATTCATGATTCAATTCATGATTCATAATTCATGATTCATGATTCAATTCATGATTCATGATTCATGATTCAATTCATGATTCATGATTAATATTTCGATTCATAATTCATGATTCATGATTCAATTCATGATTCATGATTCATGATTCATGATTCATGATTCAATTCATTATTCATGATTCGATTCATGATTCTTGTTTCATGATTCATGAGTCGATTCATGATTCCTGATTCAATTCATGATTCAATTCATGATTCAATTCATGATTCATGATTCAATTCATTATTCAATTCATGATTCATGATTCGATTCATAATTCATGATTCAATTCATGATTCAATTCATGATTCATGATTCAATTCATGATTCAATGCCTTATTCAAATCATGATACATGATTCAATTCATGATTCATAATTCAATTCATGATTCAATGCCTTATTCAAATCATGATACATGATTCAATTCATGATTCATGATTCATGATTCATATCATGATTCATGATTCGATTCATGATTTATGATTCAATTAATGATTCAATTCATGATTCATGATTCGATTCATGATTCATGATTTAATTCATGATTCATGATTCAATTCATGATTCATGATTCATGATTCATGATTCAATTCATGATTCATGATTCATGATTCAATTCATGATTCATGATTCATGATTCAATTTATGATTCGTGATTCATGATTCCATTCATGATTCATGATTTATGATTCAATTCATGATTCATGATTCGATTCATGATTCATGATTCGATTCATGATTCATGATTCATGATTTGTGATTCATGATTCAATTCATGATTCATGATTCATGATTCAATTCATAATTCATGATTCATGATTGAATTCATGATTCATGATTCATGATTCAATTCATGATTCATAATTCATGATTCATGATTCAATTCATGATTCATGATTCATGATTCTATTCATGATTCATGATTAATATTTCGATTCATAATTCATGATTCATGATTCAATTCATGATTCATGATTCATGATTCATGATTCATGATTCATGATTCATGATTCAATTCATTATTCATGATTCGATTCATGATTCTTGTTTCATGATTCATGATTCGATTCATGATTCATGATTCAATTCATGATTCCTGATTCAATTCATGATTCAATTCATGATTCAATTCATGATTCAAGATTCAATTCATTATTCAATTCATGATTCATGATTCGATTCATAATTCATGATTCAATTCATGATTCAATTCATGATTCATGATTCAATTCATGATTCATTATTCAATTCATGATTCATGATTCATGATTCAATTCATGATTCATGATTCAATTCATGATTCAATTCCTTATTCAAATCATGATACATGATTCAATTAATGATTCATGATTCATGATTCAATTCATGATTCATGATTCATGATTCATATCATGATTCATGATTCGATTCATGATTTATAATTCAATTAATGATTCAATTCATGATTCATGATTCGATTCATGATTCATGATTTAATTCATGATTCATGATTCGATTCATGATTCATGATTCATGATTCATGATTCATGATTCATGATTCAATTCATGATTCATGATTCATGATTCAATTTATGATTCGTGATTCATGATTCAATTCATGATTCATGATTTATGATTCAATTCATGATTCATGATTCGATTCATGATTCATGATTCATGATTCGATTCATGATTCATGATTCAATTCATAATTCATGATTCATGATTGAATTCATGATTCATGATTCATGATTCAATTCATGATTCATAATTCATGATTCATGATTCAATTCATGATTCATGATTCATGATTCAATTCATGATTCATGATTCAATTCATGATTCATGATTTATGATTCAATTCATGATTCATGATTCGATTCATGATTCATGATTCATGATTCGATTCATGATTCATGATTCATGATTCAATTCATAATTCATGATTCATGATTGAATTCATGATTCATGATTCATGATTCAATTCATGATTCATGATTCAATTCATGATTCAATTCATGATTCAATTTATGATTCAATTAATGATTCATGATTCAATTTATGATTCATTTCATGAATTTTGATTCGATTCATGATTCATGATTCAATTCATAATTCAATTCTTGATTCATGATTCGATTCATGATTCATGTTTCAATTCATGATTCATGATTCGATTCATGATTCATGATTCAATTCATGATTCAATTCATGATTCATGATTCGATTCATGATTCAATTAATGATTCATGATTCGATTCATGATTCATGATTCAATTCATAATTCAATTCTTGATTCATGATTCGATTCATGATTCATGTTTTAATTAATGATTCATGATTCAATTTATGATTCATTTCATGAATTTTGATTCGATTCATGATTCATGATTCAATTCATAATTCATGATTCTATTCATGATTCAATTCATGATTCATGATTTAATTGATGATTCATGATTCGATTCATGATTCATGATTCAATTCATGATTCAATTCATGATTCATGATTCGATTCATGATTCATGATTCAATTCATAATTCAATTCTTGATTCATGATTCGATTCATGATTCATGTTTTAATTCATGATTCATGATTCATTAATCATGATTCAATTCATGATTCAAGATTCATGATTCAATTCATGATTCATGTTTCGATTCATGATTCTTGATTCATGATTCATGATTCAATTCATGATTCTTGAATCATGATTCGATTCATAATTCATGATTCATGATTCAATTCATTATTCATGATTCATGATTCATGATTCAATTCATGATTCATAATTCAAGATTCTATTCATGATTCATGATTCATGATTCGATTCATGATACATGATTCGTGATTCAATTCATGATTCATGCTTCATGATTCATGATTCAATTTATGATTCATGATTCATGATTCAATTCATGATTCATGATTCAATTTATGATTCATCATTCATGATTCAATTCATGATTCATGATTCAATTTATGATTCATCATTCATGATTCATGATTCAATTCATGATTCATGATTCAATTCATGATTCAATTCATGATTCATGATTCATGATTCATGATTCATGATTCATAATTCATGATTCAAGATTCAATTCATAATTCATAATTCATGATTCATGATTCAATTGATGATTCATGATTCATGATTTATGATTCATGATTCATGATTCATGATTCATGATTCAATTCATGATTCATGATTCAATTCATGATTCATGATTCATAATTCAATTCATGATTAATGATTCAATTCATGATTCATGATTCATGATTCAATTCATAAATCATGATTCATGATTCAATTCATGATTAATAATTCTTGATTCATGATTCAAGTCATGATTCATGATCCATGATTCATGATTCATGATTCATGATTCAATTCATAATTCAATTCATGATTCATAATTCATGATTCAAGATTCAATTCATAATTCATGATTCATGATTCAATGATGATTCATGATTCATGATTCATGATTCATGATTCAATTTATGATTCATGATTCAATTCATGATTCATAATTCATGATTCATGATTCAATTCATGATTCATGATTCATGATTCAATTCATGATTCATGATTCATGATTCAATTCATGATTCATAATTAATGATTCATGATTCAATTCATGATTCATGATTCAAGATTCATGATTCAATTCATGATTCGATTCATGATTCAATTAATGATTCAATTCATGATTCATGATTCATGATTCAATTCATGATTCATGATTCAATTCATGATTCATGATTCATGATTCAATTCATGATTCATGATTCATGATTCAATTCATGAATAATAATTCTTGATTCATGATTCAAGTCATGATTCATGATTCATGATTCAATACATGATTCATGATTCATGATTCATGATTCAATTCATGATTCATGATTCAATTCATGATTCATAATTCATGATTCATAATTCAATTCATGATTCATGATTCATGATTCATGATTCATGATTCATGATTCATGATTCGAGATTCATGATTCATGATTCAATTCATGATTCATGATTCATGATTCAATTCATGATTCATAATTCATGATTCATGATTCAATTCATGATTCGATTCATGATTCAATTCATGATTCAATACATGATTCATGATTCATGATTCAATTCATGATTCATGATTCAATTCATGATTCATGATTCATGATTCAATTCATGATTCATGATTCATGATTCAATTCATGATTCATGATTCATGATTCAATTCATGATTCGATTCCTGATTCAATTCATGATTCATAGATCGATTTATGATTCATGATTCCTGATTCAATTCATGATTCATGATTCAATTCATGATTCGATTCCTGATTCAATTCATGATTCATAGATCAATTTATGATTCATGATTCAATTTATGATTCATGATTCATGATTCAATTCATGATTCATGATTTATGATTCAAGTTATGAATAATGATTCAATTCATATTTCAATTCATGATTCATGATTCAATTTATGATTCATGATTCATGATTCATGATTCATGATTCTATTCATGATTCATGATTCAATTCATGATTCATTTCATGATTTATAATTCGTGATTCATGATTCAATTCATAATTTATAATTCATAATTCATGATTCATGATTCAATTCATGATTCATGATTCAATTCATGATTCATGATTCAATAATGATTCATGATTCAATTCATGATTCATGATTCATGATTTAATTCCTTATTCATGATTCGAATTATGATTCTTGATTCATGATTTAATTCATTATTCATGATTCGATTCATGATTTATGATTCATGATTATATTCATGATTCATGATTCATGATTCAATTCATGATTCATGATTAATATTTCGATTCATGATTCATGATTCATGATTCAATTCATGATTCATGATTCATGATTCATGATTCATGATTCAATTCTTTATTCATGATTCGATTCATGATTCTTGATTCATAATTCATGATTCGATTCATGATTCATGATTCATGATTCAATTCATGATTCCTGATTCAATTCATGATTCAATTCATGATTCAATTCATGATTCATGATTCAATTCATTATTCAATTCATGATTCATGATTCGATTCATAATTCATGATTCAATTCATGATTTAATTCATGATTCATGATTCGATTCATGATTCATGATTCAATTCATGATTCATGATTCATGATTCAATTCATGATTCATGATTCAATTCATGATTCAATTCCTTATTCAAATCATGATACATGATTTAATTCATGATTCATGATTCGATTTATGATTTATGATTCAATTAATGATTCAATTCATGATTCAAGATTAGATTCATGATTTATGATTTAATTCATGATTCATGATTCATGATTCATGATTCGATTCATGATTCATGATTCATGATTCATGATTCAATTCATGATTCATGATTTATGATTCAATTCATGATTCATGATTCGATTCATGATTCATGATTCATGATTCGATTCATGATTCATGATTCATAATTTAATTCATAATTCATGATTCATGATTGAATTCATGATTCATGATTCATGATTCAATTCATGATTCATAATTCATGATTCATGATTCAATTCATGATTCATGATTCATGATTCAATTCATGATTCATGATTAATATTTCGATTCATAATTCATGATTCATGATTCAATTCATGATTCATGATTCATGATTCATGATTCATGATTCAATTCATTATTCATGATTCGATTCATGATTCTTGTTTCATGATTCATGATTCGATTCATGATTCATGATTCATGATTCAATTCATGATTCCTGATTGAATTCATGATTGAATTCATGATTCAATTCATGATTCATGATTCAATTCATTATTCAATTCATGATTCCTGATTCGATTCATAATTCATGATTCAATTCATGATTCAATTCATGATTCATGATTCAATTCATGATTCATTATTCAATTCATGATTCATGATTCATGATTCAATTCATGATTCATGATTCAATTCATGATTCAATTCCGTATTCAAATCATGATACATGATTCAATTCATGATTCATGATTCATGATTCAATTCATGATTCATGATTCATATCATGATTCATGATTCGATTCATGATTTATGATTCAATTAATGATTCAATTCATGATTCATGATTCGATTCATGATTCATGATTTAATTCATGATTCATGATTCAATTCATGATTCATGATTCATGATTCATGATTCATGATTCAATTCATGATTCATGATTCATGATTCAATTTATGATTCGTGATTCATGATTCAATTCATGATTCATGATTTATGATTCAATTCATGATTCATGATTCGATTCATGATTCATGATTCATGATTCGATTCATGATTCATGATTCATGATTCGATTCATGATTCATGATTCATGATTCATGATTCAATTCATGATTCATGATTCATGATTCAATTCATAATTCATGATTCATGATTGAATTCATGATTCATGATTCATGATTCAATTCATGATTCATAATTCATGATTCATGATTCAATTCATGATTCATGATTCATGATTCAATTCATGATTCATGATTAATATTTCGATTCATAATTCATGATTCATGATTCAATTCATGATTCATGATTCATGATTCATGATTCATGATTCAATTCATTATTCATGATTCGATTCATGATTCTTGTTTCATGATTCATGATTCGATTCATGATTCCTGCTTCAAATCATGATTCATCTCATGATTCAATTCATGATTCATGATTCAATTCATTATTCAATTCATGATTCATGATTCGATTCATAATTCATGATTCAATTCATGATTCAATTCATGATTCATGATTCAATTCATGATTCATTATTCAATTCATGATTCATGATTCATGATTCAATTCATGATTCATGATTCAATTCATGATTCAATTCCTTATTCAAATCATGATACATGATTCAATTCATGATTCATGATTCATGATTCAATTCATGATTCATGATTCATGATTCATATCATGATTCATGATTCGATTCATGATTTATGATTCAATTAATGATTCAATTCATGATTCATGATTCGATTCATGATTCATGATTTAATTCATAATTCATGATTCAATTCATGATTCATGATTCATGATTCAATTTATGATTCGTGATTCATGATTCCATTCATGATTCATGATTTATGATTCAATTCATGATTCATGATTCGATTCATGATTCATGATTCATGATTCGATTCATGATTCATGATTCATGATTCGATTCATGATTCATGATTCATGATTTGTGATTCATGATTCAATTCATGATTCATGATTCATGATTCAATTCATAATTCATGATTCATGATTGAATTCATGATTCATGATTCATGATTCAATTCATGATTCATAATTCATGATTCATGATTCAATTCATGATTCATGATTCATGATTCTATTCATGATTCATGATTAATATTTCGATTCATAATTCATTATTCATGATTCAATTCATGATTCATGATTCATGATTCATGATTCATGATTCATGATTCAATTCATTATTCATGATTCGATTCATGATTCTTGTTTCATGATTCATGATTCGATTCATGATTCAATTCATGATTCCTGATTCAATTCATGATTCAATTCATGATTCAATTCATGATTCATGATTCAATTCATTATTCAATTCATGATTCATGATTCGATTCATAATTCATGATTCAATTCATGATTCAATTCATGATTCATGATTCAATTCATGATTCATTATTCAATTCATGATTCATGATTCATGATTCAATTCATGATTCATGATTCAATTCATGATTCAATTCCTTATTCAAATCATGATACATGATTCAATTCATGATTCATGATTCATGATTCAATTCATGATTCATGATTCATATCATGATTCATGATTCGATTCATGATTTATAATTCAATTAATGATTCAATTCATGATTCATGATTCGATTCATGATTCATGATTTAATTCATGATTCATGATTCGATTTATGATTCATGATTCATGATTCATGATTCATGATTCAATTCATGATTCATGATTCATGATTCAATTTATGATTCGTGATTCATGATTCAATTCATGATTCATGATTTATGATTCAATTCATGATTCATGATTCGATTCATGATTCATGATTCATGATTCGATTCATGATTCATGATTCATGATTCAATTCATGATTCATGATTCATGATTCAATTCATAATTCATGATTCATGATTGAATTCATGATTCATGATTCATGATTCAATTCATGATTCATAATTCATGATTCATGATTCAATTCATGATTCATGATTCATGATTCATGATTCAATTCATGATTCATGATTCAATTCATGATTCATGATTCGATTTATGATTCATGATTTATGATTCAATTCATGATTCATGATTCAATTCATGATTCAATTCATGATTCAATTTATGATTCAATTAATGATTCATGATTCAATTTATGATTCATTTCATGAATTATGATTCGATTCATAATTCATGATTCTATTCATGATTCAATCCATGATTCATGATTTAATTCATGATTCATGATTCGATTCATGATTCATGATTCAATTCATGATTCAATTCATGATTCATGATTCGATTCATGATTCATGATTCAATTCATAATTCAATTCTTGATTCATGATTCGATTCATGATTCATGTTTTAATTCATGATTCATGATTCATTAATCATGATTCAATTCATGATTCAAGATTCATGATTCAATTCATGATTCATGTTTCGATTCATGATTCTTGATTTCACATTCATGATTCAATTCATGATTCTTGAATCATGATTCGATTCATAATTCATGATTCATGATTCAATTCATTATTCATGATTCATGATTCATGATTCAATTCATGATTCATAATTCAAGATTCTATTCATGATTCATGATTCATGATTCGATTCATGATTCATGATTCGTGATTCAATTCATGATTCATGCTTCATGATTCATGATTCAATTCATGATTCATGATTCAATTTATGATTCATCATTCATGATTCATGATTCAATTCATAATTCATAATTAAATTCATGATTCATAATTCATGATTCAAGATTCAATTCATAATTCATAATTCATGATTCATGATTCAATTGATGATTCATGATTCATGATTTATGATTCATGATTCATGATTCATGATTCATGATTCAATTCATGATTCATGATTCAATTCATGATTCATAATTCATGATTCATGATTCAATTCATGATTCATGATTCATAATTCAATTCATGATTCATGATTCATGATTCAATTTATGATTCATGATTCATGATTCAATTCATGATTCATGATTCATGATTCAATTCATGATTAATAATTCTTGATTCATGATTCAAGTCATGATTCATGATTCATGATTCATGATTCATGATTCATGATTCAATTCATAATTCAATTCATGATTCATAATTCATGATTCAAGATTCAATTCATAATTCATAATTCATGATTCATGATTCAATTGATGATTCATGATTCATGATTCATGATTCATGATTCAATTTATGATTCATGATTCAATTCATGATTCATAATTCATGATTCATGATTCAATTCATGATTCATGATTCATGATTCAATTCATGATTCATGATTCATGATTCAATTCATGATTCATAATTAATGATTCATGATTCAATTCATGATTCATGATTCAAGATTCATGATTCAATTCATGATTCGATTCATGATTCAATTAATGATTCAATTCATGATTCATGATTCATGATTCAATTCATGATTCATGATTCAATTCATGATTCATGATTCATGATTCAATTCATGATTCATGATTCATGATTCAATTCATGAATAATAATTCTTGATTCATGATTCAAGTCATTATTCATGATTCATGATTCATGATTCAATACATGATTCATGATTCATGATTCAATTCATGATTCATGATTCAATTCATGATTCATAATTCATGATTCATAATTCAATTCATGATTCATGATTCATGATTCAATTCATGATTCATGATTCATGATTCATGATTCATGATTCGAGATTCATGTCATGATTCATGATTCATGATTCAATTCATGATTCATGATTCATGATTCATGATTCAATTCATGATTCATAATTCATGATTCATGATTCAATTCATGATTTGATTCATGATTCAATTCATGATTCAATACATGATTCATGATTCAATTCATGATTCATGATTCAATTCATGATTCATGATTCATGATTCAATTCATGATTCATGATTCATGATTCAATTCATGATTCATGATTCATGATTCAATTCATGATTCGATTCCTGATTCAATTCATGATTCATAGATCGATTTATGATTCATGGATCCTGATTCAATTCATGATTCATGATTCAATTCATGATTCGATTCCTGATTCAATTCATGATTCATAGATCAATTTATGATTCATGATTCATGATTCAATTTATGATTCATGATTCATGATTCAATTCATGATTCATGATTCGATTCATGATTCATGATTCAATTCATAATTCAATTCTTGATTCATGATTCGATTCATGATTCATGTTTTAATTCATGATTCATGATTCATTAATCATGATTCAATTCATGATTCATGATTCATGATTCAATTCATGATTCATGTTTCGATTCATGATTCTTGATTCATGATTCATGATTCAATTCATGATTCTTGAATCATGATTCGATTCATAATTCATGATTCATGATTCAATTCATTATTCATGATTCATGATTCATGATTCAATTCATGATTCATAATTCAAGATTCTATTCATGATTCATGATTCATGATTCGATTCATGATTCATGATTCGTGATTCAATTCATGATTCATGCTTTATGATTCATCATTCAATTTATGATTCATGATTTATGATTCAATTCATGATTCATGATTCAATTTATGATTCATCATTCATGATTCATGATTCAATTCATGATTCATGATTCAATTCATGATTCAATTCATGATTCATGATTCATGATTCATGATTCAATTCATAATTCATAATTAAATTCATGATTCATAATTCATGATTCAAGATTCAATTCATGATTCATGATTCAATTTATGATTCATCATTCATGATTCATGATTCAATTCATGATTCATGATTCAATTCATGATTCAATTCATGATTCATGATTCATGAATTATGATTCATGATTCAATTCATAATTCATAATTAAATTCATGATTCATAATTCATGATTCAAGATTCAATTCATAATTCATAATTCATAATTCATGATTCATGATTCAATTGATGATTCATGATTCATGATTTATGATTCATGATTCATGATTCATGATTCATGATTCAATTCATGATTCATGATTCAATTCATGATTCATAATTCATGATTCATGATTCAATTCATGATTCATGATTCATGATTCGATTCATGATTTATGATTCATGATTCAATTCATGATTCATGATTCATGATTCAATTCATGATTCATGATTAATATTTCGATTCATGATTCATGATTCATGATTCAATTCATGATTCATGATTCATGATTCATGATTCATTATTCAATTCATTATTCATGATTCGATTCATGATTCTTGATTCATGATTCATGATTCGATTCATGATTCATGATTGATGATTCAATTCATGATTCCTGATTCAATTCATGATTCAATTCATGATTCAATTCATGATTCATGATTCAATTCATTATTCAATTCATGATTCATGATTCAATTCATGATTCGATTCATGATTCAATTAATGATTCAATTCATGATTCATGATTCATGATTCAATTCATGATTCATGATTCAATTCATGATTCATGATTCATGATTCAATTCATGATTCATGATTCATGATTCAATTCATGAATAATAATTCTTGATTCATGATTCAAGTCATGATTCATGATTCATGATTCATGATTCAATACATGATTCATGATTCATGATTCATGATTCAATTCATGATTCATGATTCAATTCATGATTCATAATTCATGATTCATAATTCATGATTCATAATTCAATTCATGATTCATGATTCATGATTCATGATTCATGATTCGAGATTCATGATTCATGATTCAATTCATGATTCATGATTCATGATTCAATTCATGATTCATAATTCATGATTCATGATTCAATTCATGATTCGATTCATGATTCAATTCATGATTCAATACATGATTCATGATTCATGATTCAATTCATGATTCATGATTCAATTCATGATTCATGATTCATGATTCAATTCATGATTCATGATTCATGATTCAATTCATGATTCATGATTCATGATTCAATTCATGATTCGATTCCTTATTCAATTCATGATTCATAGATCGATTTATGATTCATGATTCCTGATTCAATTCATGATTCATGATTCAATTCATGATTCGATTCCTGATTCAATTCATGATTCATAGATCAATTTATGATTCATGATTCATGATTCAATTTATGATTCATGATTCATGATTCAATTCATGATTCATGATTTATGATTCAAGTTATGAATAATGATTCAATTCATATTTCAATTCATGATTCATGATTCAATTTATGATTCATGATTCATGATTCATGATTCATGATTCTATTCATGATTCATGATTCAATTCATGATTTATTTCATGATTTATAATTCGTGATTCATGATTCAATTCATAATTTATAATTCATAATTCATGATTCATGATTCAATTCATGATTCATGATTCAATTCATGATTCATGATTCAATAATGATTCATGATTCAATTCATGATTCATGATTCATGATTTAATTCCTTATTCATGATTCGAATTATGATTCTTGATTCATGATTTAATTCATTATTCATGATTCGATTCATGATTTATGATTCATGATTATATTCATGATTCATGATTCATGATTCAATTCATGATTCATGATTAATATTTCGATTCATGATTCATGATTCATGATTCAATTCATGATTCATGATTCATGATTCATGATTCATGATTCAATTCATTATTCATGATTCGATTCATGATTCTTGATTCATAATTCATGATTCGATTCATGATTCATGATTCATGATTCAATTCATGATTCCTGATTCAATTCATGATTCAATTCATGATTCAATTCATGATTCATGATTCAATTCATTATTCAATTCATGATTCATGATTCGATTCATAATTCATGATTCAATTCATGATTTAATTCATGATTCATGATTCGATTCATGATTCATGATTCAATTCATGATTCATGATTCATGATTCAATTCATGATTCATGATTCAATTCATGATTCAATTCCTTATTCAAATCATGATACATGATTTAATTCATGATTCATGATTCGATTTATGATTTATGATTCAATTAATGATTCAATTCATGATTCAAGATTAGATTCATGATTTATGATTTAATTCATGATTCATGATTCATGATTCATGATTCGATTCATGATTCATGATTCATGATTCATGATTCAATTCATGATTCATGATTTATGATTCAATTCATGATTCATGATTCGATTCATGATTCATGATTCATGATTCGATTCATGATTCATGATTCATGATTTAATTCATAATTCATGATTCATGATTGAATTCATGATTCATGATTCATGATTCAATTCATGATTCATAATTCATGATTCATGATTCAATTCATGATTCATGATTCATGATTCAATTCATGATTCATGATTAATATTTCGATTCATAATTCATGATTCATGATTCAATTCATGATTCATGATTCATGATTCATGATTCATGATTCAATTCATTATTCATGATTCGATTCATGATTCTTGTTTCATGATTCATGATTCGATTCATGATTCATGATTCATGATTCAATTCATGATTCCTGATTGAATTCATGATTGAATTCATGATTCAATTCATGATTCATGATTCAATTCATTATTCAATTCATGATTCCTGATTCGATTCATAATTCATGATTCAATTCATGATTCAATTCATGATTCATGATTCAATTCATGATTCATTATTCAATTCATGATTCATGATTCATGATTCAATTCATGATTCATGATTCAATTCATGATTCAATTCCGTATTCAAATCATGATACATGATTCAATTCATGATTCATGATTCATGATTCAATTCATGATTCATGATTCATATCATGATTCGTGATTCGATTCATGATTTATGATTCAATTAATGATTCAATTCATGATTCATGATTCAATTCATGATTCATGATTTAATTCATGATTCATGATTCAATTCATGATTCATGATTCATGATTCATGATTCATGATTCAATTCATGATTCATGATTCATGATTCAATTTATGATTCGTGATTCATGATTCAATTCATGATTCATGATTTATGATTCAATTCATGATTCATGATTCGATTCATGATTCATGATTCATGATTCGATTCATGATTCATGATTCATGATTCGATTCATGATTCATGATTCATGATTCATGATTCAATTCATGATTCATGATTCATGATTCAATTCATAATTCATGATTCATGATTGAATTCATGATTCATGATTCATGATTCAATTCATGATTCATAATTCATGATTCATGATTCAATTCATGATTCATGATTCATGATTCAATTCATGATTCATGATTAATATTTCGATTCATAATTCATGATTCATGATTCAATTCATGATTCATGATTCATGATTCATGATTCATGATTCAATTCATTATTCATGATTCGATTCATGATTCTTGTTTCATGATTCATGATTCGATTCATGATTCCTGATTCAATTCATGATTCAATTCATGATTCAATTCATGATTCATGATTCAATTCATTATTCAATTCATGATTCATGATTCGATTCATAATTCATGATTCAATTCATGATTCAATTCATGATTCATGATTCAATTCATGATTCATTATTCAATTCATGATTCATGATTCATGATTCAATTCATGATTCATGATTCAATTCATGATTCAATTCCTTATTCAAATCATGATACATGATTCAATTCATGATTCATGATTCATGATTCAATTCATGATTCATGATTCATGATTCATATCATGATTCATGATTCGATTCATGATTTATGATTCAATTAATGATTCAATTCATGATTCATGATTCGATTCATGATTCATGATTTAATTTATGATTCATGATTCAATTCATGATTCATGATTCATGATTCAATTTATGATTCGTGATTCATGATTCCATTCATGATTCATGATTTATGATTCAATTCATGATTCATGATTCGATTCATGATTCATGATTCATGATTCGATTCATGATTCATGATTCATGATTCGATTCATGATTCATGATTCATGATTTGTGATTCATGATTCAATTCATGATTCATGATTCATGATTCAATTCATAATTCATGATTCATGATTGAATTCATGATTCATGATTCATGATTCAATTCATGATTCATAATTCATGATTCATGATTCAATTCATGATTCATGATTCATGATTCTATTCATGATTCATGATTAATATTTCGATTCATAATTCATTATTCATGATTCAATTCATGATTCATGATTCATGATTCATGATTCATGATTCATGATTCATGATTCATGATTCAATTCATTATTCATGATTCGATTCATGATTCTTGTTTCATGATTCATGATTCGATTCATGATTCAATTCATGATTCCTGATTCAATTCATGATTCAATTCATGATTCAATTCATGATTCATGATTCAATTCATTATTCAATTCATGATTCATGATTCGATTCATAATTCATGATTCAATTCATGATTCAATTCATGATTCATGATTCAATTCATGATTCATTATTCAATTCATGATTCATGATTCATGATTCAATTCATGATTCATGATTCAATTCATGATTCAATTCCTTATTCAAATCATGATACATGATTCAATTCATGATTCATGATTCATGATTCAATTCATGATTCATGATTCATGATTCATATCATGATTCATGATTCGATTCATGATTTATAATTCAATTAATGATTCAATTCATGATTCATGATTCGATTCATTATTCATGATTTAATTCATGATTCATGATTCGATTTATGATTCATGATTCATGATTCATGATTCAATTCATGATTCATGATTCATGATTCAATTTATGATTCGTGATTCATGATTCAATTCATGATTCATGATTTATGATTCAATTCATGATTCATGATTCGATTCATGATTCATGATTCATGATTCGATTCATGATTCATGATTCATGATTCAATTCATGATTCATGATTCAATTCATAATTCATGATTCATGATTGAATTCATGATTCATGATTCATGATTCAATTCATGATTCATAATTCATGATTCATGATTCAATTCATGATTCATGATTCATGATTCATGATTCAATTCATGATTCATGATTCAATTCATGATTCATGATTCGATTTATGATTCATGATTTATGATTCAATTCATGATTCATGATTCAATTCATGATTCAATTCATGATTCAATTTATGATTCAATTAATGATTCATGATTCAATTTATGATTCATTTCATGAATTATGATTCGATTCATAATTCATGATTCTATTCATGATTCAATCCATGATTCATGATTTAATTCATGATTCATGATTCGATTCATGATTCATGATTCAATTCATGATTCAATTCATGATTCATGATTCGATTCATGATTCATGATTCAATTCATAATTCAATTCTTGATTCATGATTCGATTCATGATTCATGTTTTAATTCATGATTCATGATTCATTAATCATGATTCAATTCATGATTCAAGATTCATGATTCAATTCATGATTCATGTTTCGATTCATGATTCTTGATTTCACATTCATGATTCAATTCATGATTCTTGAATCATGATTCGATTCATAATTCATGATTCATGATTCAATTCATTATTCATGATTCATGATTCATGATTCAATTCATGATTCATAATTCAAGATTCTATTCATGATTCATGATTCATGATTCGATTCATGATTCATGATTCGTGATTCAATTCATGATTCATGCTTCATGATTCATGATTCAATTCATGATTCATGATTCAATTTATGATTCATCATTCATGATTCATGATTCAATTCATGATTCATGATTCAATTCATGATTCAATTCATGATTCATGATTCATGAATTATGATTCATGATTCAATTCATAATTCATAATTAAATTCATGATTCATAATTCATGATTCAAGATTCAATTCATAATTCATAATTCATGATTCATGATTCAATTGATGATTCATGATTCATCATTTATGATTCATGATTCATGATTCATGATTCATGATTCAATTCATGATTCATGATTCAATTCATGATTCATAATTCATGATTCATGATTCAATTCATGATTCATGATTCATAATTCAATTCATGATTCATGATTCATGATTCAATTTATGATTCATGATTCATGATTCAATTCATGATTCATGATTCATGATTCAATTCATGATTAATAATTCTTGATTCATGATTCAAGTCATGATTCATGATTCATGATTCATGATTCATGATTCATGATTCAATTCATAATTCAATTCATGATTCATAATTCATGATTCAAGATTCAATTCATAATTCATAATTCATGATTCATGATTCAATTGATGATTCATGATTCATGATTCATGATTCATGATTCAATTTATGATTCATGATTCAATTCATGATTCATAATTCATGATTCATGATTCAATTCATGATTCATGATTCATGATTCAATTCATGATTCATGATTCATGATTCAATTCATGATTCATAATTAATGATTCATGATTCAATTCATGATTCATGATTCAAGATTCATGATTCAATTCATGATTCGATTCATGATTCAATTAATGATTCAATTCATGATTCATGATTCATGATTCAATTCATGATTCATGATTCATGATTCAATTCATGATTCATGATTCATGATTCAATTCATGAATAATAATTCTTGATTCATGATTCAAGTCATTATTCATGATTCATGATTCATGATTCAATACATGATTCATAATTCATGATTCAATTCATGATTCATGATTCAATTCATGATTCATAATTCATGATTCATAATTCAATTCATGATTCATGATTCATGATTCAATTCATGATTCATGATTCATGATTCATGATTCATGATTCGAGATTCATGTCATGATTCATGATTCATGATTCAATTCATGATTCATGATTCATGATTCATGATTCAATTCATGATTCATAATTCATGATTCATGATTCAATTCATGATTTGATTCATGATTCAATTCATGATTCAATACATGATTCATGATTCAATTCATGATTCATGATTCAATTCATGATTCATGATTCATGATTCAATTCATGATTCATGATTCATGATTCAATTCATGATTCATGATTCATGATTCAATTCATGATTCGATTCCTGATTCAATTCATGATTCATAGATCGATTTATGATTCATGGATCCTGATTCAATTCATGATTCATGATTCAATTCATGATTCGATTCCTGATTCAATTCATGATTCATAGATCAATTTATGATTCATGATTCATGATTCAATTTATGATTCATGATTCATGATTCAATTCATGATTCATGATTTATGATTCAAGTTATGAATAATGATTCAATTCATATTTCAATTCATGATTCTTGATTCAATTTATGATTCATGATTCATGATTCATGATTCATGATTCTATTCATGATTCATGATTCAATTCATGATTCATTTCATGATTTATAATTCGTGATTCATGATTCAATTCATAATTTATAATTCATAATTCATGATTCATGATTCAATTCATGATTCATGATTCAATTCATGATTCATGATTCAATAATGATTCATGATTCAATTCATGACTCATGATTCATGATTTAATTCCTTATTCATGATTCGAATTATGATTCTTGATTCATGATTTAATTCATTATTCATGATTCGATTCATGATTTATGATTCATGATTATATTCATGATTCATGATTCATGATTCAATTCATGATTCATGATTAATATTTCGATTCATGATTCATGATTCATGATTCAATTCATGATTCATGATTCATGATTCATGATTCATGATTCAATTCATTATTCATGATTCGATTCATGATTCTTGATTCATAATTCATGATTCGATTCATGATTCATGATTCATGATTCAATTCATGATTCCTGATTCAATTCATGATTCAATTCATGATTCAATTCATGATTCATGATTCAATTCATTATTCAATTCATGATTCATGATTCGATTCATAATTCATGATTCAATTCATGATTTAATTCATGATTCATGATTCGATTCATGATTCATGATTCAATTCATGATTCATGATTCATGATTCAATTCATGATTCATGATTCAATTCATGATTCAATTCCTTATTCAAATCATGATACATGATTTAATTCATGATTCATGATTCGATTTATGATTTATGATTCAATTAATGATTCAATTCATGATTCAAGATTAGATTCATGATTTATGATTTAATTCATGATTCATGATTCATGATTCATGATTCGATTCATGATTCATGATTCATGATTCATGATTCAATTCATGATTCATGATTTATGATTCAATTCATGATTCATGATTCGATTCATGATTCATGATTCATGATTCGATTCATGATTCATGATTCATGATTTAATTCATAATTCATGATTCATGATTGAATTCATGATTCATGATTCATGATTCAATTCATGATTCATAATTCATGATTCATGATTCAATTCATGATTCATGATTCATGATTCAATTCATGATTCATGATTAATATTTCGATTCATAATTCATGATTCATGATTCAATTCATGATTCATGATTCATGATTCATGATTCATGATTCAATTCATTATTCATGATTCGATTCATGATTCTTGTTTCATGATTCATGATTCGATTCATGATTCATGATTCATGATTCAATTCATGATTCCTGATTGAATTCATGATTGAATTCATGATTCAATTCATGATTCATGATTCAATTCATTATTCAATTCATGATTCCTGATTCGATTCATAATTCATGATTCAATTCATGATTCAATTCATGATTCATGATTCAATTCATGATTCATTATTCAATTCATGATTCATGATTCATGATTCAATTCATGATTCATGATTCAATTCATGATTCAATTCCGTATTCAAATCATGATACATGATTCAATTCATGATTCATGATTCATGATTCAATTCATGATTCATGATTTAATTCATGATTCATGATTCAATTCATGATTCATGATTCATGATTCATGATTCATGATTCAATTCATGATTCATGATTCATGATTCAATTTATGATTCGTGATTCATGATTCAATTCATGATTCATGATTTATGATTCAATTCATGATTCATGATTCGATTCATGATTCATGATTCGATTCATGATTCATGATTCATGATTCGATTCATGATTCATGATTCATGATTCATGATTCAATTCATGATTCATGATTCATGATTCAATTCATAATTCATGATTCGTGATTCAATTCATGATTCATGATTCATGATTCAATTCATGATTCATAATTCATGATTCATGATTCAATTCATGATTCATGATTCATGATTCAATTCATGATTCATGATTAATATTTCGATTCATAATTCATGATTCATGATTCAATTCATGATTCATGATTCATGATTCATGATTCATGATTCAATTCATTATTCATGATTCGATTCATGATTCTTGTTTCATGATTCATGATTCGATTCATGATTCCTGATTCAATTCATGATTCAATTCATGATTCAATTCATGATTCATGATTCAATTCATTATTCAATTCATGATTCATGATTCGATTCATAATTCATGATTCAATTCATGATTCAATTCATGATTCATGATTCAATTCATGATTCATTATTCAATTCATGATTCATGATTCATGATTCAATTCATGATTCATGATTCAATTCATGATTCAATTCCTTATTCAAATCATGATACATGATTCAATTCATGATTCATGATTCATGATTCAATTCATGATTCATGATTCATGATTCATATCATGATTCATGATTCGATTCATGATTTATGATTCAATTAATGATTCAATTCATGATTCATGATTCGATTCATGATTCATGATTTAATTCATGATTCATGATTCAATTCATGATTCATGATTCATGATTCAATTTATGATTCGTGATTCATGATTCCATTCATGATTCATGATTTATGATTCAATTCATGATTCATGATTCGATTCATGATTCATGATTCATGATTCGATTCATGATTCATGATTCATGATTCGATTCATGATTCATGATTCATGATTTGTGATTCATGATTCAATTCATGATTCATGATTCATGATTCAATTCATAATTCATGATTCATGATTGAATTCATGATTCATGATTCATGATTCAATTCATGATTCATAATTCATGATTCATGATTCAATTCATGATTCATGATTCATGATTCTATTCATGATTCATGATTAATATTTCGATTCATAATTCATTATTCATGATTCAATTCATGATTCATGATTCATGATTCATGATTCATGATTCATGATTCAATTCATTATTCATGATTCGATTCATGATTCTTGTTTCATGATTCATGATCCGATTCATGATTCAATTCATGATTCCTGATTCAATTCATGATTCAATTCATGATTCAATTCATGATTCATGATTCAATTCATTATTCAATTCATGATTCATGATTCGATTCATAATTCATGATTCAATTCATGATTCAATTCATGATTCATGATTCAATTCATGATTCATTATTCAATTCATGATTCATGATTCATGATTCAATTCATGATTCATGATTCAATTCATGATTCAATTCCTTATTCAAATCATGATACATGATTCAATTCATGATTCATGATTCATGATTCAATTCATGATTCATGATTCATGATTCATATCATGATTCATGATTCGATTCATGATTTATAATTCAATTAATGATTCAATTCATGATTCATGATTCGATTCATGATTCATGATTTAATTCATGATTCGATTTATGATTCATGATTCATGATTCATGATTCATGATTCAATTCATGATTCATGATTCATGATTCAATTTATGATTCGTGATTCATGATTCAATTCATGATTCATGATTTATGATTCAATTCATGATTCATGATTCGATTCATGATTCATGATTCATGATTCGATTCATGATTCATGATTCATGATTCAATTCATGATTCATGATTCATGATTCAATTCATAATTCATGATTCATGATTGAATTCATGATTCATGATTCATGATTCAATTCATGATTCATAATTCATGATTCATGATTCAATTCATGATTCATGATTCATGATTCATGATTCAATTCATGATTCATGATTCAATTCATGATTCATGATTCGATTTATGATTCATGATTTATGATTCAATTCATGATTCATGATTCAATTCATGATTCAATTCATGATTCAATTTATGATTCAATTAATGATTCATGATTCAATTTATGATTCATTTCATGAATTATGATTCGATTCATAATTCATGATTCTATTCATGATTCAATCCATGATTCATGATTTAATTCATGATTCATGATTCGATTCATGATTCATGATTCAATTCATGATTCAATTCATGATTCATGATTCGATTCATGATTCATGATTCAATTCATAATTCAATTCTTTATTCATGATTCGATTCATGATTCATGTTTTAATTCATGATTCATGATTCATTAATCATGATTCAATTCATGATTCAAGATTCATGATTCAATTCATGATTCATGTTTCGATTCATGATTCTTGATTTCACATTCATGATTCAATTCATGATTCTTGAATCATGATTCGATTCATAATTCATGATTCATGATTCAATTCATTATTCATGATTCATGATTCATGATTCAATTCATGATTCATAATTCAAGATTCTATTCATGATTCATGATTCATGATTCGATTCATGATTCATGATTCGTGATTCAATTCATGATTCATGCTTCATGATTCATGATTCAATTCATGATTCATGATTCAATTTATGATTCATCATTCATGATTCATGATTCAATTCATGATTCATGATTCAATTCATGATTCAATTCATGATTCATGATTCATGAATTATGATTCATGATTCAATTCATAATTCATAATTAAATTCATGATTCATAATTCATGATTCAAGATTCAATTCATAATTCATAATTCATGATTCATGATTCAATTGATGATTCATGATTCATGATTTATGATTCATGATTCATGATTCATGATTCATGATTCAATTCATGATTCATGATTCAATTCATGATTCATAATTCATGATTCATGATTCAATTCATGATTCATGATTCATAATTCAATTCATGATTCATGATTCATGATTCAATTTATGATTCATGATTCATGATTCAATTCATGATTCATGATTCATGATTCAATTCATGATTAATAATTCTTGATTCATGATTCAAGTCATGATTCATGATTCATGATTCATGATTCATGATTCAATTCATAATTCAATTCATGATTCATAATTCATGATTCAAGATTCAATTCATAATTCATAATTCATGATTCATGATTCAATTGATGATTCATGATTCATGATTCATGATTCATGATTCAATTTATGATTCATGATTCAATTCATGATTCATAATTCATGATTCATGATTCAATTCATGATTCATGATTCATGATTCAATTCATGATTCATGATTCATGATTCAATTCATGATTCATAATTAATGATTCATGATTCAATTCATGATTCATGATTCAAGATTCATGATTCAATTCATGATTCGATTCATGATTCAATTAATGATTCAATTCATGATTCATGATTCATGATTCAATTCATGATTCATGATTCAATTCATGATTCATGATTCATGATTCAATTCATGATTCATGATTCATGATTCAATTCATGAATAATAATTCTTGATTCATGATTCAAGTCATTATTCATGATTCATGATTCATGATTCAATACATGATTCATGATTCATGATTCAATTCATGATTCATGATTCAATTCATGATTCATAATTCATGATTCATAATTCAATTCATGATTCATGATTCATGATTCAATTCATGATTCATGATTCATGATTCATGATTCATGATTCGAGATTCATGTCATGATTCATGATTCATGATTCAATTCATGATTCATGATTCATGATTCATGATTCAATTCATGATTCATAATTCATGATTCATGATTCAATTCATGATTTGATTCATGATTCAATTCATGATTCAATACATGATTCATGATTCAATTCATGATTCATGATTCAATTCATGATTCATGATTCATGATTCAATTCATGATTCATGATTCATGATTCAATTCATGATTCATGATTCATGATTCAATTCATGATTCGATTCCTGATTCAATTCATGATTCATAGATCGATTTATGATTCATGGATCCTGATTCAATTCATGATTCATGATTCAATTCATGATTCGATTCCTGATTCAATTCATGATTCATAGATCAATTTATGATTCATGATTCATGATTCAATTTATGATTCATGATTCATGATTCAATTCATGATTCATGATTCGATTCATGATTCATGATTCAATTCATAATTCAATTCTTGATTCATGATTCGATTCATGATTCATGTTTTAATTCATGATTCATGATTCATTAATCATGATTCAATTCATGATTCATGATTCATGATTCAATTCATGATTCATGTTTCGATTCATGATTCTTGATTCATGATTCATGATTCAATTCATGATTCTTGAATCATGATTCGATTCATAATTCATGATTCATGATTCAATTCATTATTCATGATTCATGATTCATGATTCAATTCATGATTCATAATTCAAGATTCTATTCATGATTCATGATTCATGATTCGATTCATGATTCATGATTCGTGATTCAATTCATGATTCATGCTTTATGATTCATCATTCAATTTATGATTCATGATTTATGATTCAATTCATGATTCATGATTCAATTTATGATTCATCATTCATGATTCATGATTCAATTCATGATTCATGATTCAATTCATGATTCAATTCATGATTCATGATTCATGATTCATGATTCAATTCATAATTCATAATTAAATTCATGATTCATAATTCATGATTCAGGATTCAATTCATGATTCATGATTCAATTTATGATTCATCATTCATGATTCATGATTCAATTCATGATTCATGATTCAATTCATGATTCAATTCATGATTCATGATTCATGAATTATGATTCATGATTCAATTCATAATTCATAATTAAATTCATGATTCATAATTCATGATTCAAGATTCAATTCATAATTCATAATTCATAATTCATGATTCATGATTCAATTGATGATTCATGATTCATGATTTATGATTCATGATTCATGATTCATGATTCATGATTCAATTCATGATTCATGATTCAATTCATGATTCATAATTCATGATTCATGATTCAATTCATGATTCATGATTCATGATTCGATTCATGATTTATGATTCATGATTCAATTCATGATTCATGATTCATGATTCAATTCATGATTCATGATTAATATTTCGATTCATGATTCATGATTCATGATTCAATTCATGATTCATGATTCATGATTCATGATTCATGATTCAATTCATTATTCATGATTCGATTCATGATTCTTGATTCATGATTCATGATTCGATTCATGATTCATGATTCATGATTCAATTCATGATTCCTGATTCAATTCATGATTCAATTCATGATTCAATTCATGATTCATGATTCAATTCATTATTCAATTCATGATTCATGATTCGATTCATAATTCATGATTCAATTCATGATTTAATTCATGATTCATGATTTGATTCATGATTCATGATTCAATTCATGATTCATGATTCATGATTCAATTCATGATTCATGATTCAATTCATGATTCATGATTCAATTCATGATTCGTGATTCATGATTCAATTCATGATTCATGATTCAATTCATGATTCAATTCCTTATTCAAATCATGATACATGATTTAATTCATGATTCATGATTCATGATTCAATTCATGATTCATAATTCATGATTCATATCATGATTCATAATTCGATTTATGATTTATGATTCAATTAATGATTCAATTCATGATTCAAGATTAGATTCATGATTTATGATTTAATTCATGATTCATGATTCATGATTCATGATTCGATTCATGATTCATGATTCAATTCATGATTCATGATTTATGATTCAATTCATGATTCATGATTCGATTCATGATTCATGATTCATGATTCGATTCATGATTCATGATTCATGATTCATGATTCAATTCATGATTCATGATTCATGATTCAATTCATAATTCATGATTCATGATTGAATTCATGATTCATGATTCATGATTCAATTCATGATTCATAATTCATGATTCATGATTCAATTCATGATTCGTGATTCATGATTCAATTCATGATTCATGATTAATATTTTGATTCATAATTCATGATTCATGATTCAATTCATGATTCATGATTCATGATTCATGATTCATGATTCAATTCATTATTCATGATTCGATTCATGATTCTTGTTTCATGATTCATGATTCGATTCATGATGATTTATGATTCATGATTCAATTCATGATTCCTGATTTAATTCATGATTCAATTCATGATTCAATTCATGATTCATGATTCAATTCATGATTCAATTCATGATTCAATTCATGATTCATGATTCGATTCATAATTCATGATTCAATTCATGATTCAATTCATGATTCATGATTCAATTCATGATTCATTATTCAATTCATGATTCATGATTCATGATTCAATTCATGATTCATGATTCAATTCATGATTCAATTCCTTATTCAAATCATGATACATGATTCAATTCATGATTCATTTTTCATGATTCAATTCATGATTCATGATTCATGATTCATATCATGATTCATGATTCGATTCATGATTTATGATTCAATTAATGATTCAATTCATGATTCATGATTCGATTCATGATTCAGGATTTAATTCATGATTCATGATTCAATTCATGATTCATGATTCATGATTCATGATTCATGATTCAATTCATGATTCATGATTCATGATTCAATTTATGATTCGTGATTCATGATTCAATTCATGATTCATGATTTATGATTCAATTCATGATTCATGATTCGATTCATGATTCATGATTCATGATTCGATTCATGAATCATGATTCATGATTCGATTCATGATTTATGATTCAATTAATGATTCAATTCATGATTCATGATTCGATTCATGATTCATGATTTAATTCATAATTCATGATTCATGATTCATGATTCATGATTCATGATTCATGATTCATGATTCAATTCATGATTCATGATTCATGATTCAATTTATGATTCGTGATTCATGATTCAATTCATGATTCATGATTTATGATTCAATTCATGATTCATGATTTGATTCATGATTCATGATTCATGATTCGATTCATGATTCATGATTCATGATTCATGATTCAATTCATGATTCATGATTCATGATTCAATTCATAATTCATGATTCATGATTGAATTCATGATTCATGATTCATGATTCAATTCATGATTCATAATTCATGATTCATGATTCAATTCATGATTCATGATTCATGATTCATGATTCAATTCATGATTCATGATTCAATTCATGATTCATGATTCGATTTATGATTCATGATTTATGACTCAATTCATGATTCATGATTCAATTCATGATTCAATTCATGATTCAATTTATGATTCAATTAATGATTCATGATTCAATTTATGATTCAATTTATGATTCATGATTCAATTCATGATTCATGATTCGATTTATGATTCATGATTTATGATTCGATTCATAATTCATGATTCTATTCATGATTCAATTCATGATTCATGATTTAATTCATGATTCATGATTCGATTCATGATTCATGATTCAATTCATGATTCAATTCATGATTCATGATTCGATTCATGATTCATGATTCAATTCATAATTCAATTCTTGATTCATGATTCGATTCATGATTCATGTTTTAATTCATGATTCATGTTTCGATTCATGATTCTTGATTCATGATTCATGATTCAATTCATGATTCTTGAATCATGATTCGATTCATAATTCATGATTCATGATTCAATTCATTATTCATGATTCATGATTCATGATTCAATTCATGATTCATAATTCAAGATTCTATTCATGATTCATGATTCATGATTCGATTCATGATTCATGATTCGTGATTCAATTCATGATTCATGCTTCATGATTCATGATTCAATTTATGATTCATGATTCAATTCATGATTCATGATTCAATTTATGATTCATCATTCATGATTCATAATTCAATTCATGATTCATGATTCAATTCATGATTCAATTCATGATTCATGATTCATGATTCATGATTCATGATTCAATTCATAATTCATAATTAAATTCATGATTCATAATTCATGATTCAAGATTCAATTCATAATTCATAATTCATGATTCATGATTCAATTGATGATTCATGATTCATGATTTATGATTCATGATTCATGATTCATGATTCAATTCATGATTCATGATTCAATTCATGATTCATAATTCATGATTCATGATTCAATTCATGATTCATGATTCATAATTCAATTCATGATTCATGATTCAATTCATGATTCATGATTCATGATTCTATTCATGATTCATGATTCATGATTCAATTCATGATTCATGATTCATGATTCAATTCATGATTCATGATTCATGATTCATGATTCAATTCATGATTCATACTTCATGATTCATGATTCAATTCATGATTCATGATTCAATTCATGATTCATGATTCGATTTATGATTCATGATTCATGATTCAATTCATGATTCATGATTCAAAATTCATGATTCAATTCATGATTCGATTCATGATTCATGATTCGATTTATGATTCATGATTCATGATTCAATTCATGATTCATGATTCATGATTCAGTTTAAGATTCATGATTCTAATCATAAATTCATGATTCATGATTCAATTCATGATTCAATTCATGATTCATAATTCAAATCATAATTTATAATTCATGATTCATGATTCAATTCATGATTTATGATTCAACTAATGATTCAATTCATGATTCATGATTCGATTCATAATTCATGATTCATGATTCATAATTCAATTCATGATTCAATTCATGATTCATGATTAAAATCATGATTCATGATTCAATTCATGATTCATAATTCATGATTCAATTCATGATTCATGATTTATGATTCAAGTTATGAATAATGATTCAATTCATATTTCAATTCATGATTCATGATTCAATTTATGATTCATGATTCATGATTCATGATTCATGATTCTATTCATGATTCATGATTCATGATTCAATTCATGATTCAATTCATGATTTATAATTCGTGATTCATGATTCAATTCATAATTTATAATTCATAATTCATGATTCATGATTCAATTCATGATTCATGATTCAAATCATGATTCATGATTCAATAATGATTCAATTAATTATTCATGATTCATGATTCAATTCATGATTCATGATTCGATTCATGATTCATGATTCAATTAATGATTCATGATTCAATTCATGATTCATGATTTAATTCCTTATTCATGATTCGAATTATGATTCTTGATTCATGATTTAATTCATTATTCATGATTCGATTCATGATTTATGATTCATGATTCAATTCATGATTCATGATTCATGATTCAATTCATGATTCATGATTAATATTTTGATTCATGATTCATGATTCAATTCATGATTCATGATTCATGATTCATGATTCATGATTCAATTCATTATTCATTATTCAATTCATGATTCAATTCATGATTCATGATTCATGATTCATGATTCACTTCATGATTCAATTCATGATTCATGATTCATGATTCATGATTCATGATTCAATTCATAATTCATAATTAAATTCATGATTCATAATTCATGATTCAAGATTCAATTCATAATTCATAATTCATGATTCATGATTCAATTGATGATTCATGATTCATGATTTATGATTCATGATTCATGATTCATGATTCATGATTCAATTCATGATTCATGATTCAATTCATGATTCATAATTCATGATTCATGATTCAATTCATGATTCATGATTCATGATTCAATTCATGATTCATGATTCATGATTCAATTCATGATTCATGATTCATGATTCAATTCATGATTCATGATTCATGATTCATGATTCAATTCATGATTCATACTTCATGATTCATGATTCAATTCATGATTCATGATTCAATTCATGATTCATGATTCGATTTATGATTCATGATTCATGATTCAATTCATGATTCATGATTCAAAATTCATGATTCAATTCATTATTCATGATTTAATTCATGATTCAATTCATGATTCATGATTCATGATTCATGATTCATGATTCAATTCATGATTCAATTCATGATTCATGATTCATGATTCATGATTCAATTCATAATTCATAATTAAATTCATGATTCATAATTCATGATTCAAGATTCAATTCATAATTCATAATTCATGATTCATGATTCAATTGATGATTCATGATTCACGATTTATGATTCATGATTCATGATTCATGATTCAATTCATGATTCATGATTCAATTCATGATTCATAATTCATGATTCATGATTCAATTTATGATTCATGATTCATGAATCATGATTCATGATTCAATTCATGATTCATGATTCATGATTCAATTCATGATTCATGATTCAATTCATGATTCATGATTCATGATTCAATTCATGATTCATGATTCAATTCATGATTCATACTTCATGATTCATGATTCAATTCATGATTCATGATTCAATTCATGATTCATGATTCGATTTATGATTCATGATTCATGATTCAATTCATGATTCATGATTCAAAATTCATGATTCAATTCATGATTCGATTCATGATTCATGATTCGATTTATGATTCATGATTCATGATTCAATTCATGATTCATGATTCATGATTCAATTCATGATTAATAATTCTTGATTTATGATTCAAGTCATGATTCATGATTCATGATTCATGATTCAATTCATGATTCATGATTCAATTCATGATTCATGATTCATGATTCAATTCATGATTCATGATTCAATTCATGATTCATGATTCATGATTCATTTTATGATTCATGATTCATGATTCAATTCATGATTCATGATTCATGATTCAATTCATGATTCATGATTCAATTCATGATTCATGATTCATGATTCATTTTATGATTCATGATTCATGATTCAATTCATGATTCAATTCATGATTCATGATTCATGATTCAGTTTAAGATTCATGATTCTAATCATAAATTCATGATTCATGATTCAATTCATGATTCAATTCATGATTCATAATTCAAATCATAATTTATAATTCATGATTCATGATTCAATTCATGATTCATGATTCAACTAATGATTCAATTCATGATTCATGATTCAATTCATGATTCATGATTCGATTTATGATTCATGATTCATGATTCAATTCATGATTCATGATTCAAAATTCATGATTCAATTCATTATTCATGATTCAATTCATGATTCAATTCATGATTCATGATTCATGATTCATGATTCATGATTCAATTCATGATTCAATTCATGATTCATGATTCATGATTCATGATTCATGATTCATGATTCAATTCATAATTCATAATTAAATTCATGATTCATAATTCATGATTCAAGATTCAATTCATAATTCATAATTCATGATTCATGATTCAATTGATGATTCATGATTCATGATTTATGATTCATGATTCATGATTCATGATTCATGATTCATGATTCAATTCATGATTCATGATTCAATTCATGATTCATAATTCATGATTCATGATTCAATTTATGATTCATGATTCATGATTCATGATTCATGATTCAATTCATGATTCATGATTCATGATTCAATTCATGATTCATGATTCATGATTCAATTCATGATTCATGATTCATGATTCAATTCATGAATCATGATTCATGATTCAATTCATGATTCATACTTCATGATTCATGATTCAATTCATGATTCATGATTCAATTCATGATTCATGATTCGATTTATGATTCATGATTCATGATTCAATTCATGATTCATGATTCAAAATTCATGATTCAATTCATGATTCGATTCATGATTCATGATTCAATTTATGATTCATGATTCATGATTCAATTCATGATTCATGATTCATGATTCAATTCATGATTAATAATTCTTGATTTATGATTCAAGTCATGATTCATGATTCATGATTCATGATTCAATTCATGATTCATGATTCAATTCATGATTCATGATTCATGATTCAATTCATGATTCATGATTCAATTCATGATTCATGATTCATGATTCATTTTATGATTCATGATTCATGATTCAATTCATGATTCAATTCATGATTCATGATTCATGATTCAGTTTAAGATTCATGATTCTAATCATAAATTCATGATTCATGATTCAATTCATGATTCAATTCATGATTCATAATTCAAATCATAATTTATAATTCATGATTCATGATTCAATTCATGATTCATGATTCAACTAATGATTCAATTCATGATTCATGATTCGATTCATAATTCATGATTCATGATTCATAATTCAATTCATGATTCAATTCATGATTCATGATTGAAATCATGATTCATGATTCAATTCATGATTCATAATTCATGATTCAATTCATGATTCATGATTTATGATTCAAGTTATGAATAATGATTCAATTCATATTTCAATTCATGATTCATCATTCAATTTATGATTCATGATTCATGATTCATGATTCTATTCATGATTCATGATTCATGATTCAATTCATGATTCAATTCATGATTTATAATTCGTGATTCATGATTCAATTCATAATTTATAATTCATAATTCATGATTCATGATTCAATTCATGATTCATGATTCAATTCATGATTCATGATTCAATAATGATTCAATTAATTATTCATGATTCATGATTCGATTCAAGATTCATGATTCATGATTCAATTCATGATTCATGATTCGATTCATGATTCATGATTCAATTAATGATTCATGATTCAATTCATGATTCATGATTCATGATTTAATTCCTTATTCATGATTCGAATTTTGATTCTTGATTCATGATTTAATTCATTATTCATGATTCGATTCATGATTTATGATTCATGATTCAATTCATGATTCATGATTAATGATTCAATTCATGATTCATGATTAATATTTCGATTCATGATTCATGATTCATGATTCAATTCATTATTCATGATTCGATTCATGATTCTTGATTCATGATTCATGATTCGATTCATGATTCATGATTCATGATTCAATTCATGATTCCTGATTCAATTCATGATTCAATTCATGATTCAATTCATGATTCACGATTCAATTCATTATTCAATTCATGATTCATGATTCGATTCATAATTCATAATTCATGTATCAATTCATGATTTAATTCATGATTCATGATTCGATTCATGATTCATGATTCAATTCATGATTCATGATTCATGATTCAATTCATGATTCATGATTCAATTCATGATTCAATTCCTTATTCAAATCATGATACATGATTTAATTCATGATTCATGATTCATGATTCAATTCATGATTCATAATTCATGATTCATATCATGATTCATGATTCGATTTATGATTTATGATTCAATTAATGATTCAATTCATGATTCAAGATTAGATTCATGATTTATGATTTAATTCATGATTCATGATTCATGATTCATGATTCGATTCATGATTCATGATTCATGATTCATGATTCATGATTCAATTCATGATTCATGATTTATGATTCAATTCATGATTCATGATTCGATTCATGATTCATGATTCATGATTCGATTCATGATTCATGATTCATGATTCAATTCATGATTCATGATTCATGATTCAATTCATAATTCATGATTCATGATTGAATTCATGATTCATGATTCATGATTCAATTCATGATTCATAATTCATGATTCATGATTCAATTCATGATTCATGATTCATGATTCAATTCATGATTCATGATTAATATTTCGATTCATAATTCATGATTCATGATTCAATTCATGATTCATGATTCATGATTCATGATTCAATTCATTATTCATGATTCGATTCATGATTCTTGTTTCATGATTCATGATTCGATTCATGATTCTTGATTCATGATTCAATTCATGATTCCTGATTCAATTCATGATTCAATTCATGATTCAATTCATGATTCATGATTCAATCATGAATTGAATCAGGAATCATGAATTGAATCATGAATCATGAATTGAATCATGAATCATGAATTGAATCATAATTGAATCATGAATTATGAATCATGAATCGAATCATGAATCATGAATCGAATCATGAATCATGAATTGAATCATGAATTGAATCATGAATCATGAATTGATTCATGAATCATGAATTAAATCATGAATCATGAATTGAATCATAAATCATGAATTGAATCATGAATTGAATCATGAATCATGAATCGAATCATGAATCGTGAATCATGAAATGAATCATGAATTGAATCATGAATTGAAACATGAATCATGAATCGATTCATGAATCATGAATCATGAATTGAATAATAAATCGTGAAATGAATCATGAATTGAATCATGAATCATGAATCATGAAATGAATCATTAATTGAATCATGAATCATAAATTGAATCATGAATTGAATCATGAATCATGAATTGAATCATGAATTGAATCAAGATTTCAATCATCAATCATAAATCATGATTCATGAATTGAATCATGAATCATGAATCATGAATCGAATTATGAATCATGAATTGAATCATGAATCATGAATTGAATCATGAATCATGAATCGAATTATGAATCATGAATTGAATCATGAATCATGAATCATGAATTGAATCATATATTGAATCATGAATTATGAATCATAAAATGAATCATGAATTGAATCATGAAATGAATCATGAAATGAATCATCAATCATGAATTAAATCATAAATCATGAATTGAATCATGAATTGAATCATGAATCATGAATTGAATCATGAATCATGAATTGAATCATGAATTAAATCATGAATCATGAATCGAATCATGAATCATGAATCGAATCATGAATCATGAATCATGAAATGAATCATGAATTGAATCATGAATTGAAACATGAATCATGAATCGATTCATGAATCATGAATCATGAATTGAATCATGAATCGTGAAATGAATCATGAATTGAATCATGAATCATGAATCATGAAATGAATCATTAATTGAATCATAAATCATGAATTGAATCATGAATTGAATCATGAATCATGAAATGAATCATGAATTAACTCATGAATCATGAATTGAATCATGAATCATGAATTAAATCATGAATTGAATCATGAATCGAATCATGAATCATGAATTGAATCATGAATAAGAAATTGAATCATGAATTAAATCATGAATCATGAATCGAATCATGAATCATGAATCGAATCATGAATCATGAATCATGAATCATGAAATGAATCATGAATTAAATCATGAATTGAAACATGAATCATGAATCGATTCATGAATCATGAATTGAATCATGAATCGTGAAATGAATCATGAATTGAATCATGAATCATGAATCATGAATAATGAATTGAATCATGAATCATGAATCGAATCTTGAATCATGAATTGAATCATGAATCATGAATCGAATCATGAATCATGAATAATGAATCATGAATCATGAATTGAATCATAAATCATGAATTGAATCATGATTCATGAATTGAATAATGAATCATGAATCGAATCATGAATCATGAATTGAATCATGAATCATAAATTATGAATTGATTCATGAATCATTAATTGAATCATGAATCATGAATTGAATCATGATTTATGAATTGAATCATGAATTGAATCATGAATCATGAATCGAATAATGAATCATGAATCATGAAATGAATCATGAATTGAATCATGAATCATGAATTAAAATATAAATTGAATCATGAATTGAATCATGAATTGAATCATGAATTATGTATTAAATCATGAATTGAAACATGAAATGAATCATGAATTGAATCATAAATTGAATCAAGATTTTAATCATCAATCATGAATCATGATTAATGAATTGAATCATGAATCATGAATTATGAATTGAATTATGAATCATGAATTGAATCATGAATCATGAATTGAATCATGAATTGAATAATGAATCATAAAATGAATCATGAATTGAATAATGAATTGAATCATGAATCATAAAATGAATCATGAATCATGAATTGAATCATGAATTCACTCATGAATCGAATCATGAATCATGAATCGAATCATGAATCAAGAATTAAATCATGAATTGAATTATGAATTATGAATCGAATCATGAATCAAGAATTGAATCATGAATTGAATCATGAATCATGAATCATGAATTGAATCATGAATTATGAATTGAATCATGAATCATGAATCGAATCATGAATCAAGAATTGAATCATGAATTGAATTATGAATCATGAATCGAATCATGAATCAAGAATTGAATCATGAATTGAATCATGAATCATGAATCATGAATTGAATCATGAATCATGAATTGAATCATGAATATTGAATTGAATCATGAATCATGAATCGAATTATGAATCATGTATTGAATCATGAATTTAATCATGAATCATGAATCATAAAACTAATCATGAATTGAATCATGAATTTAATCATGAATCATGAAACATAAAACTAATCATGAATTGAATCATGAATTGAATCATGAATTGAATCATGAATCATGAAATGAATCATGAATCATGAAATGAATCATGAATCATGAATTGAATCATGAATCATGAATTGAATCATGAATCATGAATTGATTAATGAATCATGAATTGAATCATGAATTGTATTATGAATCATGAATCATGAATCGAATCATGAATCATGAATCGAATCATGAATCATAATTTGAATAATGAATCATGCATTGAATCATAAATCAAATCATGAATCATGAATCATGAATCGAATCATGAATCATGAATCGAATCATGAGTCATAAATCATGAATTAAATCATGAATCGAATCATTAATTAAAAATCATGAATCGAATCATGTATAATGAATTGAATCATGAATCATGAATTGAATCATAAATCATGAATTGAATCATGAACCATGAATCATGAAATGATTCATGAATCATGAATTGAATCATGAACCATGAATTGAATCATGAATCATGAATTAAATCATGAATCATGAATCATGAATCGAATCATGAATCATGAATCGAATCATGAATCATGAATTAAATCATGAATCATGAATCATGAATTGAATCATGCATCATGAATCGACTCATGAATCATGAATCATAAATTGAATCATGAATCATGAAATGAATCATGAATTGAATCATGAATTGAATCATGAATCATGAATCATGAAATGAATTATGAAATGATTCATGAATCATGAATTTAATCATGAATCATGAATTGAATCATGAATTAAATCATGATCATGAATTGAATCATGAATCATGAATTGAATCATGAATCATGAATTGAATCATAATTGAATCATGAATTATGAATCATGAATCGAATCATGAATCATGAATCGAATCATGAATCATGAATTGAATCATGAATTGAATCATGAATCATGAATTGATTCATGAATCATGAATTAAATCATGAATCATGAATTGAATCATAAATCATGAATTGAATCATGAATTGAATCATGAATCATGAATCGAATCATGAATCGTGAATCATGAAATGAATCATGAATTGAATCATGAATTGAAACATGAATCATGAATCGATTCATGAATCATGAATCATGAATTGAATAATGAATCGTGAAATGAATCATGAATTGAATCATGAATCATGAATCATGAAATGAATCATTAATTGAATCATGAATTGAATCATGAATCATAAATTGAATCATGAATTGAATCATGAATCATGAATTGAATCATGAATTGAATCAAGATTTCAATCATCAATCATGAATCATGATTCATGAATTGAATCATGAATCATGAATCATGAATCGAATTATGAATCATGAATTGAATCATGAATCATGAATTGAATCATGAATCATGAATCGAATTATGAATCATGAATTGAATCATGAATCATGAATCATGAATTGAATCATATATTGAATCATTAATCATGAATCATAAAATGAATCATGAATTGAATCATGAAATGAATCATGAAATGAATCATCAATCATGAATTAAATCATGAATCATGAATTGAATCATGAATTGAATCATGAATCGAATCATGAATCATGAATTGAATCATGAATCATGAATTGAATCATGAATCATGAATTGAATCATGAATTAAATCATGAATCATGAATCGAATCATGAATCATGAATCGAATCATGAATCATGAAATGAATCATGAATTGAATCATGAATTGAAACATGAATCATGAATCGATTCATGAATCATGAATCATGAATTGAATCATGAATCGTGAAATGAATCATGAATTGAATCATGAATCATGAATCATGAAATGAATCATTAATTGAATCATAAATCATGAATTGAATCATATATTGAATCATGAATCATGAATCATAAAATGAATCATGAATTGAATCATGAATTGAATCATGAATCATGAAATGAATCATGAATTAACTCATGAATCATGAATTGAATCATGAATCATGAATTAAATCATGAATTGAATCATGAATCGAATCATGAATCATGAATTGAATCATGAATAAGGAATTGAATCATGAATTAAATCATGAATCATGAATCGAATCATGAATCATGAATCGAATCATGAATCATGAATCATGAATCATGAATCATGAAATGAATCATGAATTGAATCATGAATTGAAACATGAATCATGAATCGATTCATGAATCATGAATTGAATCATGAATCGTGAAATGAATCATGAATTGAATCATGAATCATGAATCATGAAATGAATCATTAATTGAATCATAAATCATGAATTGAATCATAAATTGAATCATGAATTGAATCATGAATGATGAATTGAATAATGAATACAATCAAGATTTCAATCATCAATCATGAATCATGATTCATGAATTGAATCATGAATCCTGAATCATGAATCGAATCATGAATTATGAATCAAATCATGAATCATGAATTGAATCATGAATCATGAATTGAATCATAAATCATGAATCCTGAATTGAATCATGAATCGAATTATGAATCATGAATCATGAATTGAATCATGAATCATGAATCATGAATCATGAATTGAATCATGATTCATGAATTCAATAATGAATCATGAATAATGAATCGAATCATGAATCATAAATAAAGAATCGAATCATGAATCATGAATTGAATCAAGAATCATGAATCATGATTTAAATCTTGAATCATGAATCATGAATTGAATCATGAATCATGAATAATGAATTGAATCATGAATCATGAATAATGAATTGAATCATGAATCATGAATCGAATCATGAATCATGAATCATGAATCATGAATTGAATCATGAATCATGAATTGAATAATGAATCATGAATCATGAATTGAATCATGAATCATGAATTGAATCATGAATCATGAATCGAATCATGAAATGATTCATGAATCATGAATAAAATCATGAATCATGAATAATGAATCTAATCATGAATCATGAATAATGAATCGAATCAAGAATCGAATCATGAACCATGAATCATAAATCGAATTATGAATCATGAATAATGAATTGAATCATGAATTGAATCATGAAACATGAATCATGAATCGAATCATGAATCATGAAATGAATCATGAATCATGAATCATGAATCGAATCATAAATCAAATCATGAATCATGAATTGAATCATGAATCGAATCAGAAATCATGAATCGAATCATGAATCATGAATTGAATCATGAATTATGAATTTAATCATGAATTGAATCATGAATCATGAATTATGAATCGAATCATGAATCATGAATTGAATCATGAATCATGAATTGAATCATAAATCATGAATCATTAATCGAATCATGAATCATGAATCATGAATTGAATCATGAATCATGAATCATGAATCATGAATTGAATTATGATTCATGAATTCAATAATGAATCATGAATAATGAATCCAATCATGAATCATAAATAAAGAATCAAATCATGAATCATGAATTGAATCAAGAATCATGAATCATGATTCAAATCTTGATTCATAAATCATGAATTGAATCATGAATCATGAATAATGAATTGAATCATGAATCATGAATAATGAATTGAATCATGAATCATGAATCGAATCTTGAATCATGAATTGAATCATGAATCATGAATCGAATCTTGAATCATGAATTGAATCATGAATCATGAATTGAATCATAAATCATGAATTGAATCATGATTCATGAATTGAATAATGAATCATGAATCATGAATCGAATCATGAATCATGAATTGAATCATGAATCATGAATCATGAATTATGAATTGATTCATGAATCATTAATTGAATCATGAATCATGAATTATGAATTGAATCATGAATTGAATCATGAATCATGAATCGAATAATGAATAATGAATCATGAAATGAATCATGAATTGAATCATGAATCATGAATTAAAATATAAATTAAATCATGAATTGAATCATGAATTATGTATTAAATCATGAATTGAAACATGAAATGAATCATGAATTGAATCATAAATTGAATCAAGATTTTAATCATCAATCATGAATCATGATTAATGAATTGAATCATGAATCATGAATTATGAATTGAATTATGAATCATGAATTGAATCATGAATCATGAATTGAATCATGAATTGAATAATGAATCATAAAATGAATCATGAATTGAATAATGAATTGAATCATGAATCATAAAATGAATCATGAATCATGAATTGAATCATGAATCATGAATTGACTCATGAATCGAATCATGAATCATGAATCGAATCATGAATCAAGAATTGAATCATGAATTGAATCATGAATTATGAATTGAATCATGAATCATGAATCGAATCATGAATCAAGAATTGAATCATGAATTGAATTATGAATCATGAATCGAATCATGAATCAAGAATTGAATCATGAATTGAATCATGAATCATGAATTGAATCATGAATCATGAATTGAATCATGAATATTGAATTGAATCATGAATCATGAATCGAATTATGAATCATGAATTGAATCATGAATTTAATCATGAATCATGAATCATAAAATTAATCATGAATCATGAATCGAATCATGAATCATGAATCGAATCATGAATCATAAATTGAATCATGAATCATGAATTGAATCATGAATCATGAATTGATTAATGAATCATGAATTGAATCATGAATTGAATCAAGATTTCAATCATCAATCATGAATCATGATTCATGAATTGAATCATGAATCATAAATCATGAATCGAATTATGAATCATGAATTGAATCATGAATCATGAATTGAATCATGAATCATGAATCGAATTATGAATCATGAATTGAATCATGAATCATGAATTGAATCATATATTGAATCATGAATCATGAATCATAAAATGAATCATGAATTGAATCATGAAATGAATCATGAAATGAATCATTAATCATGAATTAAATCATGAATCATGAATTGAATCATGAATTGAATCATGAATCGAATCATGAATCATGAATTGAATCATGAATCATGAATTGAATCATGAATTAAATCATGAATCATGAATCGTATCATGAATCATGAATCGAATCATGAATCATAAATCATGAAATGAATCATGAATTGAATCATGAATTGAAACATGAATCATGAATCGATTCATGAATCATGAATCATGAATTGAATCATGAATCGTGAAATGAATCATGAATTGAATCATGAATCATGAATCATGAAATGAATCATTAATTGAATCATAAATCATGAATTGAATCATATATTGAATCATGAATCATGAATCATAAAATGAATCATAAATTGAATCATGAATTGAATCATGAATCATGAAATGAATCATGAATTAACTCATGAATCATGAATTGAATCATGAATCATGAATTAAATCATGAATCGAATCATGAATCATGAATTGAATCATGAATAAGGAATTGAATCATGAATTAAATCATGAATCATGAATCGAATCATGAATCATGAATCAAATCATGAATCATGAATCATGAATCGATTCATGAATCATGAATTGAATCATGAATTGAAACATGAATCATGAATCGATTCATGAATCATGAATTGAATCATGAATCGTGAAATGAATCATGAATTGAATCATGAATCATGAATCATGAAATGAATCATTAATTGAATCATAAATCATGAATTGAATCATAAATTGAATCATGAATTGAATCATGAATCATGAATTGAATCATGAATAGAATCAAGATTTCAATCATCAATCATGAATCATGATTCATGAATTGAATCATGAATCCTGAATCATGAATCGAATCATGAATTATGAATCAAATCATGAATCATGAATTTAATCATGAATCATGAATTGAATCATAAATCATGAATCCTGAATTGAATCATGAATCGAATTATGAATCATGAATCATGAATTGAATCATGAATCATGAATCATGAATTGAATCATGATTCATGAATTCAATAATGAATCATGAATAATGAATCGAATCATGAATCATAAATAAAGAATCGAATCATGAATCATGAATTGAATCAAGAATCATGAATCATGATTTAAATCTTGAATCATGAATTGAATCATGAATCATGAATAATGAATTGAATCATGAATCATGAATAATGAATTGAATCATGAATCATGAATCGAATCTTGAATCATGAATTGAATCATGAATCATGAATCGAATCATGAATCATGAATCATGAATCATGAATTGAATCATGAATCATGAATTGAATCATGATTCATGAATCGAATCATGAAATGATTCATGAATCATGAATAAAATCATGAATCATGAATAATGAATCTAATCATGAATCATGAATAATGAATCGAATCAAGAATCGAATCATGAATAATGAATCATAAATCGAATTATGAATCATGAATAATGAATCGAATCATGAATCATAAATAAAGAATCGAATCATGAATCATGAATTGAATCAAGAATCATGAATCATGATTTAAATCTTGAATCATGAATCATGAATTGAATCATGAATCATGAATAATGAATTGAATCATGAATCATGAATAATGAATTGAATCATGAATCATGAATCGAATCTTGAATCATGAATTGAATCATGAATCATGAATCGAATCATGAATCATGAATCATGAATCATGAATTGAATCATGAATCATGAATTGAATCATGAATCATGAATCGAATCATGAAATGATTCATGAATCATGAATAAAATCATGAATCATGAATAATGAATCTAATCATGAATCATGAATAATGAATCGAATCAAGAATCGAATCATGAATCATGAATCATAAATCGAATTATGAATCATGAATAATGAATTGAATCATGAATTGAATCATGAAACATGAATCATGAATCGAATCATGAATCATGAAATGAATCATGAATCATGAATCATGAATCATGAATCGAATCATAAATCAAATCATGAATCATTAATTAAATTATGAATCATGAATCATGAATTGAATCATGAATCGAATCAGAAATCATGAATCGAATCATGAATCATGAATTGAATCATGAATTATGAATTTAATCATGAATTGAATCATGAATCATGAATTATGAATCGAATCATGAATCATGAATTGAATCATGAATCATGAATTGAATCATAAATCATGAATCCTGAATTGAATCATGAATCGAATCATGAATCATGAATTATGAATCGAATCATGAATCATTAATCGAATCATGAATCATGAATTGAATCATGAATCATGAATCATGAATCATGAATTGAATTATGATTCATGAATTCAATAATGAATCATGAATAATGAATCCAATCATGAATCATAAATAAAGAATCAAATCATGAATCATGAAGTGAATCAAGAATCATGAATCATGATTCAAATCTTGATTCATAAATCATGAATTGAATCATGAATCATTGATAATGAATTGAATCATGAATCATGAATAATGAATTGAATCATGAATCATGAATCGAATCTTGAATCATGAATTGAATCATGAATCATGAATCGAATCATGAATCATGAATAATGAATCATGAATCATGAATTGAATCATAAATCATGAATTGAATCATGATTCATGAATTGAATAATGAATCATGAATCATGAATCGAATCATGAATCATGAATTTAATCATGAATCATGAATCATGAATTATGAATTGATTCATGAATCATTAATTGAATCATGAATCATGAATTGAATCATGAATTATGAATTGAATCATGAATTGAATTATGAATCATGAATCGAATAATGAATCATGAATCATGAAATGAATCATGAATTGAATCATGAATCATGAATTAAAATATAAATTGAATCATGAATTGAATCATGAATTATGTATTAAATCATGAATTGAAACATGAAATGAATCATGAATTGAATCATGAATTGAATCAAGATTTTAATCATCAATCATGAATCATGATTAATGAATTGAATCATGAATCATGAATTGAATCATGAATTGAATAATGAATCATAAAATGAATCATGAATTGAATAATGAATTGAATCATGAATCATAAAATGAATCATGAATCATGAATTGAATCATGAATCATGAATTGACTCATGAATCGAATCATGAATCATGAATCGAATCATGAATCAAGAATTGAATCATGAATTGAATCATGAATCATGAATCATGAATTGAATCATGAATCATGAATTGACTCATGATTCGAATCATGAATCATGAATCGAATCATGAATCAAGAATGGAATCATGAATTGAATCATGAATCATGAATCATGAATTGAATCATGAATTATGAATTGAATCATGAATCATGAATCGAATCATGAATCAAGAATTGAATCATGAATTGAATCATGAATCATGAATTGAATCATGAATCATGAATTGAATCATGAATATTGAATTGAATCATGAATCATGAATCGAATTATGAATCATGTATTGAATCATGAATTTAATCATGAATCATGAATCATAAAATTAATCATGAATCATGAATCATGAATCGAATCATGAATCATGAATCGAATCATGAATCATAAATTGAATCATGAATCATGAATTGAATCATGAATCATGAATTGATTAATGAATCATGAATTGAATCATCAATTGTATCATGAATCATGAATCATGAATCGAATCATGAATCATGAATCGAATCATGAATCATAAATTGAATAATGAATCATGAATTGAATCATAAATCAAATCATGAATCATGAATCATGAATCATGAATCGAATCATGAATCATGAATCGAATCATGAGTCATAAATCATGAATTAAATCATGAATCGAATCATTAATCAAAAATCATGAATCAAATCATGAATCATGAATCGAATCATGTATAATGAATTGAATCATGAATCATGAATCACAAAATGATTCATGAATCATGAATTGAATCATGAATCATGAATTAAATCATGAACCATGAATTGAATCATGAATCATGAATTAAATCATGAATCATGAATCATGAATTGAATCATGCATCATGAATCGACTCATGAATCATGAATCATAAATTGAATCATAAATCATGAATTGAATCATGAACCATGAATCATGAAATGATTCATGAATCATGAATTGAATCATGAACCATGAATTGAATCATGAATCATGAATTAAATCATGAATCATGAATCATGAATTGAATCATGCATCATGAATCGACTCATGAATCATGAATCATAAATTGAATCATGAATCATGAATCATGAAATGAATCATGAATTGAATCATGAATTGAATCATGAATTGAATCATGAATCATGAAATGAATTATGAAATGATTCATGAATCATGAATTTAATCATGAAACATGAATTGAATCATGAATTAAATCATGATCATGAATTGAATCAAGAATCATGAATTGAATCATGAATCATGAATTGAATCATAAATTGAATCATGAATTATGAATCATGAATCGAATCATGAATCATGAATCGAATCATGAATCATGAATTGAATCATGAATTGAATCATGAATCATGAATTGATTCATGAATCATGAATTAAATCATGAATTGAATCATAAATCATGAATTGAATCATGAATTGAATCATAAATCATGAATCGAATCATGAATCGTGAATCATGAAATGAATCATGAATTGAATCATGAATTGAAACATAAATCATGAATCGATTCATGAATCATGAATCAAGAATTGAATCATGAATCGTGAAATGAATCATGAATTGAATCATGAATCATGAATCATGAAATGAATCATTAATTGAATCAAGATTTCAATCATCAATCATGAATCATGATTCATGAATTGAATCATGAATCATGAATCGAATTATGAATCATGAATTGAATCATGAAGCATGAATTGAATCATGAATCATGAATTGAATCATGAATCATGAATCGAATTATGAATCATGAATTGAATCATAAATCATGAATTGAATTATGAATCATGAATTGAATCATGAATCGAATCATGAATCATGAATCGAATCATGAATCAAGAATTAAATCATGAATTGAATCATGAATCATGAATCATGAATTGAATCATGAATCATGAATTGAATAATGAATCATGAATCGAATTATGAATCATGAATTGAATCATGAATCATGAATCATGAATTGAATCATATATTGAATCACTAATCATGAATCATAAAATGAATCATGAATTGAATCATGAAATGAATCATGAATCATGAAATGAATCATCAATCATGAATTAAATCATGAATCATGAATCGAATCATGAATCATGAATCGAATCATGAATCAAGAATTGAATCAAGAATTGAATCATGAATCATGAATCATGAATCATGAATTGAATCATGAATCATGAATTGAATCATGAATCATGAATCGAATTATGAATCATGAATTGAATCATGAATCATGAATCATGAATTGAATCATATATTGAATCATGAATCATGAATCAAATAATTAATCATGAATTGAATCATGAATTGAATCATGAATCATGAAATGAATCATGAATCATGAATTAAATCATGAATCATGAATTGAATCATGAATCATGAATTAAATCATGAATTGAATCATGAATTGAATCATGAATCGAATCATGAATCATGAATTGAATCATGAATCATGCATTGAATCATGAATTAAATCATGAATCATGAAGCATGAATCGAATCATGAATCATGAATCGAATCATGAATCATGAAATGAATCATGAATTGAATCATGAATTGAAACATGAATCATGAATCGATTCATGAATCATGAATCATGAATTGAATCATGAATCGTGAAATGAATCATGAATCATGAATCATGAAATGAATCATTAATTGAATCATAAATCATGAATTGAATCATAAATTAAATCATGAATTGAATCATGAATCATGAAATGAATCATGAATAGAATCAAGATTTCAATCATCAATCATGAATCATGATTCATGAATTGAATCATGAATCCTGAATCATGAATCGAATCATGAATAATGAATCGAATCATGAATCATGAATTGAATCATGAATTATGAATTTAATCATGAATTGAATCATAAATCATGAATTATGAATCAAATCATGAATCATGAATTGAATCATGAATCATGAATTGAATCAAAAATCATGAATCCTGAATTGAATCATGAATCGAATTATGAATCATGAATTATGAATCGAATCATGAATCTTGAATCGAATCATGAATCATGAATCATGAATTGAATCATGAATCATGAGTCATGAATCATGAATTGAATCATGATTCATGAATTCAATAATGAATCATGAATAAAGAATCGAATCATGAATCATGAATTGAATCAAGAATCATGAATCATGATTCAAATCTTGAATCATGAATCATGAATTGAATCATGAATCATGAATAATGAATTGAATCATGAATCATGAATCGAATCTTGAATCATGAATTGAATCATGAATCGAATCATGAATCATGAATAATGAATCATGAATCATGAATTGAATCATGAGTCATGAATTGAATAATGAATCATGAATCATGAATCATGAATCGAATCATGAATCATGAATCGAATCATGAATCATGAATTGAATCATGAATCATGAATCAAATCATGAAATGATTCATGAATCATGAATAAAATCATGAATCATGGATAATGAATCGAATCATGAATCATGAATAATGAATCGAATCAAGAATCGAACCATGAATCATGAATCATGAATCATGAATCATAAATCGAATTATGAATCATGAATCATGAATTGAATCATGAATTGAATCATAAAACATGAATCATGAATCGAATCATGAATCATGAAATGAATCATGAATCATGAATCATGAATCATGAATCGAATCATAAATCAAATCATGAATCATGAATTAAATTATAAATCATGAATCATGAATTGAATCATGAATCGAATCAGGAATCATGAATCGAATCATGAATCATGAATTGAATCATGAATTATGAATTTAATCATGAATTGAATCATGAATCATGAATTATGAATCGAATCATGAATCATGAATTGAATCATGAATCATGAATTGAATCATAAATCATGAATCCTGAATTGAATCATGAATCGAATTATGAATCATGAATCATGAATTGAATCATGAATCATGAATCATGAATCATGAATTGAATCATGATTCATGAATTCAATAATGAATCATGAATAATGAATTGAATCATGAATCATAAATAAAGAATCGAATCATGAATCATGAATTGAATCAAGAATCATGAATCATGAATTGAATCATGAATCATGAATAATGAATTGAATCATGAATCATGAATCGAATCTTGAATCATGAATTGAATCATGAATCATGAATCGAATCATGAATCGAATCTTGAATCATGAATTGAATCATGAATCATGAATCGAATCATGAATCATGAATCATGAATCATGAATTGAATCATGAATCATGAATTGAATCATGATTCATGAATTGAATAATGAATCATGAATCATGAATTGAATCATGAATCATGAATTGAATCATGAATCATGAATCGAATCATGAAATGATTCATGAATCATGAATAAAATCATGAATCATGAATAATGAATCTAATCATGAATCATGAATAATGAATCGAATCAAGAATCGAATCATGAATCATGAATCATAAATCGAATTATGAATCATGAATAATGAATTGAATCATGAATTGAATCATGAAACATGAATCATGAATCGAATCATGAATCATGAAATGAATCATGAATCATGAATCATGAATCATGAATCGAATCATAAATCAAATCATGAATCATGAATTAAATTATGAATCATGAATCATGAATTGAATCATGAATCGAATCAGAAATCATGAATCGAATCATGAATCATGAATTGAATCATGAATTATGAATTTAATCATGAATTGAATCATGAATCATGAATTATGAATCAAATCATGAATCATGAATTGAATCATGAATCATGAATTGAATCATAAATCATGAATCCTGAATTGAATCATGAATCGAATCATGAATCATGAATTATGAATCATTAATCGAATCATGAATCATGAATCATGAATTGAATCATGAATCATGAATCATGAATCATAAATTGAATTATGATTCATGAATTCAATAATGAATCATGAATAATGAATCCAATCATGAATCATAAATAAAGAATCAAATCATGAATCATGAATTGAATCAAGAATCATGAATCATGATTTAAATCTTGATTCATAAATCATGAATTGAATCATGAATCATGAATAATGAATTGAATCATGAATCATGAATAATGAATTGAATCATGAATCATGAATCGAATCTTGAATCATGAATTGAATCATGAATCATGAATCGAATCATGAATCATGAATAATGAATCATGAATCATGAATTGAATCATAAATCATGAATTGAATCATGAATCATGAATCATGAATTATGAATTGATTCATGAATCATTAATTGAATCATGAATCATGAATTGAATCATGAATTATGAATTGAATCATGAATTGAATCATGAATCATGAATCGAATAATGAATCATGAATCATGAAATGAATCATGAATTGAATCATGAATCATGAATTAAAATATAAATTGAATCATGAATTGAATCATGAATTATGTATTAAATCATGAATTGAAACATGAAATGAATCATGAATTGAATCATGAATTGAATCAAGATTTTAATCATCAATCATGAATCATGATTAATGAATTGAATCATGAATCATGAATTATGAATTGAATTATGAATCATGAATTGAATCATGAATCATGAATTGAATCATGAATTGAATAATGAATCATAAAATGAATCATGAATTGAATAATGAATTGAATCATGAATCATAAAATGAATCATGAATTGAATCATGAATCATGAATTGACTCATGAATCGAATCATGAATCATGAATCGAATCATGAATCATGAATCGAATCATGAATCAAGAATTGAATCATGAATTGAATCATGAATCATGAATCATGAATTGAATCATGAATCATGAATTGACTCATGAATCGAATCATGAATCATGAATCGAATCATGAATCAAGACATGAATCATGAATCATGAATTGAATCATGAATTATGAATTGAATCATGAATCATGAATCGAATCATGAATCAAGAATTGAATCATGAATTGAATTATGAATCATGAATCGAATCATGAATCAAGAATTGAATCATGAATTGAATCATGAATTATGAATTGAATCATAAATCATGAATTGAATCATGAATATTGAATTGAATCATGAATCATGAATCGAATTATGAATCATGTATTGAATCATGAATTTAATCATGAATCATGAATCATAAAATTAATCATGAATCATGAATCATGAATCGAATCATGAAACATGAATCGAATCATGAATCATAAATTGAATCATGAATCATGAATTGAATCATGAATCATGAATTGATTAATGAATCATGAATTGAATCATCAATTGTATCATGAATCATGAATCATGAATCGAATCATGAATCATGAATCGAATCATGAATCATAAATTGAATAATGAATCATGAATTGAATCATAAATCAAATCATGAATCTCGAATCATGAATCATAATTCGAATCATGATTCATAAATCATGAATTAAATCATGAATCGAATCATTAATCAAAAATCATGAATCGAATCATGTATAATGAATTGAATCATGAATCATGAATTGAATCATAAATCATGAATTGAATCATGAACCATGAATTGAATCATGAATCATGAATTAAATCATGAATCATGAATCATGAATCGAATCATGAATCATGAATTAAATCATGAATCATGAATCATGAATCGAATCATGAATCATGAATTAAATCATGAATCATGAATCATAAATTGAATCATGAATCATGAAATGAATCAATAATTGAATCATGAATTGAATCATGAATCATGAATCATGAAATGAATTATGAAATGATTCATGAATCATGAATTTAATCATGAATCATGAATTGAATCATGAATCATGAATTGAATCATGAATTAAATCATGATCATGAATTGAATCATGAATCATGAATTGAATCATGAATCATGAATTGAATCATAAATTGAATCATGAATTATGAATCATGAATCGAATCATGAATCATGAATCGAATCATGAATCATGAATTGAATCATGAATTGAATCATGAATCATGAATTGATTCATGAATCATGAATTAAATCATGAATCATGAATTGAATCATAAATCATGAATTGAATCATGAATTGAATCATGAATCATGAATCGAATCATGAATCGTGAATCATGAAATGAATCATGAATTGAATCATGAATCATGAATCATGAAATGAATCATTAATTGAATCAAGATTTCAATCATCAATCATGAATCATGATTCATGAATTGAATCATGAATCATGAATCGAATTATGAATCATGAATTGAATCATGAAGCATGAATTGAATCATGAATCATGAATTGAATCATGAATCATGAATCGAATTATGAATCATGAATTGAATCATGAATCATGAATTGAATCATGAATCATGAATTGAATCATGAATCGAATCATGAATCATGAATTGAATCATGAATCGAATCATGAATCATGAATCGAATCATGAATAAAGAATTAAATCATGAATTGAATCATGAATCATGAATTGAATCATGAATCATGAATCAAATTATGAATCATGAATTGAATCATGAATCATGAATCAAATTATGAATCATGAATTGAATCATGAATCATGAATCATGAATTGAATCATATATTGAATCATGAATCATGAATCATAAAATGAATCATGAATTGAATCATGAAATGAATCATGAATCATGAAATGAATCATCAATCATGAATTAAATCATGAATCATGAATTGAATCATGAATCGAATCATGAATCATGAATCGAATCATGAATCAAGAATTGAATCAAGAATTGAATCATGAATCATGAATCATGAATCATGAATTGAATCATGAATCATGAATTGAATCATGAATCGAATTATGAATCATGAATTGAATCATGAATCATGAATCATGAATTGAATCATATATTGAATCATGAATCATGAATCAAAAAATGAATCATGAATTGAATCATGAATTGAATCATGAATCATGAAATGAATCATGAATCATGAATTAAATCATGAATCATGAATTGAATCATGAATCATGAATTAAATCATGAATTGAATCATGAATCGAATCATGAATCATGAATTGAATCATGAATCATGAATTGAATCATGAATTAAATCATGAATCATGAAGCATGAATCGAATCATGAATCGAATCATGAATCATGAAATGAATCATGAATTGAATCATGAATTGAAACATGAATCATGAATTGATTCATGAATAATGAATCATGAATTGAATCATGAATCGATTCATGAATCATGAATCATGAAATGAATCATTAATTGAATCACAAATCATGAATTGAATCATAAATTAAATCATGAATTGAATCATGAATCATGAATTGAATCATGAATAGAATCAAGATTTCAATCATCAATCATGAATCATGATTCATGAATTGAATCATGAATCCTGAATCATGAATCGAATCATGAATAATGAATCGAATCATGAATCATGAATTGAATCATGAATTATGAATTTAATCATGAATTGAATCATAAATCATGAATTATGAATCAAATCATGAATCATGAATTGAATCATGCATCATGAATTGAATCATAAATCATGAATCCTGAATTGAATCATGAATCGAATTATGAATCATGAATTATGAATCAAATCATGAATCTTGAATCATGAATTGAATCATGAATCATGAATTGAATCAAGAATCATGAATTCAATAATGAATCATGAATAATGAATCGAATCATGAATCATAAATAAAGAATCGAATCATGAATCATGAATTGAATCAAGAATCATTAATCAAATCTTGAATCATGAATCATGAATTGAATCATGAATCATGAATAATGAATTGAATCATGAATCATGATTAATCAATTGAATCATGAATCATGAATCGAATCTTGAATCATGAATTGAATCATGAATCATGAATCGAATCATGAATCATGAATAATGAATCATGAATCATGAATTGAATCATGAATCATGAATTGAATCATGATTCATGAATTGAATAATGAATCATGAATTGAATCATAAATCAAATCATGAATCTCGAATCAAGAATCATGAATCGAATCATGAGTAATAAATCATGAATTAAATCATGAATCGAATCATTAATCAAAAATCATGAATCGAATCATGTATAATGAATTGAATCATGAATCATGAATTGAATCATAAATCATGAATTGAATCATGAACCATGAATCATGAAATGATTCATGAATCATGAATTGAATCATGAACCATGAATTGAATCATGAATCATCAATTGTATCATGAATCATGAATCATGAATCGAATCATGAATCATGAATCGAATCATGAATCATAAATTGAATAATGAATCATGAATTGAATCATAAATCAAATCATGAATCTCGAATCATGAATCATGAATTGAATCATGAGTCATAAATCATGAATTAAATCATGAATCGAATCATTAATCAAAAATCATGAATCGAATCATGTATAATGAATTGAATCATGAATCATGAATTGAATCATAAATCATGAAATGATTCATGAATCATGAATTGAATCATGAACCATGAATTGAATCATGAATCATGAATTAAATCATGAATCATGAATCATGAATCGAATCATGAATCATGAATTAAATCATGAATCATGAATCATGAATCGAATCATGAATCATAAATTGAATCATGAATCATGAATCATGAAATGAATCAATAATTGAATCATGAATTGAATCATGAATCATGAATCATGAAATGAATTATGAAATGATTCATGAATCATGAATTTAATCATGAATCATGAATTTAATCATGAATCATGAATTGAATCATGAATTAAATCATGATCATGAATTGAATCATGAATCATGAATTAAATCATAAATTGAATCATGAATTATGAATCATGAATCGAATCATGAATCATGAATCGATTCATGAATCATGAATTGAATCATGAATTGAATCATGAATCATGAATTGATTCATGAATCATGAATTAAATCATGAATCATGAATTGAATCATAAATGATGAATTGAATCATGAATTGAATCATGAATCATGAATCGAATCATGAATCGTGAATCATGAAATGAATCATGAATTGAAACATGAATCATGAATCGATTCATGAATCATGAATCAAGAATTGAATCATGAATCGTGAAATGAATCATGAATTGAATCATGAATCATGAATCATGAAATGAATCATTAATTGAATCAAGATTTCAATCATCAATCATGAATCATGATTCATGAATTGAATCATGAATCATGAATCGAATTATGAATCATGAATTGAATCATGAAGCATGAATTGAATCATGAATCATGAATTGAATCATGAATCATGATTTGAATTATGAATCATGAATTGAATCATGAATCATGAATTGAATCATGAATCATGAATTGAATCATGAATCGAATCATGAATCATGAATTGATTCATGAATCGAATCATGAATCATGAATCGAATCATGAATCAAGAATTAAATCATGAATTGAATTATGAATTATGAATTGAATCATGAATCATGAATCATGACTCATAATTCTAATCATGAATCATGAATTGAATCATGAATTAAATCATGAATCATGAATTGAATCATGAATTGAATAACGAATTGAATCATGAATCATGAATTGAATCATGAATCATGAATCATGAATCATGAATTGAATCATGAATCATGAAGTATGAATCATGGATTGAATCATGATTCATGAATCATGAATTGAATCATGAATCATGAATCATGAATCATGAATTGAATCATGAATCATGAAGTATGAATCATGAATTGAATCATGAATCATGAATCATGAATTGAATCATGAATCATGAATCATGAATTGAATCATGAATCATGAATCATGAATCATGACTTGAATCATGAATCAAGAATTATTAATCATGAATTGAATCATGAATCATGAATCATGAATTGAATCATGAATCATGAATTGAATCATGAATCATGAATCATGAATTGAATCATGAATTGAATCATGAATCATGAATTGAATCATGAATCATGAATTGAATCATGAATCATGAATTGAATCATGAATCATGAATTATGAATCATGAATTGAATCATGAATCATGAATCATGAATTGAATCATGAATCATGAATCATGAATTGAATCATGAATTATGAATCATGAATTGAATCATGAATCATGAATCATGAATCATGAATCATCAATTGAATCATGAATCATGAATTATGAATTATGAATTGAATCATGAATCATGAATTATGAATCATAAATTGAATTATGAATTATGAATTGAATCATGAATCATGAATCATGAATCATGAATCATGAATTGAATCATGAATTGAATCATGAATTGAATCATGAATGATGAATCATGAATTGAATCATGAATCATGAATGATGAATCATAAATTGAATCATGAATCATGAATTATGAATCATGAATCGAATCATGAATCATGAATCATAAATCGAATCATGAATCATGAATTGAATCATGAATCGAATCATGAATTGAATCATGAATCATGAATTGAATCATGAATCATGAATCATGAATTGAATCATGAATCATGAATTATGAATCATGAATTGAATCATGAATCATGAATCATGAATTGAATCATGAATCATGAATCATGAATTGAATCATGAATCATGAATTGAATCATGAATCATGAAGTATGAATCATGAATTGAATCATGAATCATGAATCATGAATCATGACTTGAATCATGAATCAAGAATTATTAATCATGAATTGAATCATGAATCATGAATTGAATCATGAATCATGAATCATGAATTGAATCATGAATTGAATCATGAATCATGAATTGAATCATGAATCATGAATCATGAATCATGAATTGAATCATGAAAAATGAATTATGAATCATGAATTGAATCATGAATCATGAATCATGAATTGAATCATGAATCATGAATTGAATCATGAATCATGAATTATGAATCATGAATTGAATCATGAATCATGAATTGAATCATGAATCATGAATCATGAATCATGAATCATCAATTGAATCATGAATCATGAATTATGAATTATGAATTGAATCATGAATCATGAATTATGAATTATGAATCATGAATTGAATTATGAATTATGAATTGAATCATGAATCATGAATCATGAATCATGAATTGAATCATGAATTGAATCATGAATTGAATCATGAATCATGAATTGAATCATGAATCATGAATCATGAATCGAATCATGAATCATGAATAATGAATTGAATCATGAATTGATTCATGAATCATGAATCGAATCATGAATCATGAATCATGAATTGAATCATGAATCATGAATTGAATCATGAATCATGAATCATAAATCGAATCATGAATCATGAATTGAATCATGAATCGAATCATAAATCGAATCATGAATCATGAATTGAATCATGAATCGAATCATGAATTGAATCATGAATCATGAATTGAATCATGAATCATGAATCATGAATCATGAATTGAATCATAAATCATGAATTATGAATCATGAATTGAATCATGAATCATGAATTGAATCATGAATCAAGAATCATGAATCATGAATTGAATTTATGAATCATGAATTATGAATCATGAATTGAATCATGAATCATGAATCATGAATTAATTCATGAATCATGAATTGAATCATGAATCATGAATCATGAATCATGAATTGAATCATGAATTGAATCATGAATCATGAAGAATGAATCATGAATTGAATCATGAATCATGAATCATGAATTGAATCATGAATCATGAATCATGAATCATGACTTGAATCATGAATCAAGAATTATTAATCATGAATTGAATCATGAATCATGAATCATGAATTGAATCATGAATCATGAATCATGAATTGAATCATGAATCATGAAGTATGAATCATGAATTGAATCATGAATCATGAATCATGAATTGAATCATGAATCATGAATCATGAATTGAATCATGAATCATGAATCATAAATCATGACTTGAATCATGAATCAAGAATTATTAATCATGAATGGAATCATGAATCATGAATCATGAATTGAATTATGAATCATGAATCATGAATTGACTCATGAATCATGAATTGAATCATGAATCATGAATCATGAATTGAATCATGAATTGAATCATGAATCATGAATTGAATCATGAATCATGAATTATGAATCATGAATTAAATCATGAATCATGAATCATGAATTGAATCATGAATCATGAATCATGAATTGAATCATGAATCATGAATTATGAATCATGAATTGAATCATGAATCATGAATCATGAATTATCAATTGAATCATGAATCATGAAATATGAATTATGAATTGAATCATGAATCATGAATTATGAATCATGAATTGAATTATGAATTATGAATTGAATCATGAATCATGAATCATGAATCATGAATCATGAATTGAATCATGAATTGAATCATGAATTAAATCATGAATCATGAATCATGAATTGAATCATGAATCATGAATAATGAATCATAAATTGAATCATGAATCATGAATCATGAATCGAATCATGAATTATGAATCATGAATTGAATCATGAATTAATTCATGAATCATGAATCGAATCATGAATCATGAATTGACTCATGAATTGAATCATGAATTGAATCATGAATCATGAATTGAATCATGAATCATGAATCATAAATCGAATCATGAATCATGAATTGAATCATGAATCGAATCATGAATCATGAATCATGAATCTTGAATTGAATCATTAATCATGAATCATGAATTGAATCATGAATCATGAATTATGAATCACGAATTAAATCATGAATCATGATTAATGAATTGAATCATGAATCATGAATCATGAATTGAATCATGAATCATGAATCATGAATTGAATCATGAAAAATGAATTATGAATCATGAATTGAATCATGAATCATGAATCATGAATTTAATCATGAATCATGAATCATGAATTGAATCATGAATCATGAATCATGAATTGAATCATGAATCATGAATTATGAATCATGAATTGAATCATGAATCATGAATTGAATCATGAATCATGAATCATGAATCATGAATCATTAATTGAATCATGAATCATGAATTATGAATTATGAATTGAATCATGAATCATGAATTATGAATCATCAATTGAATTATGAATTATGAATTGAATCATGAATCATGAATCATGAATCATGAATCATGAATTGAATCATGAATTGAATCATGAATTGAATCATGAATCATGAATCATTAATTGAATAATAAATCATGAATGATGAATCATAAATTGAATCATGAATCATGAATTGAATCATGAATCATGAATGATGAATCATAAATTGAATCATGAATCATGAATCATGAATCATGAATCGAATCATGAATCATGAATCATGAATCATGAATCATGAATCGAATCATGAATCATGAATAATGAATTGATTCATGAATTGATTCATGAATCATGAATCGAATCATGAATCATGAATTGAATCATGAATTGAATCATGAATTGAATCATGAATCATGAATTGAATCATGAATCATGAATCATAAATCGAATCATGAATCATGAATTGAATCATGAATCGAATCATGAATTGAATCATGAATCATGAATTGAATCATGAATCATGAATCATGAATTGAATCATGAATCATGAATTATGAATCATGAATTGAATCATGAATCATGAATCATGAATTGAATCATGAATCAAGAATCATGAATCATGAATTGAATCATGAATCATGAATTATGAATCATGAATTGAATCATGAATCATGAATCATGAATTAATTCATGAATCATGAATTGAATCATGAATCATGAATCATGAATCATGAATTGAATCATGAATCATGAAGTATGAATCATGAATTGAATCATAAATCATGAATCATGAATTGAATCATGAATCATGAATCATGACTTAAATCATGAATCAAGAATTATTAATTATGAATTGAATCATGAATCATGAATCATGAATTGAATCATGAATCATGAATCATGAATCATGAATTGAATCATGAATCATGAAGTATGAATCATGAATTGAATCATGAATCATGAATCATGAATTGAATCATGAATCATGAATCATGAATTGAATCATGAATCATGAATCATGAATCATGACTTGAATCATGAATCAAGAATTATTAATCATGAATTGAATCATGAATCATGAATCATGAATTGAATCATGAATTGAATCATGAATCATGAATTAAATCATGAATCATGAATCATGAATTGAAACATGAATCGAATCATGAATCATGAATTGAATCATGAATCATGAATTGAATCATGAATCATGAATTATGAATCATGAATTGAATCATGAATCATGAATTGAATCATGAATCATGAATCATGAATTGAATCATGAATCATGAATTATGAATCATGAATTGAATCATGAATCATGAATCATGAATCATGAATCATCAATTGAATCATGAATCATGAAATATGAATTATGAATTGAATCATGAATCATGAATTATGAATCATGAATTGACTTATGAATTATGAATTGAATCATGAATCATGAATCATGAATTGAATCATGAATTGAATCATGAATTGAATCAAAAATCATGAATCATGAATTGAATCATGAATCATGAATAATGAATCATAAATTGAATCATGAATGATGAATCATGAATCATGAATCGAAACATGAATCATGAATCATGAATTGAATCATGAATTGATTCATGAATCATGAATCGAATCATGTATCATGAATTGAATCATGAATTGAATCATGAATTGAATCATGAATCATGAATTGAATCATGAATCATGAATCATGAATCATGAATTGAATCATGAATCATGAATTATGAATCATGAATTGAATCATGAATCATGAATTGAATCATGAATCAAGAATCACGAATCATGAATTGAATCATGAATCATGAATTATGAATCATGAATTGAATCATGAATCATGAATCATGAATTAATTCATGAATCATGAATTGAATCATGAATCATGAATCATGAATCATGAATTGAATCATGAATTGAATCATGAATCATGAAGAATGAATCATGAATTGAATCATGAATCATGAATCATGAATTGAATCATGAATCATGAATCATGAATCATGACTTGAATCATGAATCAAGAATTATTAATCATGAATTGAATCATGAATCATGAATCATGAATTGAATTATGAATCATAATTCATGAATTGAATCATGAATCATGAAGTATGAATCATGAATTGAATCATGAATCATGAATCATGAATTGAATCATGAATCATGAATCATGAATTGAATCATGAATCATGAATCATGAATTGAATCATGAATCATGAATCATGAATCATGACTTGAATCATGAATCAAGAATTATTAATCATGAATTGAATCATGAATCATGAATCATGAATTGAATTATGAATCATGAATCATGAATTGACTCATGAATCATGAATTGAATCATGAATCATGAATCATGAATTGAATCATGAATTGAATCATGAATCATGAATTGAATCATGAATCATGAATTATGAATCATGAATTAAATCATGAATCATGAATCATGAATTGAATCATGAATCATGAATCATGAATTGAATCATGAATCATGAATTATGAATCATGAATTGAATCATGAATCATGAATCATGAATTATCAATTGAATCATGAATCATGAAATATGAATTATGAATTGAATCATGAATCATGAATTATGAATCATGAATTGAATTATGAATTATGAATTGAATCATGAATCATGAATCATGAATCATGAATCATGAATTGAATCATGAATTGAATCATGAATTAAATCATGAATCATGAATCATGAATTGAATCATGAATCATGAATAATGAATCATAAATTGAATCATGAATCATGAATAATGAATCGAATCATGAATCATGAATCATGAATTGAATCATGAATTGATTCATGAATCATGAATCGAATCATGAATCATGAATTGACTCATGAATTGAATCATGAATTGAATCATGAATCATGAATTGAATCATGAATCATGAATCATAAATCGAATCATGAATCATGAATTGAATCATGAATCGAATCATGAATCATGAATCATGAATCCTGAATTGAATCATTAATCATGAATCATGAATTGAATCATGAATCATGAATTATGAATCATGAATTGAATCATGAATCATGATTAATGAATTGAATCATGAATCATGAATCATGAATTGAATCATGAATCATGAATTGAATCATGAATCATGAATCATGAATTGAATCATGAATCATGAATCATGAATTGAATCATGAATCATGAATCATGAATTGAATCATGAATCATGAATCATGAATCATGACTTGAATCATGAATCAAGAATTATTAATCATGAATTGAATCATGAATCATGAATCATGAATTGAATTATGAATCATGAATCATGAATTGACTCATGAATCATGAATTGAATCATGAATCATGAATCATGAATTGAATCATGAATTGAATCATGAATCATGAATTGAATCATGAATCATGAATTGACTCATGAATCATGAATTGAATCATGAATCATGAATCATGAATTGAATCATGAATTGAATCATGAATCATGAATTGAATCATGAATCATGAATTATGAATCATGAATTAAATCATGAATCATGAATCATGAATTGAATCATGAATCATGAATCATGAATTGAATCATGAATCATGAATTATGAATCATGAATTGAATCATGAATCATGAATCATGAATTATCAATTGAATCATGAATCATGAAATATGAATTATGAATTGAATCATGAATCATGAATTATGAATCATGAATTGAATTATGAATTATGAATTGAATCATGAATCATGAATCATGAATCATGAATCATGAATTGAATCATGAATTGAATCATGAATTAAATCATGAATCATGAATCATGAATTGAATCATGAATCATGAATAATGAATCATAAATTGAATCATGAATCATGAATCATGAATCGAATCATGAATCATGAATCATGAATTGAATCATGAATTGATTCATGAATCATGAATCGAATCATGAATCATGAATTGACTCATGAATTGAATCATGAATTGAATCATGAATCATGAATTGAATCATGAATCATGAATCATAAATCGAATCATGAATCATGAATTGAATCATGAATCGAATCATGAATCATGAATCATGAATCCTGAATTGAATCATTAATCATGAATCATGAATTGAATCATGAATCATGAATTATGAATCATGAATTGAATCATGAATCATGATTAATGAATTGAATCATGAATCATGAATCATGAATTGAATCATGAATCATGAATCATGAATTGAATCATGAAAAATGAATTATGAATCATGAATTGAATCATGAATCATGAATCATGAATTTAATCATGAATCATGAATCATGAATTGAATCATGAATCATGAATCATGAATTGAATCATGAATCATGAATTATGAATCATGAATTGAATCATGAATCATGAATTGAATCATGAATCATGAATCATGAATCATGAATCATTAATTGAATCATGAATCATGAATTATGAATTATGAATTGAATCATGAATCATGAATTATGAATCATCAATTGAATTATGAATTATGAATTGAATCATGAATTATGAATCATGAATCATGAATCATGAATTGAATCATGAATTGAATCATGAATTGAATCATGAATCATGAATCATTAATTGAATAATAAATCATGAATGATGAATCATAAATTGAATCATGAATCATGAATTGAATCATGAATCATGAATGATGAATCATAAATTGAATCATGAATCATGAATCATGAATCGAATCATGAATCATGAATCATGAATCATGAATCATGAATCGAATCATGAATCATGAATAATGAATTGATTCATGAATTGATTCATGAATCATGAATCGAATCATGAATCATGAATTGAATCATGAATTGAATCATGAATTGAATCATGAATCATGAATTGAATCATGAATCATGAATCATAAATCGAATCATGAATCATGAATTGAATCATGAATCGAATCATGAATTGAATCATGAATCATGAATTGAATCATGAATCATGAATCATGAATCATGAATTGAATCATGAATCATGAATTATGAATCATGAATTGAATCATGAATCATGAATCATGAATTGAATCATGAATCAAGAATCATGAATCATGAATTGAATCATGAATCATGAATTATGAATCATGAATTGAATCATGAATCATGAATCATGAATTAATTCATGAATCATTAATTGAATCATGAATCATGAATCATGAATCATGAATTGAATCATGAATCATGAAGTATGAATCATGAATTGAATCATGAATCATGAATCATGAATTGAATCATGAATCATGAATCATGAATCATGACTTAAATCATGAATCAAGAATTATTAATTATGAATTGAATCATGAATCATGAATCATGAATTGAATCATGAATCATGAATCATGAATCATGAATTGAATCATGAATCATGAAGTATGAATCATGAATTGAATCATGAATCATGAATCATGAATTGAATCATGAATCATGAATCATGAATTGAATCATGAATCATGAATCATGAATCATGACTTGAATCATGAATCAAGAATTATTAATCATGAATTGAATCATGAATCATGAATCATGAATTGAATCATGAATCATGAATTGAATCATGAATCATGAATTGAATCATGAATCATGAATCATGAATTAAAACATGAATCGAATCATGAATCATGAATTGAATCATGAATCATGAATTATGAATCATGAATTGAATCATGAATCATGAATCATGAATTGAATCATGAATCATGAATTGAATCATGAATCATGAATTGAATCATGAATCATGAATTATGAATCATGAATTGAATCATGAATCATGAATCATGAATCATGAATCATCAATTGAATCATGAATCATGAAATATGAATTATGAATTGAATCATGAATCATGAATTATGAATCATGAATTGACTTATGAATTATGAATTGAATCATGAATCATGAATCATGAATTGAATCATGAATTGAATCATGAATTGAATCAAAAATCATGAATCATGAATTGAATCATGAATCATGAATAATGAATCATAAATTGAATCATGAATGATGAATCATGAATCATGAATCGAATCATGAATCATGAATCATGAATTGAATCATGAATTGATTCATGAATCATGAATCGAATCATGTATCATGAATTGAATCATGAATTGAATCATGAATCATGAATTGAATCATGAATCATGAATCATAAATCAAATCATGAATCATGAATTGAATCATGAATCGAATAATGAATCATGAATCATGAATTAAATCATGAATCATGAATCATGAATTGAATCATGAATCATGAAGTATGAATCATGAATTGAATCATGAATCATGAATCATGAATTGAATCATGAATCATGAATCATGAATTAAATCATGAATCATGAATCATGAATTGAATCATGAATCATGAAGTATGAATCATGAATTGAATCATGAATCATGAATCATGAATTGAATCATGAATCATGATTCATGACTCATGACTTGAATCATGAATCCAGAATTATTAATCATGAATTGAATCATGAATCATGAATCATGAATTGAATCATGAATCATGAATCATGAATTGAATCATGAATCATGAATTGAATCATGAATCATGAATTGAATCATGAATTGAATCATGAATCATGAATTGAATCATGAATTATGAATCATGAATCATGAATTGAATCATGAAAAATGAATTATGAATCATGAATTGAATCATGAATCATGAATCATGAATTGAATCATGAATCATGAATCATGAATTGAATCATGAATCATGAATGATGAATCATAAATTGAATCATGAATCATGAATCATGAATCATGAATCGAATCATGAATCATGAATCATGAATTGAATCATGAATTGAATCATGAATTGAATCATGAATTGATTCATGAATCATGAATCGAATCATGAATCATGAATTGAATCATGAATTGAATCATGAATTGAATCATGAATCATGAATTGAATCATGAATCATGAATCATAAATCGAATCATGAATCATGAATTGAATCATGAATCGAATCAGGAATTGAATCATGAATCATGAATTGAATCATGAATCATGAATTGAATCATGAATCATGAATTATGAATCATGAATTGAATCATGAATCATGAATCATGAATTGAATCATGAATCATGAATTGAATCATGAATCATGAATCATGAATTGAATCTTGAATCAAGAATCATGAATTGAATCATGAATCATGAATTATGAATCATGAATTGAATCATGAATCATGAATTGAATCATGAATCATGAATTATGAATCATGAATTGAATCATGAATCATGAATCAGGAATTGAATCATGAATCATGAATTGAATCATGAATCATGAATTGAATCATGAATCATGAATTATGAATCATGAATTGAATCATGAATCATGAATCATGAATTGAATCATGAATCATGAATCGAATCATGAATCATGAATCATGAATTGAATCATGAATCATGAATCATGAATTGAATCATGAATCATGAATTATGAATCATGAATTGAATCATGAATCATGAATTGAATCATGAATTGATTCATAAATCATGAATCAAATCATGAATCATCAATTGAATCATGAATCATGAATTATGAATTATGAATTGAATCATGAATCATGAATTATGAATCATCAATTGAATTATGAATTATGAATTGAATCATGAATCATGAATCATGAATCATGAATCATGAATTGAATCATGAATTGAATCATGAATTGAATCATGAATCATGAATCATGAATTGAATCATGAATCATGAATGATGAATCATAAATTGAATCATGAATCATGAATCGAATCATGAATCATGAATAATGAATTGATTCATGAATTGATTCATGAATCATGAATCGAATCATGAATCATGAATTGAATCATGAATTGAATCATGAATTGAATCATGAATCATGAATTATGAATCATGAATTGAATCATGAATCATGAATTGAATCATGAATCATGAATCATGAATTGAATCATGAATCATGAATCATGAATTGAATCATGAATCATGAAGTATGAATCATGAATTGAATCATGAATCATGAATCATGAATTGAATCATGAATCATGAATCATGACTCATGACTTGAATCATGAATCAAGAATTATTAATCATGAATTGAATCATGAATCATGAATCATGAATTGAATCATGAATCATGAATCATGAATTGAATCATGAATCATGAATTTAATCATGAATCATGAATTGAATCATGAATTGAATCATGAATCATGAATTGAATCATGAATTATGAATCATGAATCATGAATTGAATCATGAAAAATGAATAATGAATCATGAATTGAATCATGAATAATGAATCATGAATTGAATCATGAATCATAAATCATGAATTGAATCATGAATCATGAATGATGAATCATAAATTGAATCATGAATCATGAATCATGAATCATGAATCGAATCATGAATCATGAATTGAATCATGAATTGATTCATGAATCATGAATCGAATCATGAATCATGAATTGAATCATGAATTGAATCATGAATTGAATCATGAATCATGAATTGAATCATGAATCATGAATCATAAATCGAATCATGAATCATGAATTGAATCATGAATCGAATCAGGAATTGAATTATGAATCATGAATTGAATCATGAATCATGAATTGAATCAGGAATCATGAATTATGAATCATGAATTGAATCATGAATCATGAATCATGAATTGAATCATGAATCATGAATCATGAATTGAATCATGAATCATGAATCATGAATTGAATCATGAATCATGAATCATGAATCATGAAGTATGAATCATGAATTGAATCATGAATCATGAATCATGAATTGAATAATGAATCATGAATCATGAATTGAATCATGAATCATGAATCATGAATCATGACTTGAATCATGAATCAAGAATTATTAATCATGAATTGAATCATGAATCATGAATCATGAATTGAATCATGAATCATGAATTGAATCATGAATCATGAATTGAATCATGAATTGAATCATGAATCATGAATTGAATCATGAATTATGAATTGAATCATGAATCATGAATTATGAATCATGAATTGAATCATGAATCATGAATTGAATCATGAATCATGAATCATGAATAGAATCATGAATTATGAATCATGAATTGAATCATGAATCATGAATCATGAATAATGAATCATCAATTGAATCATGAATCATGAATTATGAATTATGAATTGAATCATGAATCATGAATTATGAATCATGAATTGAATTATGAATTATGAATTGAATCATGAATCATGAATCATGAATCATGAATCATGAATTGAATCATGAATTGAATCATGAAATGAATCATGAATGATGAATCATGAATTGAATCATGAATCATGAATGATGAATCATAAATTGAATCATGAATCATGAATTATGAATCATGAATCGAATCATGAATCATGAATCATGAATTGAATCATGAATTGATTCATGAATCATGAATCGAATCATGAATCATGAATTGAATCATGAATTGAATCATGAATTGAATCATGAATCATGAATCATAAATCGAATCATGAATCATGAATTGAATCATGAATCAAATCATGAATTAAATCATGAATCATGAATTGAATCATGAATCATGAATTGAATCATGAATCATGAAGTATGAATCATAAATTGAATCATGAATCATGAATTGAATCATGAATCATGAATCATGACTTGAATCATGAATCAAGAATTATTAATCATGAATTGAATCATGAATCATAAATCATGAATTGAATCATGAATCATGAATTGAATCATGAATCATGAATTATGAATCATGAATTAAATCATGAATCATGAATCATGAATTGAATCATGAATCATGAATCATGAATTGAATCATGAATCATGAATTATGAATCATGAATTGAATCATGAATCATGAATCATGAATTATCAATTGAATCATGAATCATGAAATATGAATTATGAATTGAATCATGAATCATGAATTATGAATCATGAATTGAATTATGAATTATGAATTGAATCATGAATCATGAATCATGAATCATGAATCATGAATTGAATCATGAATTGAATCATGAATTAAATCATGAATCATGAATCATGAATTGAATCATGAATCATGAATAATGAATCATAAATTGAATCATGAATCATGAATCATGAATCGAATCATGAATCATGAATCATGAATTGAATCATGAATTGATTCATGAATCATGAATCGAATCATGAATCATGAATTGACTCATGAATTGAATCATGAATTGAATCATGAATCATGAATTGAATCATGAATCATGAATCATAAATCGAATCATGAATCATGAATTGAATCATGAATCGAATCATGAATCATGAATCATGAATCCTGAATTGAATCATTAATCATGAATCATGAATTGAATCATGAATCATGAATTATGAATCATGAATTGAATCATGAATCATGATTAATGAATTGAATCATGAATCATGAATCATGAATTGAATCATGAATCATGAATCATGAATTGAATCATGAAAAATGAATTATGAATCATGAATTGAATCATGAATCATGAATTTAATCATGAATCATGAATCATGAATTGAATCATGAATCATGAATCATGAATTGAATCATGAATCATAAATTTTGAATCATGAATTGAATCATGAATCATGAATTGAATCATGAATCATGAATCATGAATCATGAATCATGAATCATTAATTGAATCATGAATCATGAATTATGAATTATGAATTGAATCATGAATCATGAATTATGAATCATCAATTGAATTATGAATTATGAATTGAATCATGAATTATGAATCATGAATCATGAATCATGAATTGAATCATGAATTGAATCATGAATTGAATCATGAATCATGAATCATTAATTGAATAATAAATCATGAATGATGAATCATAAATTGAATCATGAATCATGAATTGAATCATGAATCATGAATGATGAATCATAAATTGAATCATGAATCATGAATCATGAATCGAATCATGAATCATGAATCATGAATCATGAATCATGAATCGAATCATGAATCATGAATAATGAATTGATTCATGAATTGATTCATGAATCATGAATCGAATCATGAATCATGAATTGAATCATGAATTGAATCATGAATTGAATCATGAATCATGAATTGAATCATGAATCATGAATCATAAATCGAATCATGAATCATGAATTGAATCATGAATCGAATCATGAATTGAATCATGAATCATGAATTGAATCATGAATCATGAATCATGAATCATGAATTGAATCATGAATCATGAATTATGAATCATGAATTGAATCATGAATCATGAATCATGAATTGAATCATGAATCAAGAATCATGAATCATGAATTGAATCATGAATCATGAATTATGAATCATGAATTGAATCATGAATCATGAATTAATTCATGAATCATGAATTGAATCATGAATCATGAATCATGAATCATGAATTGAATCATGAATCATGAAGTATGAATCATGAATTGAATCATGAATCATGAATCATGAATTGAATCATGAATCATGAATCATGAATCATGACTTAAATCATGAATCAAGAATTATTAATTATGAATTGAATCATGAATCATGAATCATGAATTGAATCATGAATCATGAATCATGAATCATGAATTGAATCATGAATCATGAAGTATGAATCATGAATTGAATCATGAATCATGAATCATGAATTGAATCATGAATCATGAATCATGAATTGAATCATGAATCATGAATCATGAATCATGACTTGAATCATGAATCAAGAATTATTAATCAAGAATTGAATCATGAATCATGAATCATGAATTGAATCATGAATCATGAATTGAATCATGAATCATGAATTGAATCATGAATCATGAATCATGAATTGAAACATGAATCGAATCATGAATCATGAATTGAATCATGAATCATGAATTATGAATCATGAATTGAATCATGAATCATGAATCATGAATTGAATCATGAATCATGAATTGAATCATGAATCATGAATCATGAATTGAATCATGAATCATGAATTATGAATCATGAATTGAATCATGAATCATGAATCATGAATCATGAATCATCAATTGAATCATGAATCATGAAATATGAATTATGAATTGAATCATGAATCATGAATTATGAATCATGAATTGACTTATGAATTATGAATTGAATCATGAATCATGAATCATGAATCATGAATTGAATCATGAATTGAATCATGAATTGAATCAAAAATCATGAATCATGAATTGAATCATGAATCATGAATAATGAATCATAAATTGAATCATGAATGATGAATCATGAATCATGAATCGAATCATGAATCATGAATCATGAATTGAATCATGAATTGATTCATGAATCATGAATCGAATCATGTATCATGAATTGAATCATGAATTGAATCATGAATCATGAATTGAATCATGAATCATGAATCATAAATCAAATCATGAATCATGAATTGAATCATGAATCGAATAATGAATCATGAATCATGAATTAAATCATGAATCATGAATCATGAATTGAATCATGAATCATGAAGTATGAATCATGAATTGAATCATGAATCATGAATCATGAATTGAATCATGAATCATGAATCATGAATTAAATCATGAATCATGAATCATGAATTGAATCATGAATCATGAAGTATGAATCATGAATTGAATCATGAATCATGAATCATGAATTGAATCATGAATCATGAATCATGACTCATGACTTGAATCATGAATCAAGAATTATTAATCATGAATTGAATCATGAATCATGAATCATGAATTGAATCATGAATCATGAATCATGAATTGAATCATGAATCATGAATTGAATCATGAATCATGAATTGAATCATGAATTGAATCATGAATCATGAATTGAATCATGAATTATGAATCATGAATCATGAATTGAATCATGAAAAATGAATTATGAATCATGAATTGAATCATGAATCATGAATCATGAATTGAATCATGAATCATGAATCATGAATTGAATCATGAATCATGAATGATGAATCATAAATTGAATCATGAATCATGAATCATGAATCATGAATCGAATCATGAATCATGAATCATGAATTGAATCATGAATTGAATCATGAATTGAATCATGAATTGATTCATGAATCATGAATCGAATCATGAATCATGAATTGAATCATGAATTGAATCATGAATTGAATCATGAATCATGAATTGAATCATGAATCATGAATCATAAATCGAATCATGAATCATGAATTGAATCATGAATCGAATCAGGAATTGAATCATGAATCATGAATTGAATCATGAATCATGAATTGAATCATGAATCATGAATTATGAATCATGAATTGAATCATGAATCATGAATCATGAATTGAATCATGAATCATGAATTGAATCATGAATCATGAATCATGAATTGAATCTTGAATCAAGAATTATTAATCATGAATTGAATCATGAATCATGAATCATGAATCATGAATCATGAATCATGAATCGAATCATGAATCATGAATTGAATCATGAATTGAATCATGAATCATGAATCATGAATTGAATCATGAATCATGAATGATGAATCAAAAATTGAATCATGAATCATGAATCATGAATCGAATCATGAATCATGAATCATGAATTGAATCATGAATCATGAATCATGAATTGAATCATGAATCATGAATTATGAATCATGAATTGAATCATGAATCATGAATTGAATCATGAATTGATTCATGAATCATGAATCAAATCATGAATCATCAATTGAATCATGAATCATGAATTATGAATTATGAATTGAATCATGAATCATGAATTATGAATCATCAATTGAATTATGAATTATGAATTGAATCATGAATCATGAATCATGAATCATGAATCATGAATTGAATCATGAATTGAATCATGAATTGAATCATGAATCATGAATCATGAATTGAATCATGAATCATGAATGATGAATCATAAATTGAATCATGAATCATGAATCGAATCATGAATCATGAATAATGAATTGATTCATGAATTGATTCATGAATCATGAATCGAATCATGAATCATGAATTGAATCATGAATTGAATCATGAATTGAATCATGAATCATGAATTATGAATCATGAATTGAATCATGAATCATGAATCATGAATTGAATCATGAATCATGAATCATGAATTGAATCATGAATCATGAATCATGAATTGAATCATGAATCATGAAGTATGAATCATGAATTGAATCATGAATCATGAATCATGAATTGAATCATGAATCATGAATCATGACTCATGACTTGAATCATGAATCAAGAATTATTAATCATGAATTGAATCATGAATCATGAATCATGAATTGAATCATGAATCATGAATCATGAATTGAATCATGAATCATGAATTGAATCATGAATCATGAATTGAATCATGAATTGAATCATGAATCATGAATTGAATCATGAATTATGAATCATGAATCATGAATTGAATCATGAAAAATGAATAATGAATCATGAATTGAATCATGAATAATGAATCATGAATTGAATCATGAATCATGAATCATGAATTGAATCATGAATCATGAATGATGAATCATAAATTGAATCATGAATCATGAATCATGAATCATGAATCGAATCATGAATCATGAATTGAATCATGAATTGATTCATGAATCATGAATTGATTCATGAATCATGAATCGAATCATGAATCATGAATTGAATCATGAATTGAATCATGAATTGAATCATGAATCATGAATTGAATCATGAATCATGAATCATAAATCGAATCATGAATCATGAATTGAATCATGAATCGAATCAGGAATTGAATTATGAATCATGAATTGAATCATGAATCATGAATTGAATCATGAATCATGAATTATGAATCATGAATTGAATCATGAATCATGAATCATGAATTGAATCATGAATCATGAATCATGAATTGAATCATGAATCATGAATCATGAATTGAATCATGAATCATGAATCATGAATCATGAATCATGAAGTATGAATCATGAATTGAATCATGAATCATGAATCATGAATTGAATAATGAATCATGAATCATGAATTGAATCATGAATCATGAATCATGAATCATGACTTGAATCATGAATCAAGAATTATTAATCATGAATTGAATCATGAATCATGAATCATGAATTGAATCATGAATCATGAATTGAATCATGAATCATGAATTGAATCATGAATTGAATCATGAATCATGAATTGAATCATGAATTATGAATTGAATCATGAATCATGAATTATGAATCATGAATTGAATCATGAATCATGAATTGAATCATGAATCATGAATCATGAATAGAATCATGAATTATGAATCATGAATTGAATCATGAATCATGAATCATGAATAATGAATCATCAATTGAATCATGAATCATGAATTATGAATTATGAATTGAATCATGAATCATGAATTATGAATCATGAATTGAATTATGAATTATGAATTGAATCATGAATCATGAATCATGAATCATGAATCATGAATTGAATCATGAATTGAATCATGAAATGAATCATGAATTGAATCATGAATTGATTCATGAATCATGAATTGAATCATGAATCATGAATGATGAATCATAAATTGAATCATGAATCATGAATTATGAATCATGAATCGAATCATGAATCATGAATCGAATCATGAATCATGAATTGAATCATGAATTGAATCATGAATTGAATCATGAATCATGAATTATGAATCATGAATTGAATCATGAATCATGAATCATGAATTGAATCATGAATCATGAATCATGAATTGAATCATGAATCATGAATCATGAATTGAATCATGAATCATGAAGTATGAATCATGAATTGAATCATGAATCATGAATCATGAATTGAATCATGAATCATGAATCATGACTCATGACTTGAATCATGAATCAAGAATTATTAATCATGAATTGAATCATGAATCATGAATCATGAATTGAATCATGAATCATGAATCATGAATTGAATCATGAATCATGAATTGAATCATGAATCATGAATTGAATCATGAATTGAATCATGAATCATGAATTGAATCATGAATTATGAATCATGAATCATGAATTGAATCATGAAAAATGAATAATGAATCATGAATTGAATCATGAATAATGAATCATGAATTGAATCATGAATCATGAATCATGAATTGAATCATGAATCATGAATGATGAATCATAAATTGAATCATGAATCATGAATCATGAATCATGAATCGAATCATGAATCATGAATTGAATCATGAATTGATTCATGAATCATGAATTGATTCATGAATCATGAATCGAATCATGAATCATGAATTGAATCATGAATTGAATCATGAATTGAATCATGAATCATGAATTGAATCATGAATCATGAATCATAAATCGAATCATGAATCATGAATTGAATCATGAATCGAATCAGGAATTGAATTATGAATCATGAATTGAATCATGAATCATGAATTGAATCATGAATCATGAATTATGAATCATGAATTGAATCATGAATCATGAATCATGAATTGAATCATGAATCATGAATCATGAATTGAATCATGAATCATGAATCATGAATTGAATCATGAATCATGAATCATGAATCATGAATCATGAAGTATGAATCATGAATTGAATCATGAATCATGAATCATGAATTGAATAATGAATCATGAATCATGAATTGAATCATGAATCATGAATCATGAATCATGACTTGAATCATGAATCAAGAATTATTAATCATGAATTGAATCATGAATCATGAATCATGAATTGAATCATGAATCATGAATTGAATCATGAATCATGAATTGAATCATGAATTGAATCATGAATCATGAATTGAATCATGAATTATGAATTGAATCATGAATCATGAATTATGAATCATGAATTGAATCATGAATCATGAATTGAATCATGAATCATGAATCATGAATAGAATCATGAATTATGAATCATGAATTGAATCATGAATCATGAATCATGAATAATGAATCATCAATTGAATCATGAATCATGAATTATGAATTATGAATTGAATCATGAATCATGAATTATGAATCATGAATTGAATTATGAATTATGAATTGAATCATGAATCATGAATCATGAATCATGAATCATGAATTGAATCATGAATTGAATCATGAAATGAATCATGAATTGAATCATGAATTGATTCATGAATCATGAATTGAATCATGAATCATGAATGATGAATCATAAATTGAATCATGAATCATGAATTATGAATCATGAATCGAATCATGAATCATGAATCATGAATTGAATCATGAATTGATTCATGAATCATGAATCGAATCATGAATCATGAATTGAATCATGAATTGAATCATGAATTGAATCATGAATCATGAATCATAAATCGAATCATGAATCATGAATTGAATCATGAATCAAATCATGAATTAAATCATGAATCATGAATTGAATCATGAATCATGGATTATGAATCATGAATCATGAATCATGAATCATGAATCATGAATTGAATCATGAATCATGAATTGAATCATGAATCATGAAGTATGAATCATAAATTGAATCATGAATCATGAATTGAATCATGAATCATGAATCATGAATCATGACTTGAATCATGAATCAAGAATTATTAATCATGAATTGAATCATGAATCATAAATCATGAATTGAATCATGAATCATGAATCATGAATTGAATCATGAATCATGAATTGAATCATGAATCATGAATCATGAATTGAATCATGAATTGAATCATGAATCATGAATTGAATCATGAACCATGAATCATGAATCATGAATTGAATCATGAAAAATGAATTATGAATCATGAATTGAATCATGAATCATGAATTATGAATTATGAATCATGAATTGAATTATGAATTATGAATTGAATCATGAATCATGAATCATGAATCATGAATTGAATCATGAATTGAATCATGAATTGAATCATGAATCATGAATCATGAATTGAATCATGAATCATGAATCATGAATCATGAATCGAATCATGAATCATGAATAATGAATTGAATCATGAATTGATTCATGAATCATGATTTGAATCATGAATCATGAATTGAATTATGAATTGAATCATGAATTGAATCATGAATCATGAATTGAATCATGAATCATGAATCATAAATCGAATCATGAATCATGAATTGAATCATGAATCGAATCATAAATCGAATCATGAATCATGAATTGAATCATGAATCGAATCATGAATTGAATCATGAATCATGAATTGAATCATGAATCATGAATCATGAATCATGAATTGAATCATGAATCATGAATAATGAATCATGAATTGAATCATGAATCATGAATTGAATCATGAATCAAGAATCATGAATCATGAATTGAATCATGAATCATGAATTATGAATCATGAATTGAATCATGAATCATGAATCATGAATTAATTCATGAATCATAAATTGAATCATGAATCATGAATCATGAATCATGAATTGAATCATGAATCATGAAGTATGAATCATGAATTGAATCATGAATCATGAATCATGAATTGAATCATGAATCATGAATCATGAATCATGACTTGAATCATGAATCAAGAATTATTAATCATGAATTGAATCATGAATCATGCATCATGAATTGAATCATGAATCATGAATTGAATCATGAATCATGAAGTATGAATCATGAATTGAATCATGAATCATGAATCATGAATTGAATCATGAATCATGAATCATGAATTGAATCATGAATCATGAATCATGAATTGAATCATGAATCATGAAGTATGAATCATGAATTGAATCATGAATCATGAATCATGAATTGAATCTTGAATGATGAATCATGAATTGTATCATGAAACATGAATGATGAATCATAAATTGAATCATGAATTATGAATCATGAATCGAATCATGAATCATGAATCATGAATTGAATCATGAATTGATTCATGAATCATGAATTGAATCATGAATCATGAATTGAATCATGAATTGAATCATGAATTGAATCATGAATCATGAATCATAAATCGAATCATGAATCATGAATTGAATCATGAATCAAATCATGAATTGAATCATGAATCATGAATTGAATCATGAATCATGAATCATGAATTGAATCATGAATCATGGATTATGAATCATGAATTGAATCATGAATCATGAATCATGAATTGAATCATGAATCATGAATAATGAATTGAATCATGAATCATGAATCATGAATTGAATCATGAATCATGAAGTATGAATCATGAATTGAATCATGAATCATGAATAATGAATTGAATCATGAATCATGAATCATGAATCATGACTTGAATAATGAATCAAGAATTATTAATCATGAATTGAATCATGAATCATAAATCATGAATTGAATCATGAATCATGAATCATGAATTGAATCATGAATCATGAATTGAATCATGAATCATGAATCATGAATTGAATCATGAATTGAATCATGAATCATGAATCATGAATCATGAATCATGAATTGAATCATGAAAAATGAATTATGAATCATGAATTGAATCATGAATCATGAATCATGAATTGAATCATGAATCATGAATCATGAATTGAATCATGAATCATGAATTATGAATCATGAATTGAATCATGAATCATGAATTGAATCATGAATCATGAATTGAATCATGAATCATGAATCATGAATCATCAATTGAATCATGAATCATGAATTATGAATTATGAATTGAATCATGAATCATGAATTATGAATTATGAATCATGAATTGAATTATGAATTATGAATTGAATCATGAATCATGAATCATGAATCATGAATTGAATCATGAATTGAATCATGAATTGAATCATGAATCATGAATCATGAATTGAATCATGAATCATGAATCATGAATCATGAATCATGAATCATGAATCGAATCATGAATCATGAATAATGAATTGAATCATGAATTGATTCATGAATCATGAATCGAATCATGAATCATGAATTGAATCATGAATTGAATCATGAATCATGAATTGAATCATGAATCATGAATTGAATTATGAATCATGAATCATAAATCGAATCATGAATCATGAATTGAATCATGAATCGAATCATATATCGAATCATGAATCATGAATTGAATCATGAATCGAATCATGAATTGAATCATGAATCATGAATTGAATCATGAATCATGAATCATGAATTGAATCATGAATCATAAATAATGAATCATGAATTGAATCATGAATCATGAATCATGAATTGAATCATGAATCAAGAATCATGAATCATGAATTGAATCATGAATCATGAATTATGAATCATGAATTGAATCATGAATCATGAATCATGAATTAATTCATGAATCATGAATTGAATCATGAATCATGAATCATGAATCATGAATCATGAATTGAATCATGAATCATGAAGTATGAATCATGAATTGAATCATGAATCATGAATCATGAATCATGACTTGAATCATGAATCAAGAATTATTAATCATGAATTGAATCATGAATCATGAATCATGAATTGAATCATGAATCATGAATTGAATCATGAATCATGAAGTATGAATCATGAATTGAATCATGAATCATGAATCATGAATTGAATCATGAATCATGAATCATGAATCATGACTTGAATCATGAATCAAGAATTATTAATCATGAATTGAATCATGAATCATGAATCATGAATTGAATCATGAATCATGAATCATGAATTGAATCATGAATCATGAATTGAATCATGAATCATGAATCATGAATTGAATCATGAATTGAATCATGAATCATGAATTGAATCATGAATCATGAATTATGAATCATGAATTAAATCATGAATCATGAATCATGAATTGAATCATGAATCATGAATCATGAATTGAATCATGAATCATGAATTATGAATCATGAATTGAATCATGAATCATGAATCATGAATTATCAATTGAATCATGAATCATGAAATATGAATTATGAATTGAATCATGAATCATGAATTATGAATCATTAATTGAATTATGAATTATGAATTGAATCATGAATCATGAATCATGAATCATGAATCATGAATTGAATCATGAATTGAATCATGAATTAAATCATGAATCATGAATCATGAATTGAATCATGAATCATGAATAATGGATCATAAATTGAATCATGAATCATGAATCATGAATCATGAATCGAATCATGAATCATGAATCATGAATTGAATCATGAATTGATTCATGAAAAATGAATCGAATCATTAATCATGAATTGACTCATGAATTGAATCATGAATTGAATCATGAATCATGAATTGAATCATGAATCATGAATCATAAATCGAATCATGAATCATGAATTGAATCATGAATCGAATCATGAATCATGAATCATGAATCATGAATTGAATCATTAATCATGAATCATGAATTGAATCATGAATCATGAATTATGAATCATGAATTGAATCATGAATCATGATTAATGAATTGAATCATGAATCATGAATCATGAATTAAATCATGAATCATGAATTGAATCATGAAAAATGAATTATGAATCATGAATTGAATCATGAATCATGAATCATGAATTGAATCATGAATCATGAATCATGAATTGAATCATGAATCATGAATTATGAATCATGAATTGAATCATGAATCATGAATTGAATCATGAATCATGAATCATGAATCATGAATCATGAATCATCAATTGAATCATGAATCATGAATTATGAATTATGAATTGAATCATGAATCATGAATTATGAATCATGAATTGAATTATGAATTATGAATTGAATCATGAATCATGAATCATGAATCATGAATCATGAATTGAATCATGAATTGAATCATGAATTGAATCATGAATCATGAATCATGAATTGAATCATGAATCATGAATGATGAATCATAAATTGAATCATGAATCATGAATCATGAATAATGAATCGAATCATGAATCATGAATAATGAATTGATTCATGAATTGATTCATGAATCATGAATCGAATCATGAATCATGAATTGAATCATGAATTGAATCATGAATTGAATCATGAATGATGAATTGAATCATGAAAGATGAATCATGAATTGAATCATGAATCATGAATGATGAATCATAAATTGAATCATGAATCATGAATTATGAATCATGAATCGAATCATGAATCATGAATCATGAATTGAATAATGAATCGAATCATGAATCATAAATTGAATCATGAATTGAATCATGAATTGAATCATGAATCATGAATCATAAATCGAATCATGAATCATGAATTGAATCATTAATTGAATCATGAATTGAATCATGAATCATGAATTGAATCATGAATCATGAATCATGAATTGAATCATGAATCATGAATCATGAATTGAATCATGAATCATGAATTATGAATCATGAATTGAATCATGAATCATGAATCATGAATTGAATCATGAATCATGAATTGAATCATGAATCATGAATCATGAATTGAATCATGAATCATGAAGTATGAATCATGAATTGAATCATGAATCATGAATCATGAATTGAATCATTAATTGAATCATGAATTGAATCATGAATCATGAATTGAATCATGAATCATGAATCATGAATTGAATCATGAATCATGAATCATGAATTGAATCATGAATCATGAATTGAATCATGAATCATGAATTGAATCATGAATTGAATCATGTATCATGAATTGAATCATGAATCATGAATCATGAATTGAATCATGAATCATGAATTATGAATCATGAATTGAATCATGAATCATGAATTGAATCATGAATCATGAATCATGAATCATCAATTGAATCATGAATCATCAATTATGAATTATGAATTGAATCATGAATCATGAATTATGAATCATGAATTGAATTATAAATTATGAATTGAATCATGAATCATGAATCATGAATCATGAATTGAATCATGAATTGAATCATGAATTGAATCATGAATCATGAATTGAATCATGAATCATGAATGATGAATCATAAATTGAATCATGAATCATGATTCATGAATCATGAATCGAATCATAAATCATGAATAATGAATTGAATCATGAATTGAATCATGAATCATGAATCGAATCATGAATCATGAATTGAATCATGAATTGAATCATGAATTGAATCATGAATCATGAATTGAATCATGAATCATGAATCATAAATCGAATCATGAATCATGAATTGAATCATGAATCGAATCATGAATTGAATCATGAATCATGAATTGAATCATGAATCATGAATCATGAATTGAATCATGAATCATGAATTATGAATCATGAATTGAATCATGAATCATGAATCATGAATTAAATCATGAATCATGAATCATGAATTGAATCATGAATCATGAATCATGAATTGAATCATGAATCAAGAATTATTAATCATGAATTGAATCATGAATCATGAATCATGAATCATGAATCATGAATCAAATCATGAATCATGAATTGAATCATGAATCATGAATTGAATCATGAATCATGAATTGAATCATGAATCATGAATTAAATCATGAATCATGAATTGAATCATGAATCATGAATCATGAATCATGAATTATGAATTATGAATTGAATCATGAATCATGAATTATGAATCATGAATTGAATTATGAATTATGAATTGAATAATGAATTAAATCATGAATCATGAATTGAATCATGAATTGAATCATGAATTGAATCATGAATCATGAATTGAATCATGAATCATGAATTATAAATCGAATCATGAATCATGAATTGAATCATGAATCGAATCATGAATTGATTCATGAATCATGAAGTATGAATCATGAATTGAATCATGAATCATGAATTGAATCATGAATCATGAATCATGAATCATGACTTGAATCATGAATCAAGAATTATTAATCATGAATTGAATCATGAATCATGAATCATGAATTGAATCATGAATCATGAAGTATGAATCATGAATTGAATCATGAATCATGAATCATGAATTTAATCATGAATCATGAATCATGACTTGAATCATGAATCAAGAATTATTAATCATGAATTGAATCATGAATCATGAATTGAATCATGAATCATGAATTGAATCATGAATCATGAATCATGAATTGAATCATGAATTGAATCATGAATCATGAATTGAATCATGAATCAAGAATTATTAATCATGAATTGAATCATGAATCATGAATCATGAATCATGAATCATGAATCATGAATCGAATCATGAATCATGAATTGAATCATGAATCATGAATTGAATCATGAATCATGAATTGAATCATGAATCATGAATTAAATCATGAATCATGAATTGAATCATGAATCATGAATCATGAATTATGAATTATGAATTGAATCATGAATCATGAATCATGAATTGAATTATGAATTATGAATTGAATCATGAATCATGACTCATGAATCTAATCATGAATCATGAATTGAATCATGAATTAAATCATGAATCATGAATTGAATCATGAATTGAATAATGAATTGAATCATGAATCATGAATTGAATCATGAATCATGAATCATGAATCATAAATTGAATCATGAATCATGAAGTATGAATCATGAATTGAATCATGATTCATGAATCATGAATTGAATCATGAATCATGAATCATGAATCATGAATTGAATCATGAATCATGAAGTATGAATCATGAATTGAATCATGAATCATGAATTGAATCATGAATCATGAATCATGAATCATTAATTGAATCATGAATCATGAAGTATGAATCATGAATTGAATCATGAATCATGAATCATGAATTGAATCATGAATCATGAATCATGAATTGAATCATGAATCATGAATCATGAATCATGACTTGAATCATGAATCAAGAATTATTAATCATGAATTGAATCATGAATCATGAATCATGAATTGAATCATGAATCATGAATTGAATCATGAATCATGAATCATGAATTGAATCATGAATTGAATCATGAATCATGAATTGAATCATGAATCATGAATTGAATCATGAATCATGAATTGAATCATGAATCATGAATTATGAATCATGAATTGAATCATGAATCATGAATCATGAATTGAATCATGAATCATGAATCATGAATTGAATCATGAATTATGAATCATGAATTGAATCATGAATCATGAATCATGAATCATGAATCATCAATTGAATCATGAATCATGAATTATGAATTATGAATTGAATCATGAATCATGAATTATGAATCATAAATTGAATTATGAATTATGAATTGAATCATGAATCATGAATCATGAATCATGAATCATGAATTGAATCATGAATTGAATCATGAATTGAATCATGAATGATGAATCATGAATTGAATCATGAATCATGAATGATGAATCATAAATTGAATCATGAATCATGAATTGAATCATGAATCGAATCATGAATTGAATCATGAATCATGAATTGAATCATGAATCATGAATCATGAATTGAATCATGAATCATGAATTATGAATCATGAATTGAATCATGAATCATGAATCATGAATTGAATCATGAATCATGAATCATGAATTGAATCATGAATCATGAAGTATGAATCATGAATTGAATCATGAATCATGAATCATGAATCATGACTTGAATCATGAATCAAGAATTATTAATCATGAATTGAATCATGAATCATTAATTGAATCATGAATCATGAATCATGAATTGAATCATGAATTGAATCATGAATCATGAATTGAATCATGAATCATGAATCATGAATCATGAATCATGAATTGAATCATGAAAAATGAATTATGAATCATGAATTGAATCATGAATCATGAATTGAATCATGAATCATGAATCATGAATTGAATCATGAATCATGAATTATGAATCATGAATTGAATCATGAATCATGAATTGAATCATGAATCATGAATCATGAATCATGAATCATCAATTGAATCATGAATCATGAATTATGAATTATGAATTGAATCATGAATCATGAATCATGAATTATGAATTATGAATCATGAATTGAATTATGAATTATGAATTGAATCATGAATCATGAATCATGAATCATGAATTGAATCATGAATTATGAATCATGAATTGAATTATGAATTATGAATTGAATCATGAATCATGAATCATGAATCATGAATTGAATCATGAATTGAATCATGAATTGAATCATGAATCATGAATTGAATCATGAATCATGAATCATAAATCGAATCATGAATCATGAATTGAATCATTAATCGAATCATAAATCGAATCATGAATCATGAATTGAATCATGAATCGAATCATGAATTGAATCATGAATCATGAATTGAATCATGAATCATGAATCATGAATCATGAATTGAATCATGAATCATGAATTATGAATCATGAATTGAATCATGAATCATGAATTGAATCATGAATCAAGAATCATGAATCATGAATTGAATCATGAATCATGAATTATGAATCATGAATTATGAATCATGAATCATGAATCATGAATTAATTCATGAATCATGAATTGAATCATGAATCATGAATCATGAATCATGAATTGAATCATGAATTGAATCATGAATCATGAAGAATGAATCATGAATTGAATCATGAATCATGAATCATGAATTGAATCATGAATCATGAATCATGAATCATGACTTGAATCATGAATCAAGAATTATTAATCATGAATTGAATCATGAATCATGAATCATGAATTGAATCATGAATCATGAATCATGAATTGAATCATGAATCATGAAGTATGAATCATGAATTGAATCATGAATCATGAATCATGAATTGAATCATGAATCATGAATCATGAATTGAATCATGAATCATGAATCATGAATCATGACTTGAATCATGAATCAAGAATTATTAATCATGAATTGAATCATGAATCATGAATCATGAATTGAATTATGAATCATGAATCATGAATTGACTCATGAATCATGAATTGAATCATGAATCATGAATCATGAATTGAATCATGAATTGAATCATGAATCATGAATTGAATCATGAATCATGAATTATGAATCATGAATTAAATCATGAATCATGAATCATGAATTGAATCATGAATCATGAATCATGAATTGAATCATGAATCATGAATTATGAATCATGAATTGAATCATGAATCATGAATCATGAATTATCAATTGAATCATGAATCATGAAATATGAATTATGAATTGAATCATGAATCATGAATTATGAATCATGAATTGAATTATGAATTATGAATTGAATCATGAATCATGAATCATGAATCATGAATTGAATCATGAATTGAATCATGAATTAAATCATGAATCATGAATCATGAATTGAATCATGAATCATGAATAATGAATCATAAATTGAATCATGAATCATGAATCATGAATCGAATCATGAATCATGAATCATGAATTGAATCATGAATTGATTCATGAATCATGAATCGAATCATGAATCATGAATTGACTCATGAATTGAATCATGAATTGAATCATGAATCATGAATTGAATCATAAATCATGAATCATAAATCGAATCATGAATCATGAATTGAATCATGAATCGAATCATGAATCATGAATCATGAATCCTGAATTGAATCATTAATCATGAATCATGAATTGAATCATGAATCATGAATTATGAATCATGAATTGAATCATGAATCATGATTAATGAATTGAATCATGAATCATGAATCATGAATTGAATCATGAATCATGAATCATGAATTGAATCATGAAAAATGAATTATGAATCATGAATTGAATCATGAATCATGAATCATGAATTGAATCATGAATCATGAATCATGAATTGAATCATGAATCATGAATCATGAATTGAATCATGAATCATGAATTATGAATCATGAATTGAATCATGAATCATGAATTGAATCATGAATCATGAATCATGAATCATGAATCATGAATCATTAATTGAATCATGAATCATGAATTATGAATTATGAATTGAATCATGAATCATGAATTATGAATCATCAATTGAATTATGAATTATGAATTGAATCATGAATCATGAATCATGAATCATGAATCATGAATTGAATCATGAATTGAATCATGAATTGAATCATGAATCATGAATCATTAATTGAATAATAAATCATGAATGATGAATCATAAATTGAATCATGAATCATGAATTGAATCATGAATCATGAACGATGAATCATAAATTGAATCATGAATCATGAATCATGAATCATGAATCATGAATCATGAATCGAATCATGAATCATGAATCATGAATCATGAATCATGAATCGAATCATGAATCATGAATAATGAATTGATTCATGAATTGATTCATGAATCATGAATCGAATCATGAATCATGAATTGAATCATGAATTGAATCATGAATTGAATCATGAATCATGAATTGAATCATGAATCATGAATCATAAATCGAATCATGAATCATGAATTGAATCATGAATCGAATCATGAATTGAATCATGAATCATGAATTGAATCATGAATCATGAATCATGAATCATGAATTGAATCATGAATCATGAATTATGAATCATGAATTGAATCATGAATCATGAATCATGAATTGAATCAAGAATCATGAATCATGAATTGAATCATGAATCATGAATTATGAATCATGAATTGAATCATGAATCATGAATCATGAATTAATTCATGAATCATGAATTGAATCATGAATCATGAATCATGAATCATGAATTGAATCATGAATCATGAAGTATGAATCATGAATTGAATCATGAATCATGAATCATGAATTGAATCATGAATCATGAATCATGAATCATGACTTAAATCATGAATCAAGAATTATTAATTATGAATTGAATCATGAACCATGAATCATGAATTGAATCATGAATCATGAATCATGAATCATGAATTGAATCATGAATCATGAAGTATGAATCATGAATTGAATCATGAATCATGAATCATGAATTGAATCATGAATCATGAATCATGAATTGAATCATGAATCATGAATCATGAATCATGACTTGAATCATGAATCAAGAATTATTAATCATGAATTGAATCATGAATCATGAATCATGAATTGAATCATGAATCATGAATTGAATCATGAATCATGAATTGAATCATGAATCATGAATCATGAATTGAAACATGAATCGAATCATGAATCATGAATTGAATAATGAATCATGAATTGAATCATGAATCATGAATTATGAATCATGAATTGAATCATGAATCATGAATCATGAATTGAATCATGAATCATGAATTGAATCATGAATCATGAATCATGAATTGAATCATGAATCATGAATTATGAATCATGAATTGAATCATGAATCATGAATCATGAATCATGAATCATCAATTGAATCATGAATCATGAAATATGAATTATGAATTGAATCATGAATCATGAATTATGAATCATGAATTGACTTATGAATTATGAATTGAATCATGAATCATGAATCATGAATCATGAATTGAATCATGAATTGAATCATGAATTGAATCAAAAATCATGAATCATGAATTGAATCATGAATCATGAATAATGAATCATAAATTGAATCATGAATGATGAATCATGAATCATGAATCGAATCATGAATCATGAATCATGAATTGAATCATGAATTGATTCATGAATCATGAATCGAATCATGTATCATGAATTGAATCATGAATTGAATCATGAATCATGAATTGAATCATGAATCATGAATCATAAATCAAATCATGAATCATGAATTGAATCATGAATTGAATCATGAATCATGAATCATGAATTGAATCATGAATCATGAATCATGAATTGAATCATGAATCATGAATTGAATCATGAATCATGAATTGAATCATGAATTGAATCATGAATCATGAATTGAATCATGAATTATGAATCATGAATCATGAATTGAATCATGAAAAATGAATTATGAATCATGAATTGAATCATGAATCATGAATCATGAATTGAATCATGAATCATGAATCATGAATTGAATCATGAATCATGAATGATGAATCATAAATTGAATCATGAATCATGAATCATGAATCATGAATCGAATCATGAATCATGAATCATGAATTGAATCATGAATTGAATCATGAATTGATTCATGAATCATGAATCGAATCATGAATCATGAATTGAATCATGAATTGAATCATGAATTGAATCATGAATTGAATCATGAATCATGAATTGAATCATGAATCATGAATCATAAATCGAATCATGAATCATGAATTGAATCATGAATCGAATCAGGAATTGAATCATGAATCATGAATTGAATCATGAATCATGAATTGAATCATGAATCATGAATTATGAATCATGAATTGAATCATGAATCATGAATCATGAATTGAATCATGAATCATGAATTGAATCATGAATCATGAATCATGAATTGAATCTTGAATCAAGAATTATTAATCATGAATTGAATCATGAATCATGAATTGAATCATGAATCATGAATCATGAATCATGAATCATGAATCGAATCATGAATCATGAATTGAATCATGAATTGAATCATGAATCATGAATCATGAATTGAATCATGAATCATGAATGATGAATCAAAAATTGAATCATGAATCATGAATCATGAATCGAATCATGAATCATGAATCATGAATTGAATCATGAATCATGAATCATGAATTGAATCATGAATCATGAATTATGAATCATGAATTGAATCATGAATCATGAATTGAATCATGAATTGATTCATGAATCATGAATCAAATCATGAATCATCAATTGAATCATGAATCATGAATTATGAATTATGAATTGAATCATGAATCATGAATTATGAATCATCAATTGAATTATGAATTATGAATTGAACCATGAATCATGAATCATGAATCATGAATCATGAATTGAATCATGAATTGAATCATGAATTAAATCATGAATCATGAATCATGAATTGAATCATGAATCATGAATGATGAATCATAAATTGAATCATGAATCATGAATCATGAATCGAATCATGAATCATGAATAATGAATTGATTCATGAATTGATTCATGAATCATGAATCGAATCATGAATCATGAATTGAATCATGAATTGAATCATGAATTGAATCATGAATCATGAATTATGAATCATGAATTGAATCATGAATCATGAATCATGAATTGAATCATGAATCATGAATCATGAATTGAATCATGAATCATGAATTATGAATCATCAATTGAATTATGAATTATGAATTGAATCATGAATCATGAATCATGAATCATGAATCATGAATTGAATCATGAATTGAATCATGAATTGAATCATGAATCATGAATCATGAATTGAATCATGAATCATGAATGATGAATCATAAATTGAATCATGAATCATGAATCATGAATCGAATCATGAATCATGAATAATGAATTGATTCATGAATTGATTCATGAATCATGAATCGAATCATGAATCATGAATTGAATCATGAATTGAATCATGAATTGAATCATGAATCATGAATTATGAATCATGAATTGAATCATGAATCATGAATCATGAATTGAATCATGAATCATGAATCATGAATTGAATCATGAATCACGAATCATGAATTGAATCATGAATCATGAAGTATGAATCATGAATTGAATCATGAATCATGAATCATGAATTGAATCATGAATCATGAATCATGAATTGAATCATGAATCATGAATTGAATCATGAATCATGAATTGAATCATGAATTGAATCATGAATCATGAATTGAATCATGAATTATGAATCATGAATCATGAATTGAATCATGAAAAATGAATTATGAATCATGAATTGAATCATGAATAATGAATCATGAATTGAATCATGAATCATGAATAATGAATTGAATCATGAATCATGAATGATGAATCATAAATTGAATCATGAATCATGAATCATGAATCATGAATCGAATCATGAATCATGAATCATGAATTGAATCATGAATTGATTCATGAATCATGAATCGAATCATGAATCATGAATTGAATCATGAATTGAATCATGAATTGAATCATGAATCATGAATTGAATCATGAATCATGAATCATAAATCGAATCATGAATCATGAATTGAATCATGAATCGAATCAGGAATTGAATCATGAATCATGAATTGAATCATGAATCATGAATTGAATCATGAATCATGAATTATGAATCATGAATTGAATCATGAATCATGAATCATGAATTGAATCATGAATCATGAATCATGAATTGAATCATGAATCATGAATCATGAATTGAATCTTGAATCAAGAATTATTAATCATGAATTGAATCATGAATCATGAATCATGAATCATGAATCATGAATCGAATCATGAATCATGAATTGAATCATGAATTGAATCATGAATCATGAATCATGAATTGTATCATGAATCATGAATGATGAATCAAAAATTGAATCATGAATCATGAATCATGAATCGAATCATGAATCATGAATCATGAATTGAATCATGAATCATGAATCATGAATTGAATCATGAATCATGAATTATGAATCATGAATTGAATCATGAATCATGAATTGAATCATGAATCATGAATCATGAATCATGAATCATCAATTGAATCATGAATCATGAATTATGAATTATGAATTGAATCATGAATCATGAATTATGAATCATCAATTGAATTATGAATTATGAATTGAATCATGAATCATGAATCATGAATCATGAATTGAATCATGAATTGAATCATGAATCATGAATCATGAATTGAATCATGAATCATGAATGATGAATCATAAATTGAATCATGAATCATGAATCATGAATCGAATCATGAATCATGAATAATGAATTGATTCATGAACTGATTCATGAATCATGAATCGAATCATGAATCATGAATTGAATCATGAATTGAATCATGAATTGAATCATGAATCATGAATTGAATCATGAATCATGAATCATAAATCGAATCATGAATTGAATCATGAATCGAATCATGAATTGAATCATGAATCATGAATTGAATCATGAATCATGAATCATGAATCATGAATTGAATCATGAATCATGAATTATGAATCATGAATTGAATCATGAATCATGAATCATGAATTGAATCATGAATCAAGAATCATGAATCATGAATTGAATCATGAATCATGAATTATGAATTATGAATTGAATCATGAATCATGAATCATGAATTAATTCATGAATCATGAATTGAATCATGAATCATGAATCATGAATCATGAATCATGAATTGAATCATGAATCATGAAGTATGAATCATGAATTGAATCATGAATCATGAATCATGAATTGAATCATGAATCATGAATCATGAATCATGACTTGAATCATGAATCAAGAATTATTAATTATGAATTGAATCATGAATCATGAATTGAATCATGAATCATGAATCAAGAATCATGAATTGAATCATGAATCATGAAGTATGAATCATGAATTGAATCATGAATCATGAATTGAATCATGAATCATGAATCATGAATTGAATCATGAATCATGAATCATGAATCCTGACTTGAATCATGAATCAAGAATTATTAATCATGAATTGAATCATGAATCATGAATTGAATCATGAATCATGAATCATGAATTGAATCATGAATCATGAATCATGAATCATGACTTGAATCATGAATCAAGAATTATTAATTATGAATTGAATCATGAATCATGAATCATGAATTGAATCATGAATCATGAATCATGAATCATGAATTGAATCATGAATCATGAAGTATGAATCATGAATTGAATCATGAATCATGAATCATGAATTGAATCATGAATCATGAATCATGAATTGAATCATGAATCATGAATCATGAATCATGACTTGAATCATGAATCAAGAATTATTAATCATGAATTGAATCATGAATCATGAATCATGAATTGAATCATGAATCATGAATCATGAATTGAATCATGAATCATGAATTGAATCATGAATCATGAATCATGAATTGAAACATGAATCGAATCATGAATCATGAATTGAATCATGAATCATTTATTGAATCATGAATCATGAATTATGAATCATGAATTGAATCATGAATCATGAATTGAATCATGAATCATGAATCATGAATTGAATCATGAATCATGAATTATGAATCATGAATTGAATCATGAATCATGAATCATGAATCATGAATCATGAATCATCAATTGAATCATGAATCATGAAATATGAATTATGAATTGAATCATGAATCATGAATTATGAATCATGAATTGACTTATGAATTATGAATTGAATCATGAATCATGAATCATGAATCATGAATTGAATCATGAATTGAATCATGAATTGAATCAAAAATCATGAATCATGAATTGAATCATGAATCATGAATAATGAATCATAAATTGAATCATGAATGATGAATCATGAATCATGAATCGAATCATGAATCATGAATCATGAATTGAATCATGAATTGATTCATGAATCATGAATCGAATCATGAATCATGAATTGAATCATGAATTGAATCATGAATCATGAATTGAATCATGAATCATGAATTGAATCATGAATCATGAATCATAAATCGAATCATGAATCATGAATTGAATCATGAATCGAATAATGAATCATGAATCATGAATTGAATCATGAATCATGAATTATGAATCATGAATTGAATCATGAATCATGAATCATGAATTGAATCATGAATCATGAATTGAATCATGAATCATGAATCATGAATTGAATCATGAATCATGAAGTATGAATCATGAATTGAATCATGAATCATGAATTGAATCATGAATCATGAATCATGACTCATGACTTGAATCATGAATCAAGAATTATTAATCATGAATTGAATCATGAATCATGAATCATGAATTGAATCATGAATCATGAATCATGAATTGAATCATGAATCATGAATTGAATCATGAATCATGAATTGAATCATGAATTGAATCATGAATCATGAATTGAATCATGAATTATGAATCATGAATCATGAATTGAATCATGAAAAATGAATTATGAATCATGAATTGAATCATGAATCATGAATCATGAATTGAATCATGAATCATGAATCATGAATTGAATCATGAATCATGAATCATGAATTGAATCTTGAATCAAGAATTATTAATCATGAATTGAATCATGAATCATGAATCATAAATCATGAATCATGAATCGAATTATGAATCATGAATTGAATCATGAATTGAATCATGAATCATGAATCATGAATTGTATCATGAATCATGAATGATGAATCAAAAATTGAATCATGAATCATGAATCATGAATCGAATCATGAATCATGAATCATGAATTGAATCATGAATCATGAATCATGAATTGAATCATGAATTATGAATCATGAATTGAATCATGAATCATGAATTGAATCATGAATCATGAATCATGAATCATGAATCATCAATTGAATCATGAATCATGAATTATGAATTATGAATTGAATCATGAATCATGAATTATGAATCATCAATTGAATTATGAATTATGAATTGAATCATGAATCATGAATCATGAATCATGAATTGAATCATGAATTGAATCATGAATTGAATCATGAATCATGAATCATGAATTGAATCATGAATCATGAATGATGAATCATAAATTGAATCATGAATCATGAATCATGAATCGAATCATGAATCATGAATAATGAATTGATTCATGAATTGATTCATGAATCATGAATCGAATCATGAATCATGAATTGAATCATGAATTGAATCATGAATTGAATCATGAATCATGAATTGAATCATGAATCATGAATCATGAATCATGAATTGAATCATGAATCATGAATTATGAATCATGAATCATGAATTGAATCATGAATCAAGAATCATGAATCATGAATTGAATCATGAATCATGAATTATGAATCATGAATTGAATCATGAATCATGAATCATGAATTAATTCATGAATCATGAATTGAATCATGAATCATGAATCATGAATCATGAATTGAATCATGAATCATGAAGTATGAATCATGAATTGAATCATGAATCATGAATCATGAATTGAATCATGAATCATGAATCATGAATCATGACTTGAATCATGAATCAAGAATTATTAATTATGAATTGAATCATGAATCATGAATTGAATCATGAATCATGAATCAAGAATCATGAATTGAATCATGAATCATGAAGTATGAATCATGAATTGAATCATGAATCATGAATCATGAATTGAATCATGAATCATGAATCATGAATTGAATCATGAATCATGAATCATGAATCCTGACTTGAATCATGAATCAAGAATTATTAATCATGAATTGAATCATGAATCATGAATCATGAATTGAATCATGAATCATGAATCATGAATTGAATCATGAATCATGAATCATGAATCATGACTTGAATCATGAATCAAGAATTATTAATTATGAATTGAATCATGAATCATGAATCATGAATTGAATCATGAATCATGAATCATGAATCATGAATTGAATCATGAATCATGAAGTATGAATCATGAATTGAATCATGAATCATGAATCATGAATTGAATCATGAATCATGAATCATGAATTGAATCATGAATCATGAATCATGAATCATGACTTGAATCATGAATCAAGAATTATTAATCATGAATTGAATCATGAATCATGAATCATGAATTGAATCATGAATCATGAATCATGAATTGAATCATGAATCATGAATTGAATCATGAATCATGAATCATGAATTGAAACATGAATCGAATCATGAATCATGAATTGAATCATGAATCATTTATTGAATCATGAATCATGAATTATGAATCATGAATTGAATCATGAATCATGAATCATGAATTGAATCATGAATCATGAATCATGAATTGAATCATGAATCATGAATTATGAATCATGAATTGAATCATGAATCATGAATCATGAATCATGAATCATGAATCATCAATTGAATCATGAATCATGAAATATGAATTATGAATTGAATCATGAATCATGAATTATGAATCATGAATTGACTTATGAATTATGAATTGAATCATGAATCATGAATCATGAATCATGAATTGAATCATGAATTGAATCATGAATTGAATCAAAAATCGAGAATCATGAATTGAATCATGAATCATGAATAATGAATCATAAATTGAATCATGAATGATGAATCATGAATCATGAATCGAATCATGAATCATGAATCATGAATTGAATCATGAATTGATTCATGAATCATGAATCGAATCATGAATCATGAATTGAATCATGAATTGAATCATGAATCATGAATTGAATCATGAATCATGAATTGAATCATGAATCATGAATCATAAATCGAATCATGAATCATGAATTGAATCATGAATCGAATAATGAATCATGAATCATGAATTGAATCATGAATCATGAATTATGAATCATGAATTGAATCATGAATCATGAATCATGAATTGAATCATGAATCATGAATCATGAATTGAATCATGAATCATGAATCATGAATTGAATCATGAATCATGAAGTATGAATCATGAATTGAATCATGAATCATGAATCATGAATTGAATCATGAATCATGAATCATGACTCATGACTTGAATCATGAATCAAGAATTATTAATCATGAATTGAATCATGAATCATGAATCATGAATTGAATCATGAATCATGAATCATGAATTGAATCATGAATCATGAATTGAATCATGAATCATGAATTGAATCATGAATTGAATCATGAATCATGAATTGAATCATGAATTATGAATCATGAATCATGAATTGAATCATGAAAAATGAATTATGAATCATGAATTGAATTATGAATCATGAATCATGAATTGAATCATGAATCATGAATCATGAATTGAATCATGAATCATGAATGATGAATCATAAATTGAATCATGAATCATGAATCATGAATCATGAATCGAATCATGAATCATGAATCATGAATCATGAATTGAATCATGAATTGAATCATGAATTGAATCATGAATTGATTCATGAATCATGAATCGAATCATGAATCATGAATTGAATCATGAATTGAATCATGAATTGAATCATGAATCATGAATTGAATCATGAATCATGAATCATAAATCGAATCATGAATCATGAATTGAATCATGAATCGAATCAGGAATTGAATCATGAATCATGAATTGAATCATGAATCATGAATTGAATCATGAATCATGAATTATGAATCATGAATTGAATCATGAATCATGAATTGAATCATGAATCATGAATTGAATCATGAATCATGAATCATGAATTGAATCTTGAATCAAGAATTATTAATCATGAATTGAATCATGAATCATGAATCATGAATCATGAATCGAATCATGAATCATGAATTGAATCATGAATTGAATCATGAATCATGAATTGAATCATGAATCATGAATTATGAATCATGAATTGAATCATGAATCATGAATTGAATCATGAATCATGAATCATGAATCGTGAATCATGAATCATCAATTGAATCATGAATCATGAATTATGAATTATGAATTGAATCATGAATCATGAATTATGAATCATCAATTAAATTATGAATTATGAATTGAATCATGAATCATGAATCATGAATCATGAATCATGAATTGAATCATGAATTGAATCATGAATTCAATCATGAATCATGAATCATGAATTGAATCATGAATCATGAATGATGAATCATAAATTGAATCATGAATCATGAATCATGAATCATGAATCGAATAAGAATCATGAATAATGAATTGATTCATGAATTGATTCATGAATCATGAATCGAATCATGAATCATGAATTGAATCATGAATTGAATCATGAATTGAATCATGAATCATGAATTATGAATCATGAATTGAATCATGAATCATGAATCATCAATTGAATCATGAATCAAGAATTATTAATTATGAATTGAATCATGAATCATGAACCATGAATTGAATCATGAATCATGAATCATGAATCATGAATCATGAATCATGAAGTATGAATCATGAATTGAATCATGAATCATGAATCATGAATTGAATCATGAATCATGAATCATGAATTGAATCATGAATCATGAATCATGAATCATGACTTGAATCATGAATCAAGAATTATTAATCATGAATTGAATCATGAATCATGAATCATGAATTGAATCATGAATCATGAATCATGAATTGAATCATGAATTGAATCATGAATCATGAATCATGAATTGAAACATGAATCATGAATCATGAATTAAATCATGAATCATGAATTATGAATCATGAATTGAATCATGAATCATGAATCATGAATCATCAATTGAATCATGAATCATGAAATATGAATTATGAATTGAATCATGAATCATGAATTATGAATCATGAATTGAATCATGAATTGAATCATGAATTGAATCATGAATCATGAATCATGAATCATGAATCATGAATTGAATCATGAATCATGAATAATGAATCATAAATTGAATCATGAATGATGAATCATGAATCATGAATCGAATCATGAATCATGAATCATGAATTGAATCATGAATTGATTCATGAATCATGAATCGAATCATGAATCATGAATTGAATCATGAATTGAATCATGAATCATGAATTGAATCATGAATCATGAATCATGAATTGAATCATGAATCATGAATTGAATCATGAATCGAATCATGAATCATGAATCATGAATTGAATCATGAATCATGAATCATGAATTGAATCATGAATCATGAATTATGAATCATGAATTGAATCATGAATCATGAATTGAATTATGAATCATGAATCATGAATTGAATCATGAATCATGAATCATGAATTGAATCATGAATCATGAAGTATGAATCATGAATTGAATCATGAATCATGAATCATGAATTGAATCATGAATCATGAATCATGAATCATGACTTGAATCATGAATCAAGAATTATTAATCATGAATTGAATCATGAATCATGAATTGAATCATGAATCATGAATCATGAATTGAATCATGAATCATGAATTGAATCATGAATCATGAATTGAATCATGAATTGAATCATGAATCATGAATTGAATCATGAATTATGAATCATGAATCATGAATTGAATCATGAAAAATGAATTATGAATCATGAATTGAATCATGAATCATGAATCATGAATTGAATCATGAATCATGAATCATGTATTGAATCATGAATCATGAATGATGAATCATAAATTGAATCATGAATCATGAATCATGAATCGAATCATGAATCATGAATCATGAATTGAATCATGAATTGATTCATGAATCATGAATCGAATCATGAATCATGAATTGAATCATGAATTGAATCATGAATTGAATCATGAATCATGAATTGAATCATGAATCATGAATCATAAATCGAATCATGAATCATGAATTGAATCATGAATCGAATCAGGAATTGAATCATGAATCATGAATTGAATCATGAATCATGAATTGAATCATGAATCATGAATTATGAATCATGAATTGAATCATGAATCATGAATCATGAATTGAATCATGAATCATGAATTGAATCATGAATCATGAATCATGAATTGAATCTTGAATCAAGAATTATTAATCATGAATTGAATCATGAATCATGAATCATGAATCATGAATCGAATCATGAATCATGAATTGAATCATGAATTGAATCATGAATCATGAATCATGAATTGAATCATGAATCATGAATGATGCATCAAAAATTGAATCATGAATCATGAATCATGAATCGAATCATGAATCATGAATCGAATCATGAATCATGAATTTAATCATGAATTTAATCATGAATCATGAATCGAATCAAGAATCATGAATAGAATCATGAATTAAATCATGAATCATGAATTGAATCATGAATTGAATCATGAATTGAATCATGGATCATGAATTGAATCATGAATCATAAATCGAATCATGAATCATGAATTGAATCATGAATCGAATCATGAATTGAATCATGAATCGAATCATGAATTGATTCATGAATCATGAATTGATTCATGAATCATGTATCATGAATCATGAATTGAATCATGAATCATGAAGTATGAATCATGAATTTAATCTTGAATCATGAATCATGAATTGAATCATGAATCATAAATCATGACTTGAATCATGAATCAAGAATTATTAATCATGAATTGAATCATGAATCATTAATTATGAATTGAATCATGAATCATGAATTGAATCATGAATCATGAATCATGAATTGAATCATGAATCGAATCATGAATCGAATCATGAATTGAATCATGAATCATTAATCATGAATTGAATCATGAATCATGAATCATGAATTGAATCATGAATCATGAATTGAATCATGAATCATGAATCATGAATTGAATCTTGAATCAAGAATTATTAATCATGAATTGAATCATGAATCATGAATCATGAATCATGAATCGAATCATGAATCATGAATTGAATCATGAATTGAATCATGAATCATGAATCATGAATTGAATCATGAATCATGAATGATGCATCAAAAATTGAATCATGAATCATGAATCATGAATCGAATCATGAATCATGAATCATGAATCGAATCATGAATCATGAATTTAATCATGAATTTAATCATGAATCATGAATCGAATCAAGAATCATGAATAGAATCATGAATTAAATCATGAATCATGAATTGAATCATGAATTGAATCATGAATTGAATCATGGATCATGAATTGAATCATGAATCATAAATCGAATCATGAATCATGAATTGAATCATGAATCGAATCATGAATTGAATCATGAATCGAATCATGAATTGATTCATGAATCATGAATTGATTCATGAATCATGTATCATGAATCATGAATTGAATCATGAATCATGAAGTATGAATCATGAATTTAATCTTGAATCATGAATCATGAATTGAATCATGAATCATAAATCATGACTTGAATCATGAATCAAGAATTATTAATCATGAATTGAATCATGAATCATTAATTATGAATTGAATCATGAATCATGAATTGAATCATGAATCATGAATCATGAATTGAATCATGAATCGAATCATGAATCGAATCATGAATTGAATCATGAATCATGAATTGAATCATGAATCATGAATTGAATCATGAATCATGAATTGAATCATGAATTGAATCATGAATCATGAATTGAATCATGAATTATGAATCATGAATTGAATCATGAAAAATGAATTATGAATCATGAATTGAATCATGAATCATGAATCATGAATTGAATCATGAATCATGAATCATGAATTGAATCATGAATCATGAATGATGAATCATAAATTGAATCATGAATCATGAATCATGAATCATGAATCGAATCATGAATCATGAATCATGAATTGAATCATGAATTGATTCATGAATCATGAATCGAATCATGAATCATGAATTGAATCATGAATTGAATCATGAATTGAATCATGAATCATGAATCATAAATCGAATCATGAATCATGAATTGAATCATGAATCGAATCAGGAATTGAATCATGAATCATGAATTGAATCATGAATCATGAATCATGAATCATGAATCATGAATCGAATCATGAATCATGAATTGAATCATGAATTGAATCATGAATCATGAATCATGAATTGAATCATGAATCATGAATCATGAATTGAATCTTGAATCAAGAATTATTAATCATGAATTGAATCATGAATCATGAATCATGAATCATGAATCATGAATCGAATCATGAATCATGAATTGAATCATGAATTGAATCATGAATCATGAATCATGAATCATGAATTGAATCATGAATCATGAATGATGAATCAAAAATTGAATCATGAATCATGAATCATGAATCATGAATCGAATCATGAATCATGAATTGAATCATGAATCATGAATCATGAATTGAATCATGAATCATGAATTATGAATCATGAATTGAATCATGAACCATGAATTGAATCATGAATCATGAATCATGAATCATGAATCATGAATCATGAATCATCAATTGAATCATGAATTATGAATTATGAATTGAATCATGAATCATGAATTATGAATCATCAATTGAATTATGAATTATGAATTGAATCATGAATCATGAATCATGAATCATGAATCATGAATTGAATCATGAATTGAATCATGAATTGAATCATGAATCATGAATCATGAATTGAATCATGAATCTTGAATGATGAATCATAAATTGAATCATGAATCATGAATCATGAATCATGAATCGAATCATGAATCATGAATCATGAATTGATACATGAATTGATTCATGAATCATGAATCGAATCATGAATCATGAATTGAATCATGAATTGAATCATGAATTGAATCATGAATCATGAATTGAATCATGAATCATGAATCATAAATCGAATCATGAATCATGAATTGAATCATGAATCGAATCATGAATTGAATCATGAATCATGAATTGAATCATGAATTGAATCATGAATTGAATCATGAATCATGAATTGAATCATGAATCATGAATCATAAATCGAATCATGAATCATGAATTGAATCATGAATCGAATCATGAATTGAATCATGAATCATGAATTGAATCATGAATCATGAATCATGAATCATGAATTAAATCATGAATCATGAATTATGAATCATGAATTGAATCATGAATCATGAATCATGAATTGAATCATGAATCAAGAATCATGAATCATGAATCATGAATCATGAATCATGAATTGAATCATGAATCATGAATCATGAATTGAATCATGAATCATGAATCATGACTTGAATCATGAATCAAGAATTATTAATTATGAATTGAATCATGAATCATGAATCATGAATTGAATCATGAATCATGAATCATGAATCATGAAGTATGAATCATGAATTGAATCATGAATCATGAATCATGAATTGAATCATGAATCATGAATTGAATCATGAATCATGAATCATGAATCATGACTTGAATCATGAATCAAGAATTATTAATCATGAATTGAATCATAATTCATGAATCATGAATTGAATCATGAATCATGAATCATGAATTGAATCATGAATCATGAATTGAATCATGAATCATGAATCATGAATTGAAACATGAATCATGAATCATGAATTAAATCATGAATCATGAATTATGAATCATGAATTGAATCATGAATCATGAATCATGAATTATGAATCATCAATTGAATCATGAATCATGAAATATGAATTATGAATTGAATCATGAATCATGAATTATGAATGATGAATTGAATCATGAATTGAATCATGAATTGAATCATGAATCATGAATCATGAATCATGAATCATGAATTGAATCATGAATCATGAATAATGAATCATAAATTGAATCATGAATGATGAATCATGAATCATGAATCGAATCATGAATCATGAATTGAATCATGAATTGATTCATGAATCATGAATCGAATCATGAATCATGAATTGAATCATGAATTGAATCATGAATCATGAATTGAATCATGAATCATGAATCATAAATTGAATCATGAATCATGAATTGAATCATGAATCGAATCATGAATCATGAATCATGAATTGAATCATGAATCATGAATCATGAATTGAATCATGAATCATGAATTATGAATCATGAATTGAATCATGAATCATGAATCATGAATTGAATCATGAATCATGAATCATGAATTGAATCATGAATCATGAATCATGAATTGAATCATGAATCATGAAGTATGAATCATGAATTGAATCATGAATCATGAATCATGAATTGAATCATGAATCATGAATCATGAATCATGACTTGAATCATGCATCAAGAATTATTAATCATGAATTGAATCATGAATCATGAATCATGAATTGAATCATGAATCATGAATCATGAATTGAATCATGAATCATGAATTGAATCATGAATCATGAATTGAATCATGAATTGAATCATGAATTGAATCATGAATTATGAATCATGAATCATGAATTGAATCATGAAAAATGAATTATGAATCATGAATTGAATCATGAATCATGAATCATGAATTGAATCATGAATCATGAATCATGTATTGAATCATGAATCATGAATGATGAATCATAAATTGAATCATGAATCATGAATCATGAATCGAATCATGAATCATGAATCATGAATTGAATCATGAATTGATTCATGAATCATGAATCGAATCATGAATCATGAATTGAATCATGAATTGAATCATGAATTGAATCATGAATCATGAATTGAATCATGAATCATGAATCATAAATCGAATCATGAATCATGAATTGAATCATGAATCGAATCAGGAATTGAATCATGAATCATGAATTGAATCATGAATCATGAATTGAATCATGAATCATGAATTATGAATCATGAATTGAATCATGAATCATGAATCATGAATTGAATCATGAATCATGAATTGAATCATGAATCATGAATCATGAATTGAATCTTGAATCAAGAATTATTAATCATGAATTGAATCATGAATCATGAATCATGAATCATGAATCATGAATCGAATCATGAATCATGAATTGAATCATGAATTGAATCATGAATCATGAATCATGAATTGAATCATGAATCATGAATGATGCATCAAAAATTGAATCATGAATCATGAATCATGAATCGAATTATGAATCATGAATCATGAATCGAATCATGAATCATGAATTTAATCATGAATTTAATCATGAATCATGAATCGAATCAAGAATCATGAATAGAATCATGAATTAAATCATGAATCATGAATTGAATCATGAATTGAATCATGAATTGAATCATGGATCATGAATTGAATCATGAATCATAAATCGAATCATGAATCATGAATTGAATCATGAATCGAATCATGAATTGAATCATGAATCGAATCATGAATTGATTCATGAATCATGAATTGATTCATGAATCATGTATCATGAATCATGAATTGAATCATGAATCATGAAGTATGAATCATGAATTTAATCTTGAATCATGAATCATGAATTGAATCATGAATCATAAATCATGACTTGAATCATGAATCAAGAATTATTAATCATGAATTGAATCATGAATCATTAATTATGAATTGAATCATGAATCATGAATTGAATCATGAATCATGAATCATGAATTGAATCATGAATCGAATCATGAATCGAATCATGAATTGAATCATGAATCATGAATCATGAATTGAATCATGAATCATGAATCATGAATTGAATCATGAATCATGAATTGAATCATGAATCATGAATTGAATCATGAATTGAATCATGAATCATGAATTGAATCATGAATTATGAATCATGAATCATGAATTGAATCATGAAAAATGAATTATGAATCATGAATTGAATCATGAATCATGAATCATGAATTGAATCATGAATCATGAATCATGAATTGAATCATGAATCATGAATGATGAATCATAAATTGAATCATGAATCATGAATCATGAATCATGAATCGAATCATGAATCATGAATCATGAATTGAATCATGAATTGATTCATGAATCATGAATCGAATCATGAATCATGAATTGAATCATGAATTGAATCATGAATTGAATCATGAATCATGAATCATAAATCGAATCATGAATCATGAATTGAATCATGAATCGAATCAGGAATTGAATCATGAATCATGAATTGAATCATGAATCATGAATCATGAATCATGAATCATGAATCGAATCATGAATCATGAATTGAATCATGAATTGAATCATGAATCATGAATCATGAATTGAATCATGAATCATGAATCATGAATTGAATCTTGAATCAAGAATTATTAATCATGAATTGAATCATGAATCATGAATCATGAATCATGAATCATGAATCGAATCATGAATCATGAATTGAATCATGAATTGAATCATGAATCATGAATCATGAATTGAATCATGAATCATGAATGATGAATCAAAAATTGAATCATGAATCATGAATCATGAATCATGAATCGAATCATGAATCATGAATTGAATCATGAATCATGAATCATGAATTGAATCATGAATCATGAATTATGAATCATGAATTGAATCATGAATCATGAATTGAATCATGAATCATGAATCATGAATCATGAATCATGAATCATCAATTGAATCATGAATCATGAATTATGAATTATGAATTGAATCATGAATCATGAATTATGAATCATCAATTGAATTATGAATTATGAATTGAATCATGAATCATGAATCATGAATCATGAATCATCAATTGAATCATGAATTGAATCATGAATTGAATCATGAATCATGAATCATGAATTGAATCATGAATCATGAATGATGAATCATAAATTGAATCATGAATCATGAATCATGAATCATGAATCGAATCATGAATCATGAATCATGAATTGATACATGAATTGATTCATGAATCATGAATCGAATCATGAATCATGAATTGAATCATGAATTGAATCATGAATTGAATCATGAATCATGAATTGAATCATGAATCATGAATCATAAATCGAATCATGAATCATGAATTGAATCATGAATCGAATCATGAATTGAATCATGAATCATGAATTGAATCATGAATCATGAATCATAAATCGAATCATGAATCATGAATTGAATCATGAATCGAATCATGAATTGAATCATGAATCATGAATTGAATCATGAATCATGAATCATGAATTAAATCATGAATCATGAATTATGAATCATGAATTGAATCATGAATCATGAATCATGAATTGAATCATGAATCAAGAATCATGAATCATGAATTGAATCATGAATCATGAATTATGAATCATGAATTGAATCATGAATCATGAATCATGAATTAATTCATGAATCATGAATTGAATCATGAATCATGAATCATGAATCATGAATTGAATCATGAATCATGAAGTATGAATCATGAATTGAATCATGAATCATGAATTGAATCATGAATCATGAATCATGACTTGAATCATGAATCAAGAATTATTAATTATGAATTGAATCATGAATCATGAATCATGAATTGAATCATGAATCATGAATCATGAATCATGAATCATGAATCATGAAGTATGAATCATGAATTGAATCATGAATCATGAATCATGAATTGAATCATGAATCATGAATCATGAATTGAATCATGAATCATGAATCATGAATCATGACTTGAATCATGAATCAAGAATTATTAATCATGAATTGAATCATGAATCATGAATCATGAATTGAATCATGAATCATGAATCATGAATTGAATCATGAATCATGAATTGAATCATGAATCATGAATCATGAATTGAAACATGAATCATGAATCATGAATTAAATCATGAATCATGAATTATGAATCATGAATTGAATCATGAATCATGAATCATGAATCATGAATCATCAATTGAATCATGAATCATGAAATATGAATTATGAATTGAATCATGAATCATGAATTATGAATCATGAATTGAATCATGAATTGAATCATGAATTGAATCATGAATCATGAATCATGAATCATGAATCATGAATTGAATCATGAATCATGAATAATGAATCATAAATTGAATCATGAATGATGAATCATGAATCATGAATCGAATCATGAATCATGAATCATGAATTGAATCATGAATTGATTCATGAATCATGAATCGAATCATGAATCATGAATTGAATCATGAATTGAATCATGAATCATGAATTGAATCATGAATCATGAATCATAAATCGAATCATGAATCATGAATTGAATCATGAATCGAATCATGAATCATGAATTGAATCATGAATCATGAATCATGAATTGAATCATGAATCATGAATTATGAATCATGAATTGAATCATGAATCATGAATCATGAATTGAATCATGAATCATGAATCATGAATTGAATCATGAATCATGAATCATGAATTGAATCATGAATCATGAAGTATGAATCATGAATTGAATCATGAATCATGAATCATGAATTGAATCATGAATCATGAATCATGAATCATGACTTGAATCATGAATCAAGAATTATTAATCATGAATTGAATCATGAATCATGAATCATGAATTGAATCATGAATCATGAATCATGAATTGAATCATGAATCATGAATTGAATCATGAATCATGAATCATGTATTGAATCATGAATCATGAATGATGAATCATAAATTGAATCATGAATCATGAATCATGAATCGAATCATGAATCATGAATCATGAATTGAATCATGAATTGATTCATGAATCATGAATCGAATCATGAATCATGAATTGAATCATGAATTGAATCATGAATTGAATCATGAATCATGAATTGAATCATGAATCATGAATCATAAATCGAATCATGAATCATGAATTGAATCATGAATCGAATCAGGAATTGAATCATGAATCATGAATTGAATCATGAATCATGAATTGAATCATGAATCATGAATTATGAATCATGAATTGAATCATGAATCATGAATCATGAATTGAATCATGAATCATGAATCATGAATTGAATCATGAATCATGAATCATGAATTGAATCTTGAATCAAGAATTATTAATCATGAATTGAATCATGAATCATGAATCAAGAATCATGAATCATGAATCGAATCATGAATCATGAATTGAATCATGAATTGAATCATGAATCATGAATCATGAATTGAATCATGAATCATGAATGATGAATCAAAAATTGAATCATGAATCATGAATCATGAATCGAATCATGAATCATGAATCGAATCATGAATCATGAATTTAATCATGAATTTAATCATGAATCATGAATCGAATCATGAATCATGAATAGAATCATGAATTAAATCATGAATCATGAATTGAATCATGAATTGAATCATGAATTGAATCATGGATCATGAATTGAATCATGAATCATAAATCGAATCATGAATCATGAATTGAATCATGAATCGAATCATGAATTGAATCATGAATCGAATCATGAATTGATTCATGAATCATGAATTGATTCATGAATCATGTATCATGAATCATGAATTGAATCATGAATCATGAAGTATGAATCATGAATTTAATCTTGAATCATGAATCATGAATTGAATCATGAATCATAAATCATGACTTGAATCATAAATCAAGAATTATTAATCATGAATTGAATCATGAATCATGAATTATGAATTGAATCATGAATCATGAATTGAATCATGAATCATGAATCATGAATTGAATCATGAATCGAATCATGAATCGAATCATGAATTGAATCATGAATCATGAATCATGAATCATGAATTGAATCATGAATCATGAATCATGAATTGAATCATGAATTGAATCATGAATCGAATCATGAATTGAATCATGAATCATGAATCATGAATCATGAATTGAATCATGAATCATGAATTATGAATCATGAATTGAATCATGAATCATGAATCATGAATTGAATCATGTATCATGAATTATGAATCATGAATTGAATCAAGAATCATGAATTGAATCATGAATCATGAATCATGAATCATGAATTGAATTATGAATTATGAATTGAATCATGAATCATGAATTGAATCATGAATTGAATCATGAATTGATTAATGAATCATGAATTGAATCATGAATTGAATCATGAATCATGAATTGAATCATGAATCATGAATTGAATCATGAATCATGAATCATAAATCGAATCATGAATCATGAATTGAATCATGAATCGAATCATGAATTGAATCATGAATCATGAATTGAATCATGAATCATGAATCATGAATCATGAATTGAATCATGAATCATGAATTATGAATCATGAATTGAATCATGAATCATGAATCATGAATTGAATCTTGAATCATGAATCTTGAATTGAATCATGAATCATGAATCATGAATTGAATCATTAATCAAGAATTATTAATCATGAATTGAATCATGAATCATGAATCATGAATCATGAATCAAATCATGAATCATGAATTGAATCATGAATCATGAATCATTAATCATGAATCATAAATTAAATCATGAATCATGAATTATGAATTATGAATCGAATCATGAATCATGAATTATGAATCATGAATTGAATAATGAATCATGAATTGAATCATGAATTAAATCATGAATCATGAATTGAATCAAGAATTGAATCATGAATTGAATCATGAATTGAATCATGAATCATGAATTGAATCATAAATCATGAATCATAAATCGAATCATGAATCATGAATTGAATCATGAATCGAATCATGAATTGATTAATGAATCATGAATTGAATCATGAATCATGAATCATGAATCATGAATTGAATCATGAATCATGATGTATGAATCATGAATTGAATCATGAATCATGAATCATGAATTGAATCATGAATCATGAATCATGAATCATGACTTAAATCATGAATCAAGAATTATTAATCATGAATTGAATCATGAATCATGAATTGAATCATGAATCATGAATCATGAATTGAATCATGAATCATGAATTGAATCATGAATCATGAATTGAATCATGAATTGAATCATGAATCGAATCATAAATTGAATCATGAATCATGAATCATGAATTGAGTCATGAATCATGAATTATGAATCATGAATTGAATCATGAATCATGAATCATGAATTGAATCATGAATCATGAATTGAATCATGAATCATGAATTGAATCATGAATTGAATCATGAATCGAATCATAAATTGAATCATGAATCATGAATCATGAATTGAATCATGAATCATGAATTATGAATCATGAATTGAATCATGAATCATAATTGAATCATGAATCATGAATCATGAATCATGAATCATCAATTGAATCATGAATCATGAATTATGAATTATGAATTGAATCATGAATCATGAATTATGAATCATGAATTGAATTATGAATTATGAATTGAATCATGAATCATAAATTGAATCATGAATTGAATCATGAATTGAATCATGAATCATGAATCATGAATTGAATCATGAATCATGAATGATGAATCATAAATTGAATCATGAATCATGAATCATGAATCATGAATCATGAATCATGAATCATGAAATGAATCATGAATTGATTCACGAATCATGAATCAAAACATGAATCATGAATTGAATCATGAATTGAATCATGAATCATGAATTGAATCATGAATCATGAATCATAAATCGAATCATGAATCATGAATTGAATCATGAATCGAATCATGAATTGAATCATGAATCATGAATTGAATCATGAATCATGAATCATGAATTGAATCATGAATCATGAATTGAATCATGAATCATGAATTGAATCATGAATTGAATCATGAATCATGAATTGAATCATGAATCAAGAATTATTAATCATGAATTGAATCATGAATCATGAATCATGAATCATGAATCATGAATCGAATCATGAATCATGAATTGAATCATGAATTGAATCATGAATCATGAATCATGAATTGAATCATGAATCATGAATGATGAATCAAAAATTGAATCATGAATCATGAATCATGAATCGAATCATGAATCATGAATCATGAATCGAATCATGAATCATGAATTTAATCATGAATTTAATCATGAATCATGAATCGAATCATGAATCATGAATAGAATCATGAATTAAATCATGAATCATGAATTGAATCATGAATTGAATCATGAATTGAATCATGGATCATGAATTGAATCATGAATCATAAATCGAATCATGAATCATGAATTGAATCATGAATCGAATCATGAATTGAATCATGAATCGAATCATGAATTGATTCATGAATCATGAATTGATTCATGAATCATGTATCATGAATCATGAATTGAATCATGAATCATGAAGTATGAATCATGAATTTAATCTTGAATCATGAATCATGAATTGAATCATGAATCATAAATCATGACTTGAATCATAAATCAAGAATTATTAATCATGAATTGAATCATGAATCATGAATTATGAATTGAATCATGAATCATGAATTGAATCATGAATCATGAATCATGAATTGAATCATGAATCGAATCATGAATCGAATCATGAATTGAATCATGAATCATGAATCATGAATCATGAATTGAATCATGAATCATGAATCATGAATTGAATCATGAATTGAATCATGAATCGAATCATGAATTGAATCATGAATCATGAATCATGAATCATGAATTGAATCATGAATCATGAATTATGAATCATGAATTGAATCATGAATCATGAATCATGAATTGAATCATGTATCATGAATTATGAATCATGAATTGAATCAAGAATCATGAATTGAATCATGAATCATGAATCATGAATCATGAATTGAATTATGAATTATGAATTGAATCATGAATCATGAATTGAATCATGAATTGAATCATGAATTGATTAATGAATCATGAATTGAATCATGAATTGAATCATGAATCATGAATTGAATCATGAATCATGAATTGAATCATGAATCATGAATCATAAATCGAATCATGAATCATGAATTGAATCATGAATCGAATCATGAATTGAATCATGAATCATGAATTGAATCATGAATCATGAATCATGAATCATGAATTGAATCATGAATCATGAATTATGAATCATGAATTGAATCATGAATCATGAATCATGAATTGAATCTTGAATCATGAATCTTGAATTGAATCATGAATCATGAATCATGAATTGAATCATTAATCAAGAATTATTAATCATGAATTGAATCATGAATCATGAATCATGAATCATGAATCAAATCATGAATCATGAATTGAATCATGAATCATGAATCATTAATCATGAATCATAAATTAAATCATGAATCATGAATTATGAATTATGAATTGAATCATGAATCATGAATTATGAATCATGAATTGAATAATGAATCATGAATTGAATCATGAATTAAATCATGAATCATGAATTGAATCATGAATTGAATCATGAATTGAATCATGAATTGAATCATGAATCATGAATTGAATCATAAATCATGAATCATAAATCGAATCATGAATTGAATCATGAATCGAATCATGAATTGATTAATGAATCATGAATTGAATCATGAATCATGAATCATGAATCATGAATTGAATCATGAATCATGATGTATGAATCATGAATTGAATCATGAATCATGAATCATGAATTGAATCATGAATCATGAATCATGAATCATGACTTAAATCATGAATCAAGAATTATTAATCATGAATTGAATCATGAATCATGAATCATGAATTGAATCATGAATCATGAATCATGAATTGAATCATGAATCATGAATTGAATCATGAATCATGAATCATGAATTGAATCATGAATTGAATCATGAATCGAATCATAAATTGAATCATGAATCATGAATCATGAATTGAGTCATGAATCATGAATTATGAATCATGAATTGAATCATGAATCATGAATCATGAATTGAATCATGAATCATGAATTGAATCATGAATCATGAATCATGAATTGAATCATGAATCATGAATTATGAATCATGAATTGAATCATGAATCATAATTGAATCATGAATCATGAATCTTAATCATGAATCATCAATTGAATCATGAATCATGAATTATGAATTATGAATTGAATCATGAATCATGAATTATGAATCATGAATTGAATTATGAATTATGAATTGAATCATGAATCATAAATTGAATCATGAATTGAATCATGAATTGAATCATGAATCATGAATCATGAATTGAATCATGAATCATGAATGATGAATCATAAATTGAATCATGAATCATGAATCATGAATCATGAATCATGAAATGAATCATGAATTGATTCACGAATCATGAATCAAAACATGAATCATGAATTGAATCATGAATTGAATCATGAATCATGAATTGAATCATGAATCATGAATCATAAATCGAATCATGAATCATGAATTGAATCATGAATCGAATCATGAATTGAATCATGAATCATGAATTGAATCATGAATCATGAATCATGAATTGAATCATGAATCATGAATTGAATCATGAATCATGAATTGAATCATGAATTGAATCATGAATCATGAATTGAATCATGAATCAAGAATTATTAATCATGAATTGAATCATGAATCATGAATCATGAATCATGAATCATGAATCGAATCATGAATCATAAATTGAATCATGAATCATGAATTGTATCATGAATCATGAATTAAATCATGAATCATGAATTGAATCATGAATCATGAATCATGAATTATGAATTATGAATTGAATCATGAATCATGAATTATGAATCATGAATTGAATTATGAATTATGAATTGAATCATGAATCATGACTCATGAATCTAATCATGAATCATGAATTGAATCATGAATTAAATCATGAATCATGAATTGAATCATGAATTGAATCATGAATTGAATCATGAATCATGAATTGAATCATGAATCATGAATTATGAATCATGAATTGAATCATGAATCATGAATCATGAATTGAATCATGAATCATGAATCATGAATTGAATCATGAATTATGAATCATGAATTGAATCATGAATCATGAATCATGAATCATGAATCATCAATTGAATCATGAATCATGAATTATGAATTATGAATTGAATCATGAATCATGAATTATGAATCATAAATTGAATTATGAATTATGAATTGAATCATGAATCATGAATTGAATCATGAATTGAATCATGAATTGAATCATGAATGATGAATCATGAATTGAATCATGAATCATGAATGATGAATCATAAATTGAATCATGAATCATGAATTATGAATCATGAATCGAATCATGAATCATGAATCATAAATCGAATCATGAATCATGAATTGAATCATGAATCGAATCATAAATTGAATCATGAATCATGAATTGAATCATGAATCATGAATTGAATCATGAATCATGAATTATGAATCATGAATTGAATCATGAATCATGAATCATGAATTGAATCATGAATCATGAATTGAATCATGAATCATGAATCATGAATTGAATCATGAATCATGAAGTATGAATCATGAATTTAATCATGAATCATGAATCATGAATCATGACTTGAATCATGAATCAAGAATTATTAATCATGAATTGAATCATGAATCATAAATCATGAATTAAATCATGAATCATGAATCATGAATTGAATCATGAATCATGAATTGAATCATGAATCATGAATCATGAATTGAATCATGAATTGAATCATGAATCATGAATTGAATCATGAATCATGAATCATGAATCATGAATTGAATCATGAAAAATGAATTATGAATCATGAATTGAATCATGAATCATGAATCATGAATTGAATCATGAATCATGAATCATGAATTGAATCATGAATCATGAATTATGAATCATGAATTGAATCATGAATCATGAATTGAATCATGAATCATGAATCATGAATCATGAATCATGAATCATCAATTGAATCATGAATCATGAATTATGAATTATGAATTGAATCATGAATCATGAATTATGAATTATGAATCATGAATCATGAATTGAATTATGAATTATGAATTGAATCATGAATCATGAATCATGAATCATGAATTGAATCATGAATTGAATCATGAATTGAATCATGAATCATGAATCATGAATCATGAATCGAATCATGAATCATGAATAATGAATTGAATCATGAATTGATTCATGAATCATGAATCGAATCATGAATCATGAATCATGAATTGAATCATGAATCATGAATTGAATCATGAATCATGAATCATAAATCGAATCATGAATCATGAATCGAATCATGAATCGAATCATAAATCGAATCATGAATCATGAATTGAATCATGAATCGAATCATGAATTGAATCATGAATCATGAATTGAATCATGAATCATGAATCATGAATCATGAATTGAATCATGAATCATGAATCATGAATTGAATCATGAATCATGAATTATGAATCATGAATTGAATCATGAATCATGAATCATGAATTGAATCATGAATCAAGAATCATGAATCATGAATTGAATCATGAATCATGAATTATGAATCAAGAATTGAATCATGAATCATGAATCATGAATTAATTCATGAATCATGAATTGAATCATGAATCATGAATCATGAATTGAATCATGAATCATGAAGAATGAATCATGAATTGAATCATGAATCATGAATCATGAATTGAATCATGAATCATGAATCATGAATCATGACTTGAATCATGAATCAAGAATTATTAATCATGAATTGAATCATGAATCATGAATCATGAATTGAATCATGAATCATGAATCATGAATTGAATCATGAATCATGAATTGAATCATGAATCATGAATCATGAATTGAATCATGAATTGAATCATGAATCATGAATTGAATCATGAATCATGAATTATGAATCATGAATTAAATCATGAATCATGAATTGAATCATGAATCATGAATCATGAATTGAATCATGAATCATGAATTATGAATCATGAATTGAATCATGAATCATGAATCATGAATCATGAATTATCAATTGAATCATGAATCATGAAATATGAATTATGAATTGAATCATGAATCATGAATTATGAATCATGAATTGAATTATGAATTATGAATTGAATCATGAATCATGAATCATGAATCATGAATCATGAATCATGAATTGAATTATGAATTGAATCATGAATTAAATCATGAATCATGAATCATGAATTGAATCATGAATCATGAATAATGAATCATAAATTGAATCATGAATCATGAATCATGAATCGAATCATGAATCATGAATCATGAATTGAATCATGAATTGATTAATGAATCATGAATCGAATCATGAATCATGAATTGACTCATGAATTGAATCATGAATTGAATCATGAATCATGAATTGAATCATGAATCATGAATTGAATCATGAATCATGAATCATAAATCGAATCATGAATCATGAATTGAATCATGAATCGAATCATGAATCATGAATCATGAATCCTGAATTGAATCATTAATCATGAATCATGAATTGAATCATGAATCATGAATTATGAATCATGAATTGAATCATGAATCATGAATTGAATCATGAATCATGAATCATGAATCATGAATCATCAATTGAATCATGAATCATGAATTATGAATTATGAATTGAATCATGAATCATGAATTATGAATCATCAATTGAATTATGAATTATGAATTGAATCATGAATCATGAATCATGAATCATGAATCATGAATCATGAATCGAATCATGAATTGAATCATTAATTGAATCATGAATCATGAATCATTAATTGAATCATGAATCATGAATGATGAATCATAAATTGAATCATGAATCATGAATTGAATCATGAATCATGAATGATGAATCATAAATTGAATCATGAATCATGAATCATGAATCGAATCATGAATCATGAATAATGAATTGATTCATGAATTGATTCATGAATCATGAATCGAATCATGAATCATGAATTGAATCATGAATTGAATCATGAATTGAATCATGAATCATGAATTGAATCATGAATCATGAATCATGAATTGAATCATGAATCGAATCATGAATTGAATCATGAATCATGAATTGAATCATGAATCATGAATTATGAATCATGAATTGAATCATGAATCATCATTCATGAATTAATTCATGAATCATGAATTGAATCATGAATCATTAATCATGAATCATGAATTGAATCATGAATCATGAAGTATGAATCATGAATTGAATCATGAATCAGGAATCATGAATTGAATCATGAATCATGAATCATGAATCATGACTTAAATCATGAATCAAGAATTATTAATTATGAATTGAATCATGAATCATGAATCATGAATTGAATCATGAATCATGAATCATGAATCATGAATTGAATCATGAATCATGAAGTATGAATCATGAATTGAATCATGAATCATGAATCATGAATTGAATCATGAATCAGGAATCATGAATTGAATCATGAATCATGAATCATGAATCATGACTTGAATCATGAATCAAGAATTATTAATCATGAATTGAATCATGAATCATGAATCATGAATTGAATCATGAATCATGAATTGAATCATGAATCATGAATTATGAATCATGAATTGAATCATGAATCATGAATCATGAATTGAATCATGAATCATGAATCATGAATTGAATCATGAATCATGAATCATGAATTGAATCATGAATCATGAATTATGAATCATGAATTGAATCATGAATCATGAATCATGAATCATGAATCATCAATTGAATCATGAATCATGAAATATGAATTATGAATTGAATCATGAATCATGAATTATGAATCATGAATTGACTTATGAATTATGAATTGAATCATGAATCATGAATCATGAATCATGAATTGAATCATGAATTGAATCATGAATTGAATCAAAAATCATGAATCATGAATTGAATCATGAATCATGAATAATGAATCATAAATTGAATCATGAATGATGAATCATGAATCATGAATCGAATCATGAATCATGAATCATGAATTGAATCATGAATTGATTCATGAATCATGAATCGAATCATGTATCATGAATTGAATCATGAATTGAATCATAAATCATGAATTGAATCATGAATCATAAATCGAATCATGAATCATGAATTGAATCATGAATCGAATAATGAATCATGAATCATGAATTGAATCATGAATCATGAATCATGAATTGAATCATGAATTATGAATCATGAATTGAATCATGAATCATGAATCATGAATTGAATCATGAATCATGAATCATGAATTGAATCATGAATCATGAATCATGAATTGAATCATGAATCATGAAGTATGAATCATGAATTGAATCATGAATCATGAATCATGAATTTAATCATGAATCATGAATCATGACTCATGACTTGAATCATGAATCAAGAATTATTAATCATGAATTGAATCATGAATCATGAATCATGAATTGAATCATGAATCATGAATTGAATCATGAATCATGAATTGAATCATGAATCATGAATTGAATCATGAATTGAATCATGAATCATGAATTGAATCATGAATTATGAATCATGAATTGAATCATGAAAAATGAATTATGAATCATGAATTGAATCATGAATCATGAATCATGAATTGAATCATGAATTATGAATCATGAATTGAATCATGAATCATGAATGATGAATCATAAATTGAATCATGAATCATGAATCATGAATCATGAATCGAATCATGAATCATGAATCATGAATTGAATCATGAATTGAATCATGAATTGAATCATGTATTGATTCATGAATCATGAATCGAATCATGAATCATGAATTGAATCATGAATTGAATCATGAATTGAATCATGAATCATGAATTGAATCATGAATCATGAATCATAAATCGAATCATGAATCATGAATTGAATCATGAATCGAATCAGGAATTGAATCATGAATCATGAATTGAATCATGAATCATGAATTGAATCATGAATCATGAATTATGAATCATGAATTGAATCATGAATCATGAATCATGAATTAAATCATGAATCATGAATTGAATCATGAATCATGAATCATGAATTGAATCTTGAATCAAGAATTATTAATCATGAATTGAATCATGAATCATGAATCATGAATCATGAATCATGAATCGAATCATGAATCATGAATTGAATCATGAATTGAATCATGAATCATGAATCATGAATGATGAATCAAAAATTGAATCATGAATCATGAATCATGAATCGAATCATGAATCATGAATCATGAATTGAATCATGAATCATGAATCATGAATTGAATCATGAATCATGAATTATGAATCATGAATTGAATCATGAATCATGAATTGAATCATGAATTGATTCATGAATCATGAATCGAATCATGAATCATCAATTGAATCATGAATCATGAATTATGAATTATGAATTGAATCATGAATCATGAATTATGAATCATCAATTGAATTATGAATTATGAATTGAATCATGAATCATGAATCATGAATCATGAATCATGAATTGAATCATGAATTGAATCATGAATTGAAACATGAATCATGAATCATGAATTGAATCATGAATCATGAATGATGAATCATAAATTGAATCATGAATCATGAATCATGAATCGAATCATGAATCATGAATAATGAATTGATTCATGAATTGATTCATGAATCATGAATCGAATCATGAATCATGAATTGAATCATGAATTGAATTATGAATTGAATCATGAATCATGAATTATGAATCATGAATTGAATCATGAATCATGAATCATGAATTGAATCATGAATCATGAATCATGACTCATGACTTGAATCATGAATCAAGAATTATTAATCATGAATTGAATCATGAATCATGAATCATGAATTGAATCATGAATCATGAATCATGAATTGAATCATGAATCATGAATTGAATCATGAATCATGAATTGAATCATGAATTGAATCATGAATCATGAATTGAATCATGAATTATGAATCATGAATCATGAATTGAATCATGAAAAATGAATTATGAATCATGAATTGAATCATGAATCATGAATCATGAATTGAATCATGAATCATGAATCATGAATTGAATCATGAATCATGAATGATGAATCATAAATTGAATCATGAATCATGAATCATGAATCATGAATCGAATCATGAATCATGAATCATGAATTGAATCATGAATTGATTCATGAATCGAATCATGAATCATGAATTGAATCATGAATTGAATCATGAATTGAATCATGAATCATGAATTGAATCATGAATCATGAATCATAAATCGAATCATGAATCATGAATTGAATCATGAATCGAATCAGGAATTGAATCATGAATCATGAATTGAATCATGAATCATGAATTGAATCATGAATCATGAATTATGAATCATGAATTGAATCATGAATCATGAATCATGAATTGAATCATGAATCATGAATCATGAATTGAATCTTGAATCAAGAATTATTAATCATGAATTGAATCATGAATCATGAATCATGAATCATGAATCATGAATCGAATCATGAATCATGAATTGAATCATGAATTGAATCATGAATCATGAATCATGAATTGTATCATGAATGATGAATCAAAAATTGAATCATGAATCATGAATCATGAATCGAATCATGAATCATGAATCATGAATTGAATCATGAATCATGAATCATGAATTGAATCATGAATCATGAATTATGAATCATGAATTGAATCATGAATCATGAATTGAATCATGAATCATGAATCATGAATCATGAATCATGAATCATCAATTGAATCATGAATCATGAATTATGAAATATGAATTGAATCATGAATCATGAATTATGAATCATCAATTGAATTATGAATTATGAATTGAATCATGAATCATGAATCATGAATCATGAATCATGAATTGAATCATGAATTGAATCATGAATTGAATCATGAATCATGAATCATGAATGGAATCATGAATCATGAATGATGAATCATAAATTGAATCATGAATCATGAATCATGAATCGAATCATGAATCATGAATAATGAATTGATTCATGAATTGATTCATGAATCATGAATCGAATCATGAATCATGAATTAAATCATGAATTGAATCATGAATTGAATCATGAATCATGAATTGAATCATGAATCATGAATCATAAATCGAATCATGAATTGAATCATGAATCGAATCATGAATTGAATCATGAATCATGAATTGAATCATGAATCATGAATCATGAATCATGAATTGAATCATGAATCATGAATTATGAATCATGAATTGAATCATGAATCATGAATCATGAATTGAATCATGAATCAAGAATCATGAATCATGAATTGAATCATGAATCATGAATTATGAATCATGAATTGAATCATGAATCATGAATCATGAATTAATTCATGAATCATGAATTGAATCATGAATCATGAATCATGAATTGAATCATGAATCATGAAGTATGAATCATGAATTGAATTATGAATCATGAATCATGAATTGAATCATGAATCATGAATCATGAATCATGACTTGAATCATGAATCAAGAATTATTAATTATGAATTGAATCATGAATCATGAATCATGAATTGAATCATGAATCATGAATCAAGAATCATGAATTGAATCATGAATCATGAAGTATGAATCATGAATTGAATCATGAATCATGAATCATGAATTGAATCATGAATCATGAATCATGAATTGAATCATGAATCATGAATCATGAATCATGACTTGAATCATGAATCAAGAATTATTAATCATGAATTGAATCATGAATCATGAATCATGAATTGAATCATGAATCATGAATTGAATCATGAATCATTAATCATGAATCATGACTTGAATCATGAATCAAGAATTATTAATTATGAATTGAATCATGAATCATGAATCATGAATTGAATCATGAATCATGAAGTATGAATCATGAATTGAATCATGAATTATTAATCATGAATTGATTCATGAATCATGAATCATGAATTGAATCATGAATCATGAATCATGAATCATGACTTGAATCATGAATCAAGAATTATTAATCATGAATTGAATCATGAATCATGAATCATGAATTGAATCATGAATTGAATCATGAATCATGAATCATGAATTGAATCATGAATCGAATCATGAATCATGAATTGAATCATGAATCATGAATCATGAATTGAATCATGAATCATGAATCATGAATTGAATCATGAATCATGAATTATGAATCATGAATTGAATCATGAATCATGAATCATGAATCATCAATTGAATCATGAATCATGAAATATGAATTATGAATTGAATCATGAATCATGAATTATGAATCATGAATTGACTTATGAATCATGAATTGAATCATGAATTGAATCAAAAATCATGAATCATGAATTGAATCATGAATCATGAATAATGAATCATAAATTGAATCATGAATGATGAATGATGAATCATGAATCGAATCATGAATCATGAATCATGAATTGAATCATGAATTGATTCATGAATCATGAATCGAATCATGAATCATGAATTGAATCATGAATTGAATCATGAATTGAATCATGAATCATGAATCATAAATCGAATCATGAATCATGAATTGAATCATGAATCGAATAATGAATCATGAATCATGAATTGAATCATGAATCATGAATCATGAATTGAATCATGAATCATGAATTATGAATCATGAATTGAATCATGAATCATGAATCATGAATTGAATCATGAATCATGAATCATGACTCATGACTTGAATCATGAATCAAGAATTATTAATCATGAATTGAATCATGAATCATGAATCATGAATTGAATCATGAATCATGAATCATGAATTGAATCATGAATCATGAATCATGAATTGAATCATGAATCATGAATCATGAATTGAATCATGAATCATGAATCATGAATTGAATCATGAATCATGAATCATGAATTGAATCATGAATCATGAATTATGAATCATGAATTGAATCATGAATCATGAATCATGAATTAAATCATGAATCATGAATTGAATCATGAATCATGAATCATGAATTGAATCTTGAATCAAGAATTATTAATCATGAATTGAATCATGAATCATGAATCATGAATCATGAATCATGAATCGAATCATGAATCATGAATTGAATCATGAATTGAATCATGAATCATGAATCATGAATGATGAATCAAAAATTGAATCATGAATCATGAATCATGAATCGAATCATGAATCATGAATCATGAATTGAATCATGAATCATGAATCATGAATTGAATCATGAATCATGAATTATGAATCATGAATTGAATCATGAATCATGAATTGAATCATGAATTGATTCATGAATCATGAATCGAATCATGAATCATCAATTGAATCATGAATCATGAATTATGAATTATGAATTGAATCATGAATCATGAATTATGAATCATCAATTGAATTATGAATTATGAATTGAATCATGAATCATGAATCATGAATCATGAATCATGAATTGAATCATGAATTGAATCATGAATTGAAACATGAATCATGAATCATGAATTGAATCATGAATCATGAATGATGAATCATAAATTGAATCATGAATCATGAATCATGAATCGAATCATGAATCATGAATAATGAATTGATTCATGAATTGATTCATGAATCATGAATCGAATCATGAATCATGAATTGAATCATGAATTGAATTATGAATTGAATCATGAATCATGAATTATGAATCATGAATTGAATCATGAATCATGAATCATGAATTGAATCATGAATCATGAATCATGACTCATGACTTGAATCATGAATCAAGAATTATTAATCATGAATTGAATCATGAATCATGAATCATGAATTGAATCATGAATCATGAATCATGAATTGAATCATGAATCATGAATTGAATCATGAATCATGAATTGAATCATGAATTGAATCATGAATCATGAATTGAATCATGAATTATGAATCATGAATCATGAATTGAATCATGAAAAATGAATTATGAATCATGAATTGAATCATGAATCATGAATCATGAATTGAATCATGAATCATGAATCATGAATTGAATCATGAATCATGAATGATGAATCATAAATTGAATCATGAATCATGAATCATGAATCATGAATCGAATCATGAATCATGAATCATGAATTGAATCATGAATTGATTCATGAATCGAATCATGAATCATGAATTGAATCATGAATTGAATCATGAATTGAATCATGAATCATGAATTGAATCATGAATCATGAATCATAAATCGAATCATGAATCATGAATTGAATCATGAATCGAATCAGGAATTGAATCATGAATCATGAATTGAATCATGAATCATGAATTGAATCATGAATCATGAATTATGAATCATGAATTGAATCATGAATCATGAATCATGAATTGAATCATGAATCATGAATCATGAATTGAATCTTGAATCAAGAATTATTAATCATGAATTGAATCATGAATCATGAATCATGAATCATGAATCATGAATCGAATCATGAATCATGAATTGAATCATGAATTGAATCATGAATCATGAATCATGAATTGTATCATGAATGATGAATCAAAAATTGAATCATGAATCATGAATCATGAATCGAATCATGAATCATGAATCATGAATTGAATCATGAATCATGAATCATGAATTGAATCATGAATCATGAATTATGAATCATGAATTGAATCATGAATCATGAATTGAATCATGAATCATGAATCATGAATCATGAATCATGAATCATCAATTGAATCATGAATCATGAATTATGAAATATGAATTGAATCATGAATCATGAATTATGAATCATCAATTGAATTATGAATTATGAATTGAATCATGAATCATGAATCATGAATCATGAATCATGAATTGAATCATGAATTGAATCATGAATTGAATCATGAATCATGAATCATGAATGGAATCATGAATCATGAATGATGAATCATAAATTGAATCATGAATCATGAATCATGAATCGAATCATGAATCATGAATAATGAATTGATTCATGAATTGATTCATGAATCATGAATCGAATCATGAATCATGAATTAAATCATGAATTGAATCATGAATTGAATCATGAATCATGAATTGAATCATGAATCATGAATCATAAATCGAATCATGAATTGAATCATGAATCGAATCATGAATTGAATCATGAATCATGAATTGAATCATGAATCATGAATCATGAATCATGAATTGAATCATGAATCATGAATTATGAATCATGAATTGAATCATGAATCATGAATCATGAATTGAATCATGAATCAAGAATCATGAATCATGAATTGAATCATGAATCATGAATTATGAATCATGAATTGAATCATGAATCATGAATCATGAATTAATTCATGAATCATGAATTGAATCATGAATCATGAATCATGAATTGAATCATGAATCATGAAGTATGAATCATGAATTGAATTATGAATCATGAATCATGAATTGAATCATGAATCATGAATCATGAATCATGACTTGAATCATGAATCAAGAATTATTAATTATGAATTGAATCATGAATCATGAATCATGAATTGAATCATGAATCATGAATCAAGAATCATGAATTGAATCATGAATCATGAAGTATGAATCATGAATTGAATCATGAATCATGAATCATGAATTGAATCATGAATCATGAATCATGAATTGAATCATGAATCATGAATCATGAATCATGACTTGAATCATGAATCAAGAATTATTAATCATGAATTGAATCATGAATCATGAATCATGAATTGAATCATGAATCATGAATTGAATCATGAATCATTAATCATGAATCATGACTTGAATCATGAATCAAGAATTATTAATTATGAATTGAATCATGAATCATGAATCATGAATTGAATCATGAATCATGAAGTATGAATCATGAATTGAATCATGAATTATTAATCATGAATTGATTCATGAATCATGAATCATGAATTGAATCATGAATCATGAATCATGAATCATGACTTGAATCATGAATCAAGAATTATTAATCATGAATTGAATCATGAATCATGAATCATGAATTGAATCATGAATTGAATCATGAATCATGAATCATGAATTGAATCATGAATCGAAACATGAATCATGAATTGAATCATGAATCATGAATCATGAATTGAATCATGAATCATGAATCATGAATTGAATCATGAATCATGAATTATGAATCATGAATTGAATCATGAATCATGAATCATGAATCATCAATTGAATCATGAATCATGAAATATGAATTATGAATTGACTTATGAATCATGAATTGAATCATGAATTGAATCAAAAATCATGAATCATGAATTGAATCATGAATCATGAATAATGAATCATAAATTGAATCATGAATGATGAATGATGAATCATGAATCGAATCATGAATCATGAATCATGAATTGAATCATGAATTGATTCATGAATCATGAATCGAATCATGAATCATGAATTGAATCATGAATTGAATCATGAATTGAATCATGAATCATGAATCATAAATCGAATCATGAATCATGAATTGAATCATGAATCGAATAATGAATCATGAATCATGAATTGAATCATGAATCATGAATCATGAATTGAATCATGAATCATGAATTATGAATCATGAATTGAATCATGAATCATGAATCATGAATTGAATCATGAATCATGAATCATGACTCATGACTTGAATCATGAATCAAGAATTATTAATCATGAATTGAATCATGAATCATGAATCATGAATTGAATCATGAATCATGAATCATGAATTGAATCATGAATCATGAATCATGAATTGAATCATGAATCATGAATCATGAATTGAATCATGAATCATGAATCATGAATTGAATCATGAATCATGAATCATGAATTGAATCATGAATCATGAATCATGAATTGAATCATGAATCATGAAGTATGAATCATGAATTGAATCATGAATCATGAATCATGAATTGAATCATGAATCATGAATCATGACTCATGACTTGAATCATGAATCAAGAATTATTAATCATGAATTGAATCATGAATCATGAATCATGAATTGAATCATGAATCATGAATCATGAATTGAATCATGAATCATGAATTGAATCATGAATCATGAATTGAATCATGAATCATGAATTGAATCATGAATCATGAATCATGAATTGAATCATGAATCATGAATTGAATCATGAATCATGAATTGAATCATGAATCATGAATTGAATCATGAATCATGAATTGAATCATGAATTGAATCATGAATCATGAATTGAATCATGAATTATGAATCATGAATCATGAATTGAATCATGAAAAATGAATTATGAATCATGAATTGAATTATGAATCATGAATCATGAATTGAATCATGAATCATGAATCATGAATTGAATCATGAATCATGAATGATGAATCATAAATTGATTCATGAATCATGAATCGAATCATGAATCATGAATTGAATCATGAATTGAATCATGAATTGAATCATGAATCATGAATTGAATCATAAATCATGAATCATAAATCGAATCATGACTCATGAATTGAATCATGAATCGAATCAGGAATTGAATCATGAATCATGAATTGAATCATGAATCATGAATTGAATCATGAATCATGAATTATGAATCATGAATTGAATCATGAATCATGAATCATGAATTGAATCATGAATCATGAATCATGAATCATGAATTGAATCTTGAATCAAGAATTATTAATCATGAATTGAATCATGAATCATGAATCATGAATCATGAATCATGAATCGAATCATGAATCATGAATTGAATCATGAATTGAATCATGAATCATGAATCATGAATTATGAATCATGAATTGAATCATGAATCATGAATTGAATCATGAATCATGAATCATGAATCATGAATCATCAATTGAATCATGAATCATGAATTATGAATTATGAATTGAATCATGAATCATGAATTATGAATCATCAATTGAATTATGAATTATGAATTGAATTATGAATCATGAATCATGAATCATGAATCATGAATTGAATCATGAATTGAATCATGAATTGAATCATGAATCATGAATCATGAATTGAATCATGAATCATGAATGATGAATCATAAATTGAATCATGAATCATGAATCATGAATCATGAATCAAATCATGAATCATGAATAATGAATTGATTCATGAATTGATTCATGAATCATGAATCGAATCATGAATCATGAATTGAATCATGAATTGAATCATGAATTGAATCATGAATCATGAATTATGAATCATGAATTGAATCATGAATCATGAATCATGAATTGAATCATGAATCATGAATCATGAATTGAATCATGAATCATGAAGTATGAATCATGAATTGAATCATGAATCATGAATCATGAATCATGAATTGAATCATGAATCATGAATCATGAATCATGACTTGAATCATGAATCAAGAATTATTAATCATGAATTGAATCATGAATCATGAATCATGAATTGAATCATGAATCATGAATCATGAATTGAATCATGAATCATGAATTGAATCATGAATCATGAATCATGAATTGAAACATGAATCGAATCATGAATCATGAATTGAATCATGAATCATGAATCATGAATTGAATCATGAATCATGAATCATGAATTGAATCATGAATCATGAATTATGAATCATGAATTGAATCATGAATCATGAATCATGAATCATGAATCATCAATTGAATCATGAATCATGAAATATGAATTATGAATTGAATCATGAATCATGAATTATGAATCATGAATTGACTTATGAATTATGAATTGAATCATGAATCATGAATCATGAATCATGAATTGAATCATGAATTGAATCATGAATTGAATCAAAAATCATGAATCATGAATTGAATCATGAATTGAATCATGAATCATGAATTGAATCATGAATCATGAATCATAAATCGAATCATGAATCATGAATTGAATCATGAATCGAATAATGAATCATGAATCATGAATTGAATCATGAATCATGAATTGAATCATGAATCATGAAGTATGAATCATGAATTGAATCATGAATCATGAATCATGAATTGAATCATGAATCATGAATTGAATCATGAATCATGAATCATAAATCGAATCATGAATCATGAATTGAATCATGAATCGAATAATGAATCATGAATCATGAATTGAATCATGAATCATGAATCATGAATTGAATCATGAATCATGAATTATGAATCATGAATTGAATCATGAATCATGAATCATGAATTGAATCATGAATCATGAATCATGACTCATGACTTGAATCATGAATCAAGAATTATTAATCATGAATTGAATCATGAATCATGAATCATGAATTGAATCATGAATCATGAATCATGAATTGAATCATGAATCATGAATTGAATCATGAATCATGAATCATGAATTGAATCATGAATCATGAATCATGAATTGAATCATGAATCATGAATCATGAATTGAATCATGAATCATGAAGTATGAATCATGAATTGAATCATGAATCATGAATCATGAATTGAATCATGAATCATGAATCATGAATCATGAATCGAATCATGAATCATGAATTGAATCATGAATTGAATCATGAATCATGAATTGAATCATGAATCATGAATTATGAATCATGAATTGAATCATGAATCATGAATTGAATCATGAATCATGAATCATGAATCATGAATCATGAATCATCAATTGAATCATGAATCATGAATTATGAATTATGAATTGAATCATGAATCATGAATTATGAATCATCAATTGAATTATGAATTATGAATTGAATCATGAATCATGAATCATGAATCATGAATCATGAATTGAATCATGAATTGAATCATGAATTGAATCATGAATCATGAATCATGAATTGAATCATGAATCATGAATGATGAATCATAAATTGAATCATGAATCATGAATCATGAATCATGAATCGAATCATGAATCATGAATAATGAATTGATTCATGAATTGATTCATGAATCATGAATCGAATCATGAATCATGAATTGAATCATGAATTGAATCATGAATCATGAATTATGAATCATGAATTGAATCATGAATCATGAATCATGAATTGAATCATGAATCATGAATCATGAATTGAATCATGAATCATGAAGTATGAATCATGAATTGAATCATGAATCATGAATCATGAATCATGACTCATGACTTGAATCATGAATCAAGAATTATTAATCATGAATTGAATCATGAATCATGAATCATGAATTGAATCATGAATCATGAATCATGAATTGAATCATGAATCATGAATTGAATCATGAATCATGAATTGAATCATGAATTGAATCATGAATCATGAATTGAATCATGAATTATGAATCATGAATCATGAATTGAATCATGAAAAATGAATTATGAATCATGAATTGAATCATGAATCATGAATCATGAATTGAATCATGAATCATGAATCATGAATTGAATCATGAATCATGAATGATGAATCATAAATTGAATCATGAATCATGAATCATGAATCATGAATCGAATCATGAATCATGAATCATGAATTGAATCATGAATCATGAATCATGAATCATGACTTGAATCATGAATCAAGAATTATTAATCATGAATTGAATCATGAATCATGAATCATGAATTGAATCATGAATCATGAATTGAATCATGAATCATGAATCATGAATCATGACTTGAATCATGAATCAAGAATTATTAATTATGAATTGAATCATGAATCATGAATCATGAATTGAATCATGAATCATGAATCATGAATCATGAATTGAATCATGAATCATGAAGTATGAATCATGAATTGAATCATGAATCATGAATCATGAATTGAATCATGAATCATGAATTGAATCATGAATCATGAATCATGAATCATGACTTGAATCATGAATCAAGAATTATTAATCATGAATTGAATCATGAATCATGAATCATGAATTGAATCATGAATTGAATCATGAATCATGAATTGAATCATGAATCATGAATCATGAATTGAAACATGAATCGAATCATGAATCATGAATTGAATCATGAATCATGAATCATGAATTGAATCATGAATCATGAATCATGAATTGAATCATGAATCATGAATTATGAATCATGAATTGAATCATGAATCATGAATCATGAATCATGAATCATCAATTGAATCATGAATCATGAAATATGAATTATGAATTGAATCATGAATCATGAATTATGAATCATGAATTGACTTATGAATTATGAATTGAATCATGAATCATGAATCATGAATCATGAATTGAATCATGAATTGAATCATGAATTGAATCAAAAATCATGAATCATGAATTGAATCATGAATCATGAATAATGAATCATAAATTGAATCATGAATGATGAATCATGAATCATGAATCGAATCATGAATCATGAATCATGAATTGAATCATGAATTGATTCATGAATCATGAATCGAATCATGATTCATGAATTGAATCATGAATTGAATCATGAATCATGAATTGAATCATGAATCATGAATCATAAATCGAATCATGAATCATGAATTGAATCATGAATCGAATAATGAATCATGAATCATGAATTGAATCATGAATCATGAATCATGAATTGAATCATGAATCATGAATTATGAATCATGAATTGAATCATGAATCATGAATCATGAATTGAATCATGAATCATGAATCATGACTCATGACTTGAATCATGAATCAAGAATTATTAATCATGAATTGAATCATGAATCATGAATCATGAATTGAATCATGAATCATGAATCATGAATTGAATCATGAATCATGAATCATGAATTGAATCATGAATCATGAATCATGAATTGAATCATGAATCATGAATCATGAATTGAATCATGAATCATGAATCATGAATTGAATCATGAATCATGAAGTATGAATCATGAATTGAATCATGAATCATGAATCATGAATTGAATCATGAATCATGAATCATGACTCATGACTTGAATCATGAATCAAGAATTATTAATCATGAATTGAATCATGAATCATGAATCATGAATTGAATCATGAATCATGAATCATGAATTGAATCATGAATCATGAATTGAATCATGAATCATGAATTGAATCATGAATCATGAATTGAATCATGAATCATGAATTGAATCATGAATTGAATCATGAATCATGAATTGAATCATGAATTATGAATCATGAATCATGAATTGAATCATGAAAAATGAATTATGAATCATGAATTGAATTATGAATCATGAATCATGAATTGAATCATGAATCATGAATCATGAATTGAATCATGAATCATGAATGATGAATCATGAATCGAATCATGAATCATGAATCATGAATCATGAATTGAATCATGAATTGAATCATGAATTGAATCATGAATTGATTCATGAATCATGAATCGAATCATGAATCATGAATCGAATCATGAATCATGAATTGAATCATGAATTGAATCATGAATTGAATCATGAATCATGAATTGAATCATAAATCATGAATCATAAATCGAATCATGAATCATGAATTGAATCATGAATCGAATCAGGAATTGAATCATGAATCATGAATTGAATCATGAATCATGAATTGAATCATGAATCATGAATTATGAATCATGAATTGAATCATGAATCATGAATCATGAATTGAATCATGAATCATGAATTGAATCATGAATCATGAATCATGAATTGAATCTTGAATCAAGAATTATTAATCATGAATTGAATCATGAATCATGAATCATGAATCATGAATCATGAATCGAATCATGAATCATGAATTGAATCATGAATTGAATCATGAATCATGAATTGAATCATGAATCATGAATTATGAATCATGAATTGAATCATGAATCATGAATTGAATCATGAATCATGAATCATGAATCATGAATCATGAATCATCAATTGAATCATGAATCATGAATTATGAATTATGAATTGAATCATGAATCATGAATTATGAATCATCAATTAAATTATGAATTATGAATTGAATCATGAATCATGAATCATGAATCATGAATTGAATCATGAATTGAATCATGAATTGAATCATGAATCATGAATCATGAATTGAATCATGAATCATGAATGATGAATCATAAATTGAATCATGAATCATGAATCATGAATCATGAATCAAATCATGAATCATGAATAATGAATTGATTCATGAATTGATTCATGAATCATGAATCGAATCATGAATCATGAATTGAATCATGAATTGAATCATGAATTGAATCATGAATCATGAATTATGAATCATGAATTGAATCATGAATCATGAATCATGAATTGAATCATGAATCATGAATCATCAATTGAATCATGAATCATGAAGTATGAATCATGAATTGAATCATGAATCATGAATCATGAATCATGAATTGAATCATGAATCATGAATCATGAATCATGACTTGAATCATGAATCAAGAATTATTAATCATGAATTGAATCATGAATCATGAATCATGAATTGAATCATGAATCATGAATCATGAATTGAATCATGAATCATGAATTGAATCATGAATCATGAATCATGAATTGAAACATGAATCGAATCATGAATCATGAATTGAATCATGAATCATGAATCATGAATTGAATCATGAATCATGAATCATGAATTGAATCATGAATCATGAATTATGAATCATGAATTGAATCATGAATCATGAATCATGAATCATGAATCATCAATTGAATCATGAATCATGAAATATGAATTATGAATTGAATCATGAATTATGAATCATGAATTGACTTATGAATTATGAATTGAATCATGAATCATGAATCATGAATCATGAATTGAATCATGAATTGAATCATGAATTGAATCAAAAATCATGAATCATGAATTGAATCATGAATCATGAATAATGAATCATAAATTGAATCATGAATGATGAATCATGAATCATGAATCGAATCATGAATCATGAATTGAATCATGAATTGATTCATGAATCATGAATCGAATCATGAATCATGAATTGAATCATGAATTGAATCATGAATCATGAATTGAATCATGAATCATGAATCATAAATCGAATCATGAATCATGAATTGAATCATAAATCGAATAATGAATCATGAATCATGAATTGAATCATGAATCATGAATCATGAATTGAATCATGAATCATGAATTATGAATCATGAATTGAATCATGAATCATGAATCATGAATTGAATCATGAATCATGAATCATGAATTGAATCATGAATCATGAATCATGAATTGAATCATGAATCATGAAGTATGAATCATGAATTGAATCATGAATCATGAATCATGAATTGAATCATGAATCATGAATCATGACTCATGACTTGAATCATGAATCAAGAATTATTAATCATGAATTGAATCATGAATCATGAATTGAATCATGAATCATGAATCATGAATTGAATCATGAATCATGAATTGAATCATGAATCATGAATTGAATCATGAATTGAATCATGAATCATGAATTGAATCATGAATTATGAATCATGAATCATGAATTGAATCATGAAAAATGAATTATGAATCATGAATTGAATTATGAATCATGAATCATGAATTGAATCATGAATCATGAATCATGAATTGAATCATGAATCATGAATGATGAATCATAAATTGAATCATGAATCATGAATCATGAATCGAATCATGAATCATGAATCATGAATCATGAATTGAATCATGAATTGAATCATGAATTGAATCATGAATTGATTCATGAATCATGAATCGAATCATGAATCATGAATTGAATCATGAATTGAATCATGAATTGAATCATGAATCATGAATTGAATCATAAATCATGAATCATAAATCGAATCATGAATCATGAATTGAATCATGAATCGAATCAGGAATTGAATCATGAATCATGAATTGAATCATGAATCATGAATTGAATCATGAATCATGAATTATGAATCATGAATTGAATCATGAATCATGAATCATGAATTGAATCATGAATCATGAATTGAATCATGAATCATGAATCATGAATTGAATCTTGAATCAAGAATTATTAATCATGAATTGAATCATGAATCATGAATCATGAATCATGAATCATGAATCATGAATCGAATCATGAATCATGAATTGAATCATGAATTGAATCATGAATCATGAATTGAATCATGAATCATGAATTATGAATCATGAATTGAATCATGAATCATGAATTGAATCATGAATCATGAATCATGAATCATGAATCATGAATCATCAATTGAATCATGAATCATGAATTATGAATTATGAATTGAATCATGAATCATGAATTATGAATCATCAATTGAATTATGAATTATGAATTGAATCATGAATCATGAATCATGAATCATGAATTGAATCATGAATTGAATCATGAATTGAATCATGAATCATGAATCATGAATTGAATCATGAATCATGAATGATGAATCATAAATTGAATCATGAATCATGAATCATGAATCATGAATCGAATCATGAATCATGAATAATGAATTGATTCATGAATTGATTCATGAATCATGAATCGAATCATGAATCATGAATTGAATCATGAATTGAATCATGAATTGAATCATGAATCATGAATTATGAATCATGAATTGAATCATGAATCATGAATCATGAATTGAATCATGAATCATGAATCATGAATTGAATCATGAATCATGAAGTATGAATCATGAATTGAATCATGAATCATGAATCATGAATTGAATCATGAATCATGAATCATGACTCATGACTTGAATCATGAATCAAGAATTATTAATCATGAATTGAATCATGAATCATGAATCATGAATTGAATCATGAATCATGAATTGAATCATGAATCATGAATTGAATCATGAATCATGAATTGAATCATGAATTGAATCATGAATCATGAATTGAATCATGAATTATGAATCATGAATCATGAATTGAATCATGAAAAATGAATTATGAATCATGAATTGAATCATGAATCATGAATTGAATCATGAATCATGAATCATGAATTGAATCATGAATCATGAATGATGAATCATAAATTGAATCATGAATCATGAATCATGAATCATGAATCGAATCATGAATCATGAATCATGAATTGAATCATGAATTGATTCATGAATCATGAATCGAATCATGAATCATGAATTGAATAATGAATTGAATCATGAATTGAATCATGAATCATGAATCATAAATCGAATCATGAATCATGAATTGAATCATGAATCGAATCAGGAATTGAATCATGAATCATGAATTGAATCATGAATCACGAATTGAATCATGAATCATGAATTATGAATCATGAATTGAATCATGAATCATGAATCATGAATTGAATCATGAATCATGAATCATGAATTGAATCATGAATCATGAATCATGAATTGAATCTTGAATCAAGAATTATTAATCATGAATTGAATCATGAATCATGAATCATGACTCATGACTTGAATCATGAATCAAGAATTATTAATCATGAATTGAATCATGAATCATGAATCATGAATTGAATCATGAATTGAATCATGAATCATGAATTGAATCATGAATCATGAATTGAATCATGAATTGAATCATGAATCATGAATTGAATCATGAATTATGAATCATGAATCATGAATTGAATCATGAAAAATGAATTATGAATCATGAATTGAATCATGAATCATGAATCATGAATCGAATCATGAATCATGAATCATGAATTGAATCATGAATTGATTCATGAATCATGAATCGAATCATGAATCATGAATTGAATCATGAATTGAATCATGAATTGAATCATGAATCATGAATCATAAATCGAATCATGAATCATGAATTGAATCATGAATCGAATCAGGAATTGAATCATGAATCATGAATTGAATCATGAATCACGAATTGAATCATGAATCATGAATTATGAATCATGAATTGAATCATGAATCATGAATCATGAATTGAATCATGAATCATGAATCATGAATTGAATCATGAATCATGAATCATGAATTGAATCTTGAATCAAGAATTATTAATCATGAATTGAATCATGAATCATGAATCATGAATCATGAATCATGAATCGAATCATGAATCATGAATTGAATCATGAATTGAATCATGAATCATGAATCATGACTCATGACTTGAATCATGAATCAAGAATTATTAATCATGAATTGAATCATGAATCATGAATCATGAATTGAATCATGAATCATGAATTGAATCATGAATCATGAATTGAATCATGAATCATGAATTGAATCATGAATTGAATCATGAATCATGAATTGAATCATGAATTATGAATCATGAATCATGAATTGAATCATGAAAAATGAATTATGAATCATGAATTGAATCATGAATCATGAATTGAATCATGAATCATGAATCATGAATTGAATCATGAATCATGAATGATGAATCATAAATTGAATCATGAATCATGAATCATGAATCATGAATCGAATCATGAATCATGAATCATGAATTGAATCATGAATTGATTCATGAATCATGAATCGAATCATGAATCATGAATTGAATAATGAATTGAATCATGAATTGAATCATGAATCATGAATCATAAATCGAATCATGAATCATGAATCGAATCAGGAATTGAATCATGAATCATGAATTGAATCATGAATCACGAATTGAATCATGAATCATGAATTATGAATCATGAATTGAATCATGAATCATGAATCATGAATTGAATCATGAATCATGAATCATGAATTGAATCATGAATCATGAATCATGAATTGAATCTTGAATCAAGAATTATTAATCATGAATTGAATCATGAATCATGAATCATGACTCATGACTTGAATCATGAATCAAGAATCATGAATTGAATCATGAATTGAATCATGAATCATGAATTGAATCATGAATCATGAATTGAATCATGAATTGAATCATGAATCATGAATTGAATCATGAATTATGAATCATGAATCATGAATTGAATCATGAAAAATGAATTATGAATCATGAATTGAATCATGAATCATGAATCATGAATTGAATCATGAATCATGAATCATGAATTGAATCATGAATCATGAATGATGAATCATAAATTGAATCATGAATCATGAATCATGAATCATGAATCGAATCATGAATCATGAATCATGAATTGAATCATGAATTGATTCATGAATCATGAATCGAATCATGAATCATGAATTGAATCATGAATTGAATCATGAATTGAATCATGAATCATGAATCATAAATCGAATCATGAATCATGAATTGAATCATGAATCGAATCAGGAATTGAATCATGAATCATGAATTGAATCATGAATCACGAATTGAATCATGAATCATGAATTATGAATCATGAATTGAATCATGAATCATGAATCATGAATTGAATCATGAATCATGAATCATGAATTGAATCATGAATCATGAATCATGAATTGAATCTTGAATCAAGAATTATTAATCATGAATTGAATCATGAATCATGAATCATGAATCATGAATCATGAATCGAATCATGAATCATGAATTGAATCATGAATTGAATCATGAATCATGAATCATGAATTGAATCATGAATTGAATCATGAATTGAATCATGAATCATGAATCATGAATTGAATCATGAATCATGAATGATGAATCATAAATTGAATCATGAATCATGAATCATGAATCATGAATCGAATCATGAATCATGAATAATGAATTGATTCATGAATTGATTTATGAATCATGAATCGAATCATGAATCATGAATTGAATCATGAATTGAATCATGAATTGAATCATGAATCATGAATTGAATCATGAATCGAATCATGAATTGAATCATGAATCATGAATTGAATCATGAATCATGAATCATGAATCATGAATCATGAATTGAATCATGAATCATGAATTATGAATCATGAATTGAATCATGAATCATGAATCATGAATTGAATCATGAATCAAGAATCATGAATCATGAATTGAATCATGAATCATGAATTATGAATCATGAATTGAATCATGAATCATGAATCATGAATTAATTCATGAATCATGAATTGAATCATGAATCATGAATCATGAATCATGAATTGAATCATGAATCATGAAGTTAGAATCATGAATTGAATCATGAATCATGAATCATGAATTGAATCATGAATCATGAATCATGAATCATGACTTGAATCATGAATCAAGAATTATTAATTATGAATTGAATCATGAATCATGAATCATGAATTGAATCATGAATCATGAATCATGAATCATGAATTGAATCATGAATCATGAAGTATGAATCATGAATTGAATCATGAATCATGAATTGAATCATGAATCATGAATCATGAATTGAATCATTAATCATGAATCATGAATCATGACTTGCATCATGAATCAAGAATTATTAATTATGAATTGAATCATGAATCATGAATTGAATCAATAAAGAAACACACAGCAGATGAATGTGAATCACTGGTACAGCTAAAGTCCAAACAGAGTAGTATATAGAACTTGGCTGATCCGAGAATAGAGATGATTCAACATAGCAGGTGGTTACTGGTATCACAGTGATTCTTATCTAGCAGAGTAGTAAGCGTTAAACAACATCCAAGGACTTGGATCACAGACACATGCAGCAGAATGTTGCCTAGAAGTAGCAGCGAAGTGAGGAGTATCTGAACCGTGCGTGGAAACAGGTATTCCAGTCTTAGATGCAAAGGTAAGTTCACTGTAGTATGAGGCAGCTGAACAGAGACACGCAACTTGAGCTGATGAATTGAATCATGAATCATAAATTGAATCATGAATCATGAATCATGAATTGAAACATGAATTGAATCATGAATCATGAATTGAATCATGAATCATGAATTGAATCATGAATCATGAATTATGAATCATGAATTGAATCATGAATCATGAATCATGAATTGAATCATGAATCATGAATCATGAATTAAATCATGATCATGAATTATGAATCATGAATTGAATCATGAATCATGAATCATGAATTGAATCATGAATCATGAATCATGAATCATGAATCATGAATCATGAAATATGAATTATGAATTGAATCATGAATCATGAATTATGAATCATGAATTGACTTATGAATTATGAATTGAATCATGAATCATGAATCATGAATCATGAATTGAATCATGATTTGAATCATGAATTGAATCATGAATCATGAATCATGAATTGAATCATGAATCATGAATAATGAATCATAAATTGAATCATGAATGATGAATCATGAATCATGAATCGAATCATGAATCATGAATCATGAATTGAATCATGAATTGATTCATGAATCATGAATCGAATCATGAATCATGAATTGAATCATGAATTGAATCATGAATCATGAATTGAATCATGAATCATGAATCATAAATCGAATCATGAATCATGAATTGAATCATGAATCGAATCATGAATCATGAATCATGAATTGAATCATGAATCATGAATCATGAATTGAATCATGAATCATGAATTATGAATCATGAATTGAATCATGAATCATGAATTGAATCATGAATCATGAATCATGAATTGAATCATGAATCATGAATCATGAATTGAATCATGAATCATGAAGTATGAATCATGAATTGAATCATGAATCATGAATCATGAATTGAATCATGAATCATGAATCATGAATCATGACTTGAATCATGAATTAAGAATTATTAATCATGAATTGAATCATGAATCATGAATCATGAATTGAATCATGAATCATGAATCATGAATTGAATCATGAATCATGAATTGAATCATGAATCATGAATTATATCATGAATTGAATCATGAATCATGAATTGAATCATGAATTATGAATCATGAATCATGAATTGAATCATGAAAAATGAATTATGAATCATGAATTGAATCATGAATCATGAATCATGAATTGAATCATGAATCATGAATCATGTATTGAATCATGAATCATGAATGATGAATCATAAATTGAATCATGAATCATGAATCATGAATCATGAATCGGATCATGAATCATGAATCATGAATTGAATCATGAATTGATTCATGAATCATGAATCGAATCATGAATCATGAATTGAATCATGAATTGAATCATGAATTGAATCATGAATCATGAATTGAATCATGAATCATGAATCATAAATCGAAACATGAATCATGAATTGAATCATGAATCGAATCATGAATTGAATCATGAATCATGAATTGAATCATGAATCATGAATTGAATCATGAATCATGAATTATGAATCATGAATTGAATCATGAATCATGAATCATGAATTGAATCATGAATCATGAATCATGAATTGAATCATGAATCATGAATCATGAATTGAATCTTGAATCAAGAATTATTAATCATGAATTGAATCATGAATCATGAATCATGAATCATGAATCGAATCATGAATCATGAATTGAATCATGAATTGAATCATGAATCATGAATCATGAATTGAATCATGAATCATGAATGATGAATCAAAAATTGAATCATGAATCATGAATCATGAATCGAATCATGAATCATGAATCATGAATCGAATCATCAATCATGAATTTAATCATGAATTTAATCATGAATCATGAATCGAATCATGAATCATGAATAGAATCATGAATTAAATCATGAATCATGAATTGAATCATGAATTGAATCATGAATTGAATCATGAATTGAATCATGAATCATGAATTGAATCATGAATCATGAATCATAAATCGAATCATGAATCATGAATTGAATCATGAATCGAATCATGAATTGAATCATGAATCGAATCAGGAATTGATTCATGAATCATGAATTGATTGATGAATCATGTATCATGAATCATGAATTGAATCATGAATCATGAAGTATGAATCATGAATTTAATCTTGAATCATGAATCATGAATTGAATCATGAATCATAAATCATGACTTGAATCATGAATCAAGAATTATTAATCATGAATTGAATCATGAATCATGAATTATGAATTGAATCATGAATCATGAATTGAATCATGAATCATGAATCATGAATCAAATCATGAATCATGAATTGAATCATGAATCATGAATTGAATCATGAATTGAATCATGAATCATGAATTGAATCATGAATCATGAATTGAATCATGAATCAAGAATCATAAATCGAATCATGAATCATGAATTGAATCATGAATCGAATCATGAATTGAATCATGAATCATGAAATGAATCATGAATCATGAATCATGAATCATGAATTGAATCATGAATCATGAATTATGAATCATGAATTGAATCATGAATCATGAATCGTGAATTGAATCTTGAATCATGAATCATGAATTGAATCATGAATCATGAATCATGAATTGAATCATTAATCAAGAATTATTAATCATGAATTGAATCATGAATCATGAATCATGAATCATGAATCATGAATCATGAATCATGAATCAAATCATGAATCATGAATTGAATCATGAATCATGAATTGAATCATGAATCATGAATTGAATCATGAATCATGAATTATGAATCATGAATTAACGCATGAATCATTAATTGAATCATGAATCATGAATCATTAATCATGAATCATAAATTAAATCATGAATCATGAATTATGAATTATAAATTGAATCATGAATCATGAATTATGAATCATGAATTGAATAATGAATCATGAATTGAATCATGAATTAAATCATGAATCATGAATTGAATCATGAATTGAATCATGAATTGAATCATGAATCATGAATTGAATCATAAATCATGAATCATAAATCGAATCATGAATCATGAATTGAATCATGAATCGAATCATGAATTAATTAATGAATCATGAATTGAATCATGAATCATGAATCATGAATCATGAATTGAATCATGAATCATGATGTATGAATCATGAATTGAATCATGAATCATGAATCATGAATTGAATCATGAATCATGAATCATGACTTAAATCATGAATCAAGAATTATTAATCATGAATTGAATCATGAATCATGAATCATGAATTGAATCATGAATCATGAATCATGAATTGAATCATGAATCATGAATTGAATCATGAATCATGAATCATGAATTGAATCATGAATTGAATCATGAATCATGAATCATGAATTGAATCATGAATCATGAATCATGAATTGAATCATGAATCATGAATTGAATCATGAATCATGAATCATGAATTGAATCATGAATTGAATCATGAATCATGAATCATGAATTGAATCATGAATCATGAATTATGAATCATGAATTGAATCATGAATCATGAATTGAATCATGAATCATGAATCATGAATTGAATCATGAATCATGAATTATGAATCATGAATTGAATCATGAATCATGAATTGAATCATGAATCATGAATCATGAATCATCAATTGAATCATGAATCATGAATTATGAATTATGAATTGAATCATGAATCATGAATTATGAATCATGAATTGAATTATGAATTATGAATTGAATCATGAATCATGAATTGAATCATGAATTGAATCATGAATTGAATCATGAATGATGAATCATGAATTGAATCATGAATCATGAATGATGAATCATAAATTGAATCATGAATCATGAATCATGAATCATGAATCATGAATCATGAATCATGAAATGAATCATGAATTGATTCATGAATCATGAATCGAAACATGAATCATGAATTGAATCATGAATTGAATCATGAATTGAATCATGAATCATGAATTGAATCATGAATTATGAATCATAAATCGAATCATGAATCATGAATTGAATCATGAATCGAATCATGAATTGAATCATGAATCATGAATTGAATCATGAATCATGAATCATGAATTGAATCATGAATCATGAATCATGAATTGAATCATGAATTGAATCATGAATCATGAATTGAATCATGAATCAAGAATTATTAATCATGAATTGAATCATGAATCATGAATCATGAATCATGAATCGAATCATGAATCATGAATTGAATCATGAATCATGAATTGAATCATGAATCATGAATTAAATCATGAATCATGAATTGAATCATGAATCATGAATCATGAATCATGAATTATGAATTATGAATTGAATCATGAATCATGAATTATGAATCATGAATTGAATTATGAATTATGAATTGAATCATGAATCATGAATCATGAATCATGAATCATGACTCATGAATCTAATCATGAATCATGAATTGAATCATGAATTAAATCATGAATCATGAATTGAATCATGAATTGAATCATGAATTGAATCATGAATCATGAATTGAATCATGAATCATGAAGTATGATCATGAATTGAATCATGAATCATGAATCATAATTTGAATCATGAATCATGAATCATGAATCATGAATTGAATCATGAATCATGAAGTATGAATCATGAATTGAATCATGAATCATGAATCATGAACTGAATCATGAATCATGAATCATGAATTGAATCATGAATCATGAATCATGAATCATGACTTGAATCATGAATCAAGAATTATTAATCATGAATTGAATCATGAATCATGAATCATGAATTGAATCATGAATCATGAATCATGAATTGAATCATGAATCATGAATTGAATCATGAATCATGAATCATGAATTGAATCATGAATTGAATCATGAATCATGAATTGAATCATGAATCATGAATTGAATCATGAATCATGAATTATGAATCATGAATTGAATCATGAATCATGAATCATGAATTGAATCATGAATCATGAATCATGAATTGAATCATGAATCATGAATTATGAATCATGAATTGAATCATGAATCATGAATCATCAATTGAATCATGAATCATGAATTATGAATTATGAATTGAATCATGAATCATGAATTATGAATCATGAATTGAATTATGAATTATGAATTGAATCATGAATCATGAATCATGAATCATGAATCATGAATCATGAATTGAATCATGAATTGAATCATGAATTGAATCATGAATTATGAATCATGAATGATGAATCATGAATTGAATCATGAATCATGAATGATGAATCATAAATTGAATCATGAATCATGAATTATGAATCATTAATCGAATCATGAATCATGAATCATGAATTGAATCATGAATTGATTCATGAATCATGAATCGAATCATGAATCATGAATTGAATCATGAATTGAATCATGAATTGAATCATGAATCATGAATCATAAATCGAATCATGAATCATGAATTGAATCATGAATCGAATCATGAATTGAATCATAAATCATGAATTGAATCATGAATCATGAATCATGAATCATGAATTGAATCATGAATCATGAATTATGAATCATGAATTGAATCATGAATCATGAATCATGAATTGAATCATGAATCATGAATCATGAATTGAATCATGAATCATGAATCATGAATTGAATCATGAATCATGAAGTATGAATCATGAATCATGAATCATGAATCATGAATTGAATCATGAATCATGAATCATGACTTGAATCATGACTCAAGAATTATTAATCATGAATTGAATCATGAATCATGAATCATGAATTGAATCATGAGTCATGAATCATGAATTGAATCATGAATCATGAATTGAATCATGAATCATGAATTGAATCATGAATCGAATCAGGAATTGAATCATGAATCATGAATTATGAATCATGAATTGAATCATGAATCATGAATCATGAATTGAATCATGAATCATGAATCATGAATTGAATCATGAATCATGAATCATGAATTGAATCTTGAATCAAGAATTATTAATCATGAATTGAATCATGAATCATGAATCGAATCATGAATCATGAATTGAATCATGAATTGAATCATGAATCATGAATCATGAATTGAATTATGAATCATGAATGATGAATCAAAAATTGAATCATGAATCATGAATCATGAATCGAATCATGAATCATGAATCATGAATCGAATCATGAATCATGAATTTAATCATGAATTTAATCATGAATCATGAATCGAATCATGAATCATGAATAGAATCATGAATTAAATCATGAATCATGAATTGAATCATGAATTAAATCATGAATTGAATCATGAATCATGAATTGAATCATGAATCATGAATCATAAATCGAATCATGAATCATGAATTGAATCATGAATCGAATCATGAATTGAATCATGAATCGAATCATGAATTGATTCATGAATCATGAATTGATTGATGAATCATGTATCATGAATCATGAATTGAATCATGAATCATGAATAATGAATCATAAATTGAATCATGAATGATGAATCATGAATCATGAATCGAATCATGAATCATGAATTGAATCATGAATTGATTCATGAATCATGAATCGAATCATGAATCATGAATTGAATCATGAATTGAATCATGAATCATGAATTGAATCATGAATCATGAATCATAAATCGAATCATGAATCATGAATTGAATCATAAATCGAATAATGAATCATGAATCATGAATTGAATCATGAATCATGAATCATGAATTGAATCATGAATCATGAATTATGAATCATGAATTGAATCATGAATCATGAATCATGAATTGAATCATGAATCATGAATCATGAATTGAATCATGAATCATGAATCGAATCGTGAATCATGAATTGAATCATGAATTGAATCATGAATCATGAATCATGAATTGAATTATGAATCATGAATGATGAATCAAAAATTGAATCATGAATCATGAATCATGAATCGAATCATGAATCATGAATCATGAATCGAATCATGAATCATGAATTTAATCATGAATTTAATCATGAATCATGAATCGAATCATGAATCATGAATAGAATCATGAATTAAATCATGAATCATGAATTGAATCATGAATTGAATCATGAATTGAATCATGAATCATGAATTGAATCATGAATCATGAATCATAAATCGAATCATGAATCATGAATTGAATCATGAATCGAATCATGAATTGAATCATGAATCGAATCATGAATTGATTCATGAATCATGAATTGATTCATGAATCATGTATCATGAATCATGAATTGAATCATGAATCATGAATAATGAATCATAAATTGAATCATGAATGATGAATCATGAATCATGAATCGAATCATGAATCATGAATTGAATCATGAATTGATTCATGAATCATGAATCGAATCATGAATCATGAATTGAATCATGAATTGAATCATGAATCATGAATTGAATCATGAATCATGAATCATAAATCGAATCATGAATCATGAATTGAATCATAAATCGAATAATGAATCATGAATCATGAATTGAATCATGAATCATGAATCATGAATTGAATCATGAATCATGAATTATGAATCATGAATTGAATCATGAATCATGAATCATGAATTGAATCATGAATCATGAATCATGAATTGAATCATGAATCATGAATCATGAATTGAATCATGAATCATGAAGTATGAATCATGAATTGAATCATGAATCATGAATCATGAATTGAATCATGAATCATGAATCATGACTCATGACTTGAATCATGAATCAAGAATTATTAATCATGAATTAAATCATGAATCATGAATTGAATCATGAATCATGAATCATGAATTGAATCATGAATCATGAATTGAATCATGAATTGAATCATGAATCATGAATTGAATCATGAATTATGAATCATGAATCATGAATTGAATCATGAAAAATGAATTATGAATCATGAATTGAATTATGAATCATGAATCATGAATTGAATCATGAATCATGAATCATAAATCGAATCATGAATCATGAATTGAATCATGAATCGAATCATGAATCATGAATCATGAATTGAATCATGAATCATGAATCATGAATTGAATCATGAATCATGAATTATGAATCATGAATTGAATCATGAATCATGAATTGAATCATGAATCATGAATCATGAATTGAATCATGAATCATGAATCATGAATTGAATCATGAATCATGAAGTATGAATCATGAATTGAATCATGAATCATGAATCATGAATTGAATCATGAATCATGAATCATGAATCATGACTTGAATCATGAATTAAGAATTATTAATCATGAATTGAATCATGAATCATGAATCATGAATTGAATCATGAATCATGAATCATGAATTGAATCATGAATCATGAATTGAATCATGAATCATGAATTATATCATGAATTGAATCATGAATCATGAATTGAATCATGAATTATGAATCATGAATCATGAATTGAATCATGAAAAATGAATTATGAATCATGAATTGAATCATGAATCATGAATCATGAATTGAATCATGAATCATGAATCATGTATTGAATCATGAATCATGAATGATGAATCATAAATTGAATCATGAATCATGAATCATGAATCATGAATCGGATCATGAATCATGAATCATGAATTGAATCATGAATTGATTCATGAATCATGAATCGAATCATGAATCATGAATTGAATCATGAATTGAATCATGAATTGAATCATGAATCATGAATTGAATCATGAATCATGAATCATAAATCGAAACATGAATCATGAATTGAATCATGAATCGAATCATGAATTGAATCATGAATCATGAATTGAATCATGAATCATGAATTGAATCATGAATCATGAATTATGAATCATGAATTGAATCATGAATCATGAATCATGAATTGAATCATGAATCATGAATCATGAATTGAATCATGAATCATGAATCATGAATTGAATCTTGAATCAAGAATTATTAATCATGAATTGAATCATGAATCATGAATCATGAATCATGAATCGAATCATGAATCATGAATTGAATCATGAATTGAATCATGAATCATGAATCATGAATTGAATCATGAATCATGAATGATGAATCAAAAATTGAATCATGAATCATGAATCATGAATCGAATCATGAATCATGAATCATGAATCGAATCATCAATCATGAATTTAATCATGAATTTAATCATGAATCATGAATCGAATCATGAATCATGAATAGAATCATGAATTAAATCATGAATCATGAATTGAATCATGAATTGAATCATGAATTGAATCATGAATCATGAATTGAATCATGAATCATGAATCATAAATCGAATCATGAATCATGAATTGAATCATGAATCGAATCATGAATTGAATCATGAATCGAATCAGGAATTGATTCATGAATCATGAATTGATTGATGAATCATGTATCATGAATCATGAATTGAATCATGAATCATGAAGTATGAATCATGAATTTAATCTTGAATCATGAATCATGAATTGAATCATGAATCATAAATCATGACTTGAATCATGAATCAAGAATTATTAATCATGAATTGAATCATGAATCATGAATTATGAATTGAATCATGAATCATGAATTGAATCATGAATCATGAATCATGAATCAAATCATGAATCATGAATTGAATCATGAATCATGAATTGAATCATGAATTGAATCATGAATCATGAATTGAATCATGAATCATGAATTGAATCATGAATCATGAATTGAATCATGAATCAAGAATCATAAATCGAATCATGAATCATGAATTGAATCATGAATCGAATCATGAATTGAATCATGAATCATGAAATGAATCATGAATCATGAATCATGAATCATGAATTGAATCATGAATCATGAATTATGAATCATGAATTGAATCATGAATCATGAATCATGAATTGAATCTTGAATCATGAATCATGAATTGAATCATGAATCATGAATCATGAATTGAATCATTAATCAAGAATTATTAATCATGAATTGAATCATGAATCATGAATCATGAATCATGAATCATGAATCAAATCATGAATCATGAATTGAATCATGAATCATGAATTGAATCATGAATCATGAATTGAATCATGAATCATGAATCATGAATTAAATCATGAATCATTAATTGAATCATGAATCATGAATCATTAATCATGAATCATAAATTAAATCATGAATCATGAATTATGAATTATAAATTGAATCATGAATCATGAATTATGAATCATGAATTGAATAATGAATCATGAATTGAATCATGAATTAAATCATGAATCATGAATTGAATCATGAATTGAATCATGAATTGAATCATGAATCATGAATTGAATCATAAATCATGAATCATAAATCGAATCATGAATCATGAATTGAATCATGAATCGAATCATGAATTAATTAATGAATCATGAATTGAATCATGAATCATGAATCATGAATCATGAATTGAATCATGAATCATGATGTATGAATCATGAATTGAATCATGAATCATGAATCATGAATTGAATCATGAATCATGAATCATGACTTAAATCATGAATCAAGAATTATTAATCATGAATTGAATCATGAATCATGAATCATGAATTGAATCATGAATCATGAATCATGAATTGAATCATGAATCATGAATTGAATCATGAATCATGAATCATGAATTGAATCATGAATTGAATCATGAATCATGAATCATGAATTGAATCATGAATCATGAATTATGAATCATGAATTGAATCATGAATCATGAATTGAATCATGAATCATGAATCATGAATTGAATCATGAATCATGAATTATGAATCATGAATTGAATCATGAATCATGAATTGAATCATGAATCATGAATCATGAATCATCAATTGAATCATGAATCATGAATTATGAATTATGAATTGAATCATGAATCATGAATTATGAATCATGAATTGAATTATGAATTATGAATTGAATCATGAATCATGAATTGAATCATGAATTGAATCATGAATTGAATCATGAATGATGAATCATGAATTGAATCATGAATCATGAATGATGAATCATAAATTGAATCATGAATCATGAATCATGAATCATGAATCATGAATCATGAATCATGAAATGAATCATGAATTGATTCATGAATCATGAATCGAAACATGAATCATGAATTGAATCATGAATTGAATCATGAATTGAATCATGAATCATGAATTGAATCATGAATTATGAATCATAAATCGAATCATGAATCATGAATTGAATCATGAATCGAATCATGAATTGAATCATGAATCATGAATTGAATCATGAATCATGAATCATGAATTGAATCATGAATCATGAATCATGAATTGAATCATGAATTGAATCATGAATCATGAATTGAATCATGAATCAAGAATTATTAATCATGAATTGAATCATGAATCATGAATCATGAATCATGAATCATGAATCGAATCATGAATCATGAATTGAATCATGAATCATGAATTGAATCATGAATCATGAATTAAATCATGAATCATGAATTGAATCATGAATCATGAATCATGAATCATGAATTATGAATTATGAATTGAATCATGAATTATGAATCATGAATTGAATTATGAATTATGAATTGAATCATGAATCATGAATCATGAATCATGACTCATGAATCTAATCATGAATCATGAATTGAATCATGAATTAAATCATGAATCATGAATTGAATCATGAATTGAATCATGAATTGAATCATGAATCATGAATTGAATCATGAATCATGAAGTATGATCATGAATTGAATCATGAATCATGAATCATAATTTGAATCATGAATCATGAATCATGAATCATGAATTGAATCATGAATCATGAAGTATGAATCATGAATTGAATCATGAATCATGAATCATGAACTGAATCATGAATCATGAATCATGAATTGAATCATGAATCATGAATCATGAATCATGACTTGAATCATGAATCAAGAATTATTAATCATGAATTGAATCATGAATCATGAATCATGAATTGAATCATGAATCATGAATCATGAATTGAATCATGAATCATGAATTGAATCATGAATCATGAATCATGAATTGAATCATGAATTGAATCATGAATCATGAATTGAATCATGAATCATGAATTGAATCATGAATCATGAATTATGAATCATGAATTGAATCATGAATCATGAATCATGAATTGAATCATGAATCATGAATCATGAATTGAATCATGAATCATGAATTATGAATCATGAATTGAATCATGAATCATGAATCATCAATTGAATCATGAATCATGAATTATGAATTATGAATTGAATCATGAATCATGAATTATGAATCATGAATTGAATTATGAATTATGAATTGAATCATGAATCATGAATCATGAATCATGAATCATGAATCATGAATTGAATCATGAATTGAATCATGAATTGAATCATGAATGATGAATCATGAATGATGAATCATGAATTGAATCATGAATCATGAATGATGAATCATAAATTGAATCATGAATCATGAATTATGAATCATTAATCGAATCATGAATCATGAATCATGAATTGAATCATGAATTGATTCATGAATCATGAATCGAATCATGAATCATGAATTGAATCATGAATTGAATCATGAATTGAATCATGAATCATGAATCATAAATCGAATCATGAATCATGAATTGAATCATGAATCGAATCATGAATTGAATCATAAATCATGAATTGAATCATGAATCATGAATCATGAATCATGAATTGAATCATGAATCATGAATTATGAATCATGAATTGAATCATGAATCATGAATCATGAATTGAATCATGAATCATGAATCATGAATTGAATCATGAATCATGAATCATGAATTGAATCATGAATCATGAAGTATGAATCATGAATCATGAATCATGAATCATGAATTGAATCATGAATCATGAATCATGACTTGAATCATGACTCAAGAATTATTAATCATGAATTGAATCATGAATCATGAATCATGAATTGAATCATGAATCATGAATCATGAATTGAATCATGAATCATGAATTGAATCATGAATCATGAATTGAATCATGAATCGAATCAGGAATTGAATCATGAATCATGAATTATGAATCATGAATTGAATCATGAATCATGAATCATGAATTGAATCATGAATCATGAATCATGAATTGAATCATGAATCATGAATCATGAATTGAATCTTGAATCAAGAATTATTAATCATGAATTGAATCATGAATCATGAATCGAATCATGAATCATGAATTGAATCATGAATTGAATCATGAATCATGAATCATGAATTGAATTATGAATCATGAATGATGAATCAAAAATTGAATCATGAATCATGAATCATGAATCGAATCATGAATCATGAATCATGAATCGAATCATGAATCATGAATTTAATCATGAATTTAATCATGAATCATGAATCGAATCATGAATCATGAATAGAATCATGAATTAAATCATGAATCATGAATTGAATCATGAATTGAATCATGAATTGAATCATGAATCATGAATTGAATCATGAATCATGAATCATAAATCGAATCATGAATCATGAATTGAATCATGAATCGAATCATGAATTGAATCATGAATCGAATCATGAATTGAATCATGAATCGAATCATGAATTGATTCATGAATCATGAATTGATTGATGAATCATGTATCATGAATCATGAATTGAATCATGAATCATGAATAATGAATCATAAATTGAATCATGAATGATGAATCATGAATCATGAATCGAATCATGAATCATGAATTGAATCATGAATTGATTCATGAATCATGAATCGAATCATGAATCATGAATTGAATCATGAATTGAATCATGAATCATGAATTGAATCATGAATCATGAATCATAAATCGAATCATGAATCATGAATTGAATCATAAATCGAATAATGAATCATGAATCATGAATTGAATCATGAATTATGAATCATGAATTGAATCATGAATCATGAATTATGAATCATGAATTGAATCATGAATCATGAATCATGAATTGAATCATGAATCATGAATCATGAATTGAATCATGAATCATGAATCATGAATTGAATCATGAATCATGAATTGAATCATGAATCATGAATTGAATCATGAATTGAATCATGAATCATGAATTGAATCATGAATTATGAATCATGAATCATGAATTGAATCATGAAAAATGAATTATGAATCATGAATTGAATTATGAATCATGAATCATGAATTGAATCATGAATCATGAATCATGAATTGAATCATGAATCATGAATGATGAATCATAAATTGAATCATGAATCATGAATCATGAATCATGAATCGAATCATGAATCATGAATCATGAATCATGAATTGAATCATGAATTGAATCATGAATTGAATCATGAATTGATTCATGAATCATGAATCGAATCATGAATCATGAATTGAATCATGAATTGAATCATGAATTGAATCATGAATCATGAATTGAATCATAAATCATGAATCATAAATCGAATCATGAATCATGAATTGAATCATGAATCGAATCAGGAATTGAATCATGAATCATGAATTGAATCATGAATCATGAATTGAATCATGAATCATGAATTATGAATCATGAATTGAATCATGAATCATGAATCATGAATTGAATCATGAATCATGAATTGAATCATGAATCATGAATCATGAATTGAATCTTGAATCAAGAATTATTAATCATGAATTGAATCATGAATCATGAATCATGAATCATGAATCATGAATCGAATCATGAATCATGAATTGAATCATGAATTGAATCATGAATCATGAATTGAATCATGAATCATGAATTATGAATCATGAATTGAATCATGAATCATGAATTGAATCATGAATCATGAATCATGAATCATGAATCATCAATTGAATCATGAATCATGAATTATGAATTATGAATTGAATCATGAATCATGAATTATGAATCATCAATTGAATTATGAATTATGAATTGAATCATGAATCATGAATCATGAATCATGAATCATGAATTGAATCATGAATTGAATCATGAATTGAATCATGAATCATGAATCATGAATTGAATCATGAATCATGAATGATGAATCATAAATTGAATCATGAATCATGAATCATGAATCGAATCATGAATCATGAATAATGAATTGATTCATGAATTGATTCATGAATCATGAATCGAATCATGAATCATGAATTGAATCATGAATTGAATCATGAATTGAATCATGAATCATGAATTATGAATCATGAATTGAATCATGAATCATGAATCATGAATTGAATCATGAATCATGAATCATGAATTGAATCATGAATCATGAAGTATGAATCATGAATTGAATCATGAATCATGAATCATGAATTGAATCATGAATCATGAATCATGACTCATGACTTGAATCATGAATCAAGAATTATTAATCATGAATTGAATCATGAATCATGAATCATGAATTGAATCATGAATCATGAATCATGAATTGAATCATGAATCATGAATTGAATCATGAATCATGAATTGAATCATGAATTGAATCATGAATCATGAATTGAATCATGAATTATGAATCATGAATCATGAATTGAATCATGAAAAATGAATTATGAATCATGAATTGAATCATGAATCATGAATTGAATCATGAATCATGAATCATGAATTGAATCATGAATCATGAATGATGAATCATAAATTGAATCATGAATCATGAATCATGAATCGAATCATGAATCATGAATCATGAATTGAATCATGAATTGATTCATGAATCATGAATCGAATCATGAATCATGAATTGAATCATGAATTGAATCATGAATTGAATCATGAATCATGAATCATAAATCGAATCATGAATCATGAATTGAATCATGAATCGAATCAGGAATTGAATCATGAATCATGAATTGAATCATGAATCACGAATTGAATCATGAATCATGAATTATGAATCATGAATTGAATCATGAATCATGAATCATGAATTGAATCATGAATCATGAATTGAATCATGAATCATGAATCATGAATTGAATCTTGAATCAAGAATTATTAATCATGAATTGAATCATGAATCATGAATCATGACTCATGACTTGAATCATGAATCAAGAATTATTAATCATGAATTGAATCATGAATCATGAATCATGAATTGAATCATGAATCATGAATCATGAATTGAATCATGAATCATGAATTGAATCATGAATCATGAATTGAATCATGAATTGAATCATGAATCATGAATTGAATCATGAATTATGAATCATGAATCATGAATTGAATCATGAAAAATGAATTATGAATCATGAATTGAATCATGAATCATGAATCATGAATTGAATCATGAATCATGAATCATGAATTGAATCATGAATCATGAATGATGAATCATAAATTGAATCATGAATCATGAATCATGAATCATGAATCGAATCATGAATCATGAATCATGAATTGAATCATGAATTGATTCATGAATCATGAATCGAATCATGAATCATGAATTGAATCATGAATTGAATCATGAATCATGAATCATAAATCGAATCATGAATCATGAATTGAATCATGAATCGAATCAGGAATTGAATCATGAATCATGAATTGAATCATGAATCACGAATTGAATCATGAATCATGAATTATGAATCATGAATTGAATCATGAATCATGAATCATGAATTGAATCATGAATCATGAATCATGAATTGAATCATGAATCATGAATCATGAATTGAATCTTGAATCAAGAATTATTAATCATGAATTGAATCATGAATCATGAATCATGAATCATGAATCATGAATCGAATCATGAATCATGAATTGAATCATGAATTGAATCATGAATCATGAATCATGAATTGAATCATGAATTGAATCATGAATTGAATCATGAATCATGAATCATGAATTGAATCATGAATCATGAATCATGAATGATGAATCATAAATTGAATCATGAATCATGAATCATGAATCATGAATCGAATCATGAATCATGAATAATGAATTGATTCATGAATTGATTTATGAATCATGAATCGAATCATGAATCATGAATTGAATCATGAATTGAATCATGAATTGAATCATGAATCATGAATTGAATCATGAATCATGAATCATAAATCGAATCATGAATCATGAATTGAATCATGAATCGAATCATGAATTGAATCATGAATCATGAATTGAATCATGAATCATGAATCATGAATCATGAATTGAATCATGAATCATGAATTATGAATCATGAATTGAATCATGAATCATGAATCATGAATTGAATCATGAATCAAGAATCATGAATCATGAATTGAATCATGAATCATGAATTATGAATCATGAATTGAATCATGAATCATGAATTAATTCATGAATCATGAATTGAATCATGAATCATGAATCATGAATCATGAATTGAATCATGAATCATGAAGTTAGAATCATGAATTGAATCATGAATCATGAATCATGAATTGAATCATGAATCATGAATCATGAATCATGACTTGAATCATGAATCAAGAATTATTAATTATGAATTGAATCATGAATCATGAATTGAATCATGAATCATGAATCATGAATCATGAATTGAATCATGAATCATGAAGTATGAATCATGAATTGAATCATGAATCATGAATTGAATCATGAATCATGAATCATGAATTGAATCATTAATCATGAATCATGAATCATGACTTGCATCATGAATCAAGAATTATTAATCATGAATTGAATCATGAATCATGAATTGAATCAATGGAGAAACACACAGCAGATGAATGTGAATCACTGGTACAGCTAAAGTCCAAACAGAGTAGTATATAGAACTTGGCTGATCCGAGAATAGAGATGATTCAACATAGCAGGTGGTTACTGGTATCACAGTGATTCTTATCTAGCAGAGTAGTAAGCGTTAAACAACATCCAAGGACTTGGATCACAGACACATGCAGCAGAATGTTGCCTAGAAGTAGCAGCGAAGTGAGGAGTATCTGAACCGTGCGTGGAAACAGGTATTCCAGTCTTAGATGCAAAGGTAAGTTCACTGTAGTATGAGGCAGCTGAACAGAGACACGCAACTTGAGCTGATGAATTGAATCATGAATCATAAATTGAATCATGAATCATGAATCATGAATTGAAACATGAATTGAATCATGAATCATGAATTGAATCATGAATCATGAATCGAATCATGAATCATGAATTATGAATCATGAATTTAATCATGAATCATGAATCATGAATTGAATCATGAATCATGAATCATGAATTAAATCATGAATCATGAATTATGAATCATGAATTGAATCATGAATCATGAATCATGAATTGAATCATGAATCATGAATCATGAATCATGAATCATGAAATATGAATTATGAATTGAATCATGAATCATGAATTATGAATCATGAATTGACTTATGAATTATGAATTGAATCATGAATCATGAATCATGAATCATGAATTGAATCATGATTTGAATCATGAATTGAATCATGAATCATGAATCATGAATTGAATCATGAATCATGAATAATGAATCATAAATTGAATCATGAATGATGAATCATGAATCATGAATCGAATCATGAATCATGAATCATGAATTGAATCATGAATTGATTCATGAATCATAAATCGAATCATGAATCATGAATTGAATCATGAATTGAATCATGAATCATGAATTGAATCATGAATCATAAATCGAATCATGAATCATGAATTGAATCATGAATCGAATCATGAATCATGAATCATGAATTGAATCATGAATCATGAATCATGAATCGAATCATGAATCATGAATCATGAATTGAATCATGAATTGATTCATGAATCATGAATCGAATCATGAATCATGAATTGAATCATGAATTGAATCATGAATTGAATCATGAATCATGAATCATAAATCGAATCATGAATCATGAATTGAATCATGAATCGAATCAGGAATTGAATCATGAATCATGAATTGAATCATGAATCACGAATTGAATCATGAATCATGAATTATGAATCATGAATTGAATCATGAATCATGAATCATGAATTGAATCATGAATTGAATCATGAATCATGAATCATGAATTGAATCTTGAATCAAGAATTATTAATCATGAATTGAATCATGAATCATGAATCATGACTCATGACTTGAATCATGAATCAAGAATTATTAATCATGAATTGAATCATGAATCATGAATCATGAATTGAATCATGAATCATGAATCATGAATTGAATCATGAATCATGAATTGAATCATGAATCATGAATTGAATCATGAATTGAATCATGAATCATGAATTGAATCATGAATTATGAATCATGAATCATGAATTGAATCATGAAAAATGAATTATGAATCATGAATTGAATCATGAATCATGAATCATGAATTGAATCATGAATCATGAATCATGAATTGAATCATGAATCATGAATGATGAATCATAAATTGAATCATGAATCATGAATCATGAATCATGAATCGAATCATGAATCATGAATCATGAATTGAATCATGAATTGATTCATGAATCATGAATCGAATCATGAATCATGAATTGAATCATGAATTGAATCATGAATCATGAATCATAAATCGAATCATGAATCATGAATTGAATCATGAATCGAATCAGGAATTGAATCATGAATCATGAATTGAATCATGAATCACGAATTGAATCATGAATCATGAATTATGAATCATGAATTGAATCATGAATCATGAATCATGAATTGAATCATGAATCATGAATCATGAATTGAATCATGAATCATGAATCATGAATTGAATCTTGAATCAAGAATTATTAATCATGAATTGAATCATGAATCATGAATCATGAATCATGAATCATGAATCGAATCATGAATCATGAATTGAATCATGAATTGAATCATGAATCATGAATTGAATCATGAATTGAATCATGAATTGAATCATGAATCATGAATCATGAATTGAATCATGAATCATGAATGATGAATCATAAATTGAATCATGAATCATGAATCATGAATCATGAATCGAATCATGAATCATGAATAATGAATTGATTCATGAATTGATTTATGAATCATGAATCGAATCATGAATCATGAATTGAATCATGAATTGAATCATGAATTGAATCATGAATCATGAATTGAATCATGAATCATGAATCATAAATCGAATCATGAATCATGAATTGAATCATGAATCGAATCATGAATTGAATCATGAATCATGAATTGAATCATGAATCATGAATCATGAATCATGAATTGAATCATGAATCATGAATTATGAATCATGAATTGAATCATGAATCATGAATCATGAATTGAATCATGAATCAAGAATCATGAATCATGAATTGAATCATGAATCATGAATTATGAATCATGAATTGAATCATGAATCATGAATTAATTCATGAATCATGAATTGAATCATGAATCATGAATCATGAATCATGAATTGAATCATGAATCATGAAGTTAGAATCATGAATTGAATCATGAATCATGAATCATGAATTGAATCATGAATCATGAATCATGAATCATGACTTGAATCATGAATCAAGAATTATTAATTATGAATTGAATCATGAATCATGAATTGAATCATGAATCATGAATCATGAATCATGAATTGAATCATGAATCATGAAGTATGAATCATGAATTGAATCATGAATCATGAATTGAATCATGAATCATGAATCATGAATTGAATCATTAATCATGAATCATGAATCATGACTTGCATCATGAATCAAGAATTATTAATCATGAATTGAATCATGAATCATGAATTGAATCAATGGAGAAACACACAGCAGATGAATGTGAATCACTGGTACAGCTAAAGTCCAAACAGAGTAGTATATAGAACTTGGCTGATCCGAGAATAGAGATGATTCAACATAGCAGGTGGTTACTGGTATCACAGTGATTCTTATCTAGCAGAGTAGTAAGCGTTAAACAACATCCAAGGACTTGGATCACAGACACATGCAGCAGAATGTTGCCTAGAAGTAGCAGCGAAGTGAGGAGTATCTGAACCGTGCGTGGAAACAGGTATTCCAGTCTTAGATGCAAAGGTAAGTTCACTGTAGTATGAGGCAGCTGAACAGAGACACGCAACTTGAGCTGATGAATTGAATCATGAATCATAAATTGAATCATGAATCATGAATCATGAATTGAAACATGAATTGAATCATGAATCATGAATTGAATCATGAATCATGAATTGAATCATGAATCATGAATTATGAATCATGAATTGAATCATGAATCATGAATCATGAATTGAATCATGAATCATGAATCATGAATTAAATCATGAATCATGAATTATGAATCATGAATTGAATCATGAATCATGAATCATGAATTGAATCATGAATCATGAATCATGAATCATGAATCATGAAATATGAATTATGAATTGAATCATGAATCATGAATTATGAATCATGAATTGACTTATGAATTATGAATTGAATCATGAATCATGAATCATGAATCATGAATTGAATCATGATTTGAATCATGAATTGAATCATGAATCATGAATCATGAATTGAATCATGAATCATGAATAATGAATCATAAATTGAATCATGAATGATGAATCATGAATCATGAATCGAATCATGAATCATGAATCATGAATTGAATCATGAATTGATTCATGAATCATGAATCGAATCATGAATCATGAATTGAATCATGAATTGAATCATGAATCATGAATTGAATCATGAATCATAAATCGAATCATGAATCATGAATTGAATCATGAATCGAATCATGAATCATGAATCATGAATTGAATCATGAATCATGAATCATGAATTGAATCATGAATCATGAATTATGAATCATGAATTGAATCATGAATCATGAATTGAATCATGAATCATGAATCATGAATTGAATCATGAATCATGAATCATGAATTGAATCATGAATCATGAAGTATGAATCATGAATTGAATCATGAATCATGAATCATGAATTGAATCATGAATCATGAATCATGAATCATGACTTGAATCATGAATTAAGAATTATTAATCATGAATTGAATCATGAATCATGAATCATGAATTGAATCATGAATCATGAATCATGAATTGAATCATGAATCATGAATTGAATCATGAATCATGAATTGAATCATGAATTGAATCATGAATCATGAATTGAATCATGAATTATGAATCATGAATCATGAATTGAATCATGAAAAATGAATTATGAATCATGAATTGAATCATGAATCATGAATCATGAATTGAATCATGAATCATGAATCATGTATTGAATCATGAATCATGAATGATGAATCATAAATTGAATCATGAATCATGAATCATGAATCATGAATCGGATCATGAATCATGAATCATGAATTGAATCATGAATTGATTCATGAATCATGAATCGAATCATGAATCATGAATTGAATCATGAATTGAATCATGAATTGAATCATGAATCATGAATTGAATCATGAATCATGAATCATAAATCGAAACATGAATCATGAATTGAATCATGAATCGAATCATGAATTGAATCATGAATCATGAATTGAATCATGAATCATGAATTATGAATCATGAATTGAATCATGAATCATGAATCATGAATTGAATCATGAATCATGAATCATGAATTGAATCATGAATCATGAATTGAATCTTGAATCAAGAATTATTAATCATGAATTGAATCATGAATCATGAATCATGAATCATGAATCGAATCATGAATCATGAATTGAATCATGAATTGAATCATGAATCATGAATCATGAATTGAATCATGAATCATGAATGATGAATCAAAAATTGAATCATGAATCATGAATCATGAATCGAATCATGAATCATGAATCATGAATCGAATCATCAATCATGAATTTAATCATGAATTTAATCATGAATCATGAATCGAATCATGAATCATGAATAGAATCATGAATTAAATCATGAATCATGAATTGAATCATGAATTGAATCATGAATTGAATCATGAATCATGAATTGAATCATGAATCATGAATCATAAATCGAATCATGAATCATGAATTGAATCATGAATCGAATCATGAATTGATTCATGAATCATGAATTGATTGATGAATCATGTATCATGAATCATGAATTGAATCATGAATCATGAAGTATGAATCATGAATTTAATCTTGAATCATGAATCATGAATTGAATCATGAATCATAAATCATGACTTGAATCATGAATCAAGAATTATTAATCATGAATTGAATCATGAATCATGAATTATGAATTGAATCATGAATCATGAATTGAATCATGAATCATGAATTGAATCATGAATTGAATCATAACTCATGAATTGAATCATGAATCATGAATTGAATCATGAATCATGAATTGAATCATGAATCAAGAATCATAAATCGAATCATGAATCATGAATTGAATCATGAATCGAATCATGAATTGAATCATGAATCATGAAATGAATCATGAATCATGAATCATGAATCATGAATTGAATCATGAATCATGAATTATGAATCATGAATTGAATCATGAATCATGAATCATGAATTGAATCTTGAATCATGAATCATGAATTGAATCATGAATTATGAATCATGAATTGAATCATTAATCAAGAATTATTAATCATGAATTGAATCATGAATCATGAATCATGAATCATGAATCATGAATCAAATCATGAATCATGAATTGAATCATGAATCATGAATTGAATCATGAATCATGAATTGAATCATGAATCATGAATTATGAATCATGAATTAAATCATGAATCATTAATTGAATCATGAATCATGAATCATTAATCATGAATCATAAATTAAATCATGAATCATGAATTATGAATTATAAATTGAATCATGAATCATGAATTATGAATCATGAATTGAATAATGAATCATGAATTGAATCATGAATTAAATCATGAATCATGAATTGAATCATGAATTGAATCATGAATTGAATCATGAATTGAATCATGAATCATGAATTGAATCATAAATCATGAATCATAAATCGAATCATGAATCATGAATTGAATCATGAATCGAATCATGAATTGATTAATGAATCATGAATTGAATCATGAATCATGAATCATGAATCATGAATTGAATCATGAATCATGATGTATGAATCATGAATTGAATCATGAATCATGAATCATGAATTGAATCATGAATCATGACTTAAATCATGAATCAAGAATTATTAATCATGAATTGAATCATGAATCATGAATCATGAATTGAATCATGAATCATGAATCATGAATTGAATCATGAATCATGAATTGAATCATGAATCATGAATCATGAATTGAATCATGAATTGAATCATGAATCATGAATCATGAATTGAATCATGAATCATGAATTATGAATCATGAATTGAATCATGAATCATGAATTGAATCATGAATCATGAATCATGAATTGAATCATGAATCATGAATTATGAATCATGAATTGAATCATGAATCATGAATTGAATCATGAATCATGAATCATGAATCATCAATTGAATCATGAATCATGAATTATGAATTATGAATTGAATCATGAATCATGAATTATGAATCATGAATTGAATTATGAATTATGAATTGAATCATGAATCATGAATTGAATCATGAATTGAATCATGAATTGAATCATGAATGATGAATCATGAATTGAATCATGAATCATGAATGATGAATCATAAATTGAATCATGAATCATGAATCATGAATCATGAATCATGAATCATGAATCATGAATCATGAAATGAATCATGAATTGATTCATGAATCATGAATCGAAACATGAATCATGAATTGAATCATGAATTGAATCATGAATTGAATCATGAATCATGAATTGAATCATGAATTATGAATCATAAATCGAATCATGAATCATGAATTGAATCATGAATCGAATCATGAATTGAATCATGAATCATGAATTGAATCATGAATCATGAATCATGAATTGAATCATGAATCATGAATTGAATCATGAATCATGAATCATGAATTGAATCATGAATTGAATCATGAATCATGAATTGAATCATGAATCATGAATTGAATCATGAATCAAGAATTATTAATCATGAATTGAATCATGAATCATGAATCATGAATCATGAATCATGAATCGAATCATGAATCATGAATTGAATCATGAATCATGAATTGAATCATGAATCATGAATTAAATCATGAATCATGAATTGAATCATGAATCATGAATCATGAATCATGAATTATGAATTATGAATTGAATCATGAATCATGAATTATGAATCATGAATTGAATTATGAATTATGAATTGAATCATGAATCATGAATCATGAATCATGAATCATGACTCATGAATCTAATCATGAATCATGAATTGAATCATGAATTAAATCATGAATCATGAATTGAATCATGAATTGAATCATGAATCATGAATTGAATCATGAATCATGAATCATGAATTGAATCATGAATCATGAAGTATGATCATGAATTGAATCATGAATCATGAATCATAATTTGAATCATGAATCATGAATCATGAATCATGAATTGAATCATGAATCATGAAGTATGAATCATGAATTGAATCATGAATCATGAATCATGAACTGAATCATGAATCATGAATCATGAATTGAATCATGAATCATGAATCATGAATCATGACTTGAATCATGAATCAAGAATTATTAATCATGAATTGAATCATGAATCATGAATCATGAATTGAATCATGAATCATGAATCATGAATTGAATCATGAATCATGAATTGAATCATGAATCATGAATCATGAATTGAATCATGAATTGAATCATGAATCATGAATTGAATCATGAATCATGAATTGAATCATGAATCATGAATTATGAATCATGAATTGAATCATGAATCATGAATCATGAATTGAATCATGAATCATGAATCATGAATTGAATCATGAATCATGAATTATGAATCATGAATTGAATCATGAATCATGAATCATGAATCATCAATTGAATCATGAATCATGAATTATGAATTATGAATTGAATCATGAATCATGAATTATGAATCATGAATTGAATTATGAATTATGAATTGAATCATGAATCATGAATCATGAATCATGAATCATGAATCATGAATTGAATCATGAATTGAATCATGAATTGAATCATGAATGATGAATCATGAATGATGAATCATGAATTGAATCATGAATCATGAATGATGAATCATAAATTGAATCATGAATCATGAATTATGAATCATTAATCGAATCATGAATCATGAATCATGAATTGAATCATGAATTGATTCATGAATCATGAATCGAATCATGAATCATGAATTGAATCATGAATTGAATCATGAATTGAATCATGAATCATGAATCATAAATCGAATCATGAATCATGAATTGAATCATGAATCGAATCATGAATTGAATCATAAATCATGAATTGAATCATGAATCATGAATTGAATCATGAATCATGAATTATGAATCATGAATTGAATCATGAATCATGAATCATGAATTGAATCATGAATCATGAATCATGAATTGAATCATGAATCATGAATCATGAATTGAATCATGAATCATGAAGTATGAATCATGAATCATGAATCATGAATTGAATCATGAATCATGAATCATGACTTGAATCATGACTCAAGAATTATTAATCATGAATTGAATCATGAATCATGAATCATGAATTGAATCATGAATCATGAATCATGAATTGAATCATGAATCATGAATTGAATCATGAATCATGAATTGAATCATGAATCGAATCAGGAATTGAATCATGAATCATGAATTATGAATCATGAATTGAATCATGAATCATGAATCATGAATTGAATCATGAATCATGAATCATGAATTGAATCATGAATCATGAATCATGAATTGAATCTTGAATCAAGAATTATTAATCATGAATTGAATCATGAATCATGAATCATGAATCGAATCATGAATCATGAATTGAATCATGAATTGAATCATGAATCATGAATTGAATTATGAATCATGAATGATGAATCAAAAATTGAATCATGAATCATGAATCATGAATCGAATCATGAATCATGAATCATGAATCGAATCATGAATCATGAATTTAATCATGAATTTAATCATGAATCATGAATCGAATCATGAATCATGAATAGAATCATGAATTAAATCATGAATCATGAATTGAATCATGAATTGAATCATGAATTGAATCATGAATCATGAATTGAATCATGAATCATGAATCATAAATCGAATCATGAATCATGAATTGAATCATGAATCGAATCATGAATTGAATCATGAATCGAATCATGAATTGATTCATTAATCATGAATTGATTGATGAATCATGTATCATGAATCATGAATTGAATCATGAATCATGAAGTTTGAATCATGAATTTAATCATGAATCATGATTCATGAATTGAATCATGAATCATAAATCATGACTTGAATCATGAATCAAGAATTATTAATCATGAATTGAATCATGAATCATGAATTATGAATTGAATCATGAATCATGAATTGAATCATGAATCATGAATCATGAATTGAATCATGAATCGAATCATGAATCGAATCATGAATTGAATCATGAATCATGAATCATGAATCATGAATTGAATCATGAATCATGAATCATGAATTGAATCATGAATTGAATCATGAATCGAATCATGAATTGAATCATGAATCATGAATCATGAATTGAATCATGAATCATGAATTATGAATCATGAATTGAATCATGAATCATGAATCATGAATTGAATCATGAATCATGAATCATGAATTGAATCATGTATCATGAATTATGAATCATGAATTGAATCATGAATCATGAATTGAATCATGAATCATGAATCATGAATTGAATTATGAATTATGAATTGAATCATGAATCATGAATCATGAATCATGAATTGAATCATGAATTGAATCATGAATTGATTAATGAATCATGAATTGAATCATTAATTGAATCATGAATCATGAATTGAATCATGAATCATGAATTGAATCATGAATCATGAATCATAAATCGAATCATGAATCATGAATTGAATCATGAATCGAATCATGAATTGAATCATGAATCATGAATTGAATCATGAATCATGAATTGAATCATGAATCATGAATCATGAATCATGAATTGAATCATGAATAATGAATTATGAATCATGAATTGAATCATGAATCATGAATCATGAATTGAATCTTGAATCATGAATCATGAATTGAATCATGAATCATGAATCATGAATTGAATCATTAATCAAGAATTATTAATCATGAATTGAATCATGAATCATGAATCATGAATCATGAATTGAATCATGAATCATGAATTGAATCATGAATCATGAATTATGAATCATGAATCATTAATTGAATCATGAATCATGAATCATGAATCATAAATTAAATCATGAATCATGAATTATGAATTGAATCATGAATCATGAATTATGAATCATGAATTGAATAATGAATCATGAATTGAATCATGAATTAAATCATGAATCATGAATTGAATCATGAATTGAATCATGAATTGAATCATGAATTGAATCATGAATTGAATCATGAATCATGAATTGAATCATAAATCATGAATCATAAATCGAATCATAATTCATGAATTGAATCATGAATCAAATCATGAATTGAATCATGAATTGAATCATGAATTGAATCATGAATCATGAATTGAATCATGAATTGAATCATGAATCATGAATTGAATCATGAATCATGAATTGAATCATGAATCATGAATTATGAATCATGAATTGAATCATGAATCATGAATCATGAATTGAATCATGAATCATGAATCATGAATTGAATCATGAATCATGAATTATGAATCATGAATTGAATCATGAATCATGAATCATGAATCATCAATTGAATCATGAATCATGAATTATGAATTATGAATTGAATCATGAATCATGAATTATGAATCATGAATTGAATTATGAATTATGAATTGAACCATGAATCATGAATCATGAATCATGAATCATGAATCATGAATTGAATCATGAATTGAATCATGAATTGAATCATGAATGATGAATCATGAATGATGAATCATGAATTGAATCATGAATCATGAATGATGAATCATAAATTGAATCATGAATCATGAATTATGAATCATTAATCGAATCATGAATCATGAATCATGAATTGAATCATGAATTGATTCATGAATCATGAATCGAATCATGAATCATGAATTGAATCATGAATTGAATCATGAATTGAATCATGAATCATGAATCATAAATCGAATCATGAATCATGAATTGAATCATGAATCGAATCATGAATTGAATCATAAATCATGAATTGAATCATGAATCATGAATCATGAATTGAATCATGAATCATGAATTATGAATCATGAATTGAATCATGAATCATGAATCATGAATTGAATCATGAATCATGAATCATGAATTGAATCATGAATCATGAATCATGAATTGAATCATGAATCATGAAGTATGAATCATGAATCATGAATCATGAATTGAATCATGAATCATGAATCATGACTTGAATCATGACTCAAGAATTATTAATCATGAATTGAATCATGAATCATGAATCATGAATTGAATCATGAATCATGAATCATGAATTGAATCATGAATCATGAATTGAATCATGAATCGAATCAGGAATTGAATCATGAATCATGAATTATGAATCATGAATTGAATCATGAATCATGAATCATGAATTGAATCATGAATCATGAATCATGAATTGAATCATGAATCATGAATCATGAATTGAATCTTGAATCAAGAATTATTAATCATGAATTGAATCATGAATCATGAATCATGAATCGAATCATGAATCATGAATTGAATCATGAATTGAATCATGAATCATGAATCATGAATTGAATTATGAATCATGAATGATGAATCAAAAATTGAATCATGAATCATGAATCATGAATCGAATCATGAATCATGAATCATGAATCGAATCATGAATCATGAATTTAATCATTAATTTAATCATGAATCATGAATCGAATCATGAATCATGAATAGAATCATGAATTAAATCATGAATCATGAATTGAATCATGAATTGAATCATGAATTGAATCATGAATCATGAATTGAATCATGAATCATGAATCATAAATCGAATCATGAATCATGAATTGAATCATGAATCGAATCATGAATTGAATCATGAATCGAATCATGAATTGATTCATTAATCATGAATTGATTGATGAATCATGTATCATGAATCATGAATTGAATCATGAATCATGAAGTTTGAATCATGAATTTAATCATGAATCATGATTCATGAATTGAATCATGAATCATAAATCATGACTTGAATCATGAATCAAGAATTATTAATCATGAATTGAATCATGAATCATGAATTATGAATTGAATCATGAATCATGAATTGAATCATGAATCATGAATCATGAATTGAATCATGAATCGAATCATGAATCGAATCATGAATTGAATCATGAATCATGAATCATGAATCATGAATTGAATCATGAATCATGAATTGAATCATGAATTGAATCATGAATCGAATCATGAATTGAATCATGAATCATGAATCATGAATTGAATCATGAATCATGAATTATGAATCATGAATTGAATCATGAATCATGAATCATGAATTGAATCATGAATCATGAATCATGAATTGAATCATGTATCATGAATTATGAATCATGAATTGAATCATGAATCATGAATTGAATCATGAATCATGAATCATGAATCATGAATTGAATTATGAATTATGAATTGAATCATGAATCATGAATCATGAATCATGAATTGAATCATGAATTGAATCATGAATTGATTAATGAATCATGAATTGAATCATTAATTGAATCATGAATCATGAATTGAATCATGAATCATGAATTGAATCATGAATCATGAATCATAAATCGAATCATGAATCATGAATTGAATCATGAATCGAATCATGAATTGAATCATGAATCATGAATTGAATCATGAATCATGAATCATAAATCGAATCATGAATCATGAATTGAATCATGAATCGAATCATGAATTGAATCATGAATCATGAATTGAATCATGAATCATGAATTGAATCATGAATCATGAATCATGAATCATGAATTGAATCATGAATAATGAATTATGAATCATGAATTGAATCATGAATCATGAATCATGAATTGAATCTTGAATCATGAATCATGAATTGAATCATGAATCATGAATCATGAATTGAATCATTAATCAAGAATTATTAATCATGAATTGAATCATGAATCATGAATCATGAATCATGAATTGAATCATGAATCATGAATTGAATCATGAATCATGAATTATGAATCATGAATCATTAATTGAATCATGAATCATGAATCATGAATCATAAATTAAATCATGAATCATGAATTATGAATTGAATCATGAATCATGAATTATGAATCATGAATTGAATAATGAATCATGAATTGAATCATGAATTAAATCATGAATCATGAATTGAATCATGAATTGAATCATGAATTGAATCATGAATCATGAATTGAATCATAAATCATGAATCATAAATCGAATCATAATTCATGAATTGAATCATGAATCAAATCATGAATTGAATCATGAATTGAATCATGAATTGAATCATGAATCATGAATTGAATCATAAATCATGAATCATAAATCGAATCATGAATCATGAATTGAATCATGAATCGAATCATGAATTGATTAATGAATCATGAATTGAATCATGAATCATGAATCATGAATTGAATCATGAATCATGATGTATGAATCATGAATTGAATCATGAATCATGAATCATGAATTGAATCATGAATCATGAATCATGAATCATGACTTAAATCATGAATCGAGAATTATTAATCATGAATTGAATCATGAATCATGAATCATGAATTGAATCATGAATCATGAATCATGAATTGAATCATGAATCATGAATTGAATCATGAATCATGAATCATGAATTGAATCATGAATTGAATCATGAATCGAATCATAAATTGAATCATGAATCATGAATCATGAATTGAATCATGAATCATGAATTATGAATCATGAATTGAATCATGAATCATGAATCATGAATTGAATCATGAATCATGAATCATGAATTGAATCATGAATCATGAATTATGAATCATGAATTGAATCATGAATCATGAATTGAATCATGAATTATGAATCATGAATCATGAATCATCAATTGAATCATGAATCATGAATTATGAATTATGAATTGAATCATGAATCATGAATTATGAATCATGAATTGAATTATGAATTATGAATTGAATCATGAATCATGAATTGAATCATGAATTGAATCATGAATTGAATCATGAATCATGAATCATGAATTGAATCATGAATCATGAATGATGAATCATAAATTGAATCATGAATCATGAATCATGAATCATGAATCATGAATCATGAATCATGAATCATGAAATGAATCATGAATTGATTCATGAATCATGAATCGAAACATGAATCATGAATTGAATCATGAATTGAATCATGAATTGAATCATGAATCATGAATTGAATCATGAATCATGAATCATAAATCGAATCATGAATCATGAATTGAATCATGAATCGAATCATGAATTGAATCATGAATCATGAATTGAATCATGAATCATGAATCATGAATTGAATCATGAATCATGAATTGAATCATGAATCATGAATCATGAATTGAATCATGAATTGAATCATGAATCATGAATTGAATCATGAATCAAGAATTATTAATCATGAATTGAATCATGAATCATGAATCATGAATTGAATCATGAATCGAATCATGAATCATGAATTGAATCATGAATCATGAATTGAATCATGAATCATGAATTAAATCATGAATCATGAATTGAATCATGAATCATGAATCATGAATTATGAATTATGAATTGAATCATGAATCATGAATTATGAATCATGAATTGAATTATGAATTATGAATTGAATCATGAATCATGAATCATGAATCATGAATCATGACTCATGAATCTAATCATGAATCATGAATTGAATCATGAATTAAATCATGAATCATGAATTGAATCATGAATTGAATCATGAATTGAATCATGAATCATGAATTGAATCATGAATCATGAATCATGAATCATGAATTGAATCATGAATCATGAAGTATGATCATGAATTGAATCATGAATCATGAATCATAATTTGAATCATGAATCATGAATCATGAATCATGAATTGAATCATGAATCATGAAGTATGAATCATGAATTGAATCATGAATCATGAATCATGAACTGAATCATGAATCATGAATCATGAATTGAATCATGAATCATGAATCATGACTTGAATCATGAATCAAGAATTATTAATCATGAATTGAATCATGAATCATGAATCATGAATTGAATCATGAATCATGAATCATGAATTGAATCATGAATCATGAATTGAATAATGAATCATGAATCATGAATTGAATCATGAATTGAATCATGAATCATGAATTGAATCATGAATCATGAATTGAATCATGAATCATGAATTATGAATCATGAATTGAATCATGAATCATGAATCATGAATTGAATCATGAATCATGAATCATGAATTGAATCATGAATCATGAATTATGAATCATGAATTGAATCATGAATCATGAATCATGAATCATCAATTGAATCATGAATCATGAATTATGAATTATGAATTGAATCATGAATCATGAATTATGAATCATGAATTGAATTATGAATTATGAATTGAATCATGAATCATGAATCATGAATCATGAATTGAATCATGAATTGAATCATGAATTGAATCATGAATGATGAATCATGAATGATGAATCATGAATTGAATCATGAATCATGAATGATGAATCATAAATTGAATCATGAATCATGAATTATGAATCATGAATCGAATCATGAATCATGAATCATGAATTGAATCATGAATTGATTCATAAATCATGAATCGAATCATGAATCATGAATTGAATCATGAATTGAATCATGAATCATGAATCATAAATCGAATCATGAATCATGAATTGAATCATGAATCGAATCATGAATTGAATCATGAATCATGAATTGAATCATGAATCATGAATCATGAATTGAATCATGAATCATGAATTATGAATCATGAATTGAATCATGAATCATGAATCATGACTTGAATCATGAATCATGAATCATGAATTGAATCATGAATCATGAATCATGAATTGAATCATGAATCATGAAGTATGAATCATGAATCATGAATCATGAATCATGAATTGAATCATGAATCATGAATCATGACTTGAATCATGACTCAAGAATTATTAATCATGAATTGAATCATGAATCATGAATCATGAATTGAATCATGAATCATGAATCATGAATTGAATCATGAATCATGAATTGAATCATGAATCATGAATTGAATCATGAATCATGAATCATGAATTGAATCATGAAAAATGAATTATGAATCATGAATTGAATCATGAATCATGAATCATGAATTGAATCATGAATCATGAATTGAATCATGAAAAATGAATTATGAATCATGAATTGAATCATGAATCATGAATCATGAATTGAATCATGAATCATGAATTGAATCATGAATCATGAATCATGAATCATGAATCATCAATTGAATCATGAATTATGAATTATGAATTGAATCATGAATCATGAATTATGAATTATGAATTGAATCATGAATCATGAATCATGAATCATGAATTGAATCATGAATTGAATCATGAATTGAATCATGAATCATGAATTGAATCATGAATCATGAATTGAATCATGAATCATGAATGATGAATCATAAATTGAATCATGAAAAATGAATTATGAATCATGAATTGAATCATGAATCATGAATCATGAATTGAATCATGAATCATGAATTGAATCATGAATCATGAATCATGAATCATGAATCATGAATCATGAATCATCAATTGAATCATGAATTATGAATTATGAATTGAATCATGAATCATGAATCATGAATAATGAATTGAATCATGAATTGATTCATGAATCATGAATCGAATCATGAATCATGAATCATGAATCATCAATTGAATCATGAATTATGAATTATGAATTGAATCATGAATCATGAATCATGAATAATGAATTGAATCATGAATTGATTCATGAATCATGAATCGAATCATGAATCATGAATTGAATTATGAATCATGAATCATGAATTGAATCATGAATCATGAATCATAAATCGAATCATGAATCATGAATTGAATCATGAATCGAATCATGAATTGAATCATGAATCATGAATTGAATCATGAATCATGAATTGAATCATGAATCATGAATTATGAATCATGAATTGAATCATGAATTGAATCATGAATCATGAATTGAATCATGAATCATGAATCATAAATCGAATCATGAATCATGAATTGAATCATGAATCGAATCATGAATTGAATCATGAATCATGAATCATGAATCATGAATCATGAATTGAATCATGAATCATGAATTATGAATCATGAATTGAATCATGAATCATAAATCATGAATTGAATTATGAATCAAGAATCATGAATCATGAATTGAATCATGAATCATGAATTATGAATCATGAATTGAATCATCAATCATAAATCATGAATTAATTCATGAATCATGAATTGAATCATGAATAATGAATTAAATCATGAATCATGAAGTATGAATCATGAATTGAATCATGAATCATGAATCATGAATTGAATCATGAATTATGAATCATGAATCATGACTTGAATCATGAATCAAGAATTATTAATCATGAATTGAATCATGAATCATGAATCATGAATTGAATCATGAATCATGAATCATGAATCATGAATTGAATCATGAATCATGAATCATGAATTAATTCATGAATCATGAATTGAATCATGAATCATGAATTAAATCATGAATCATGAAGTATGAATCATGAATTGAATCATGAATCATGATTCATGATTCAATTCATGATTCATGATTCATTATTCAATTCATGATTCATGATTCAATTCATGATTCATGATTCATGATTCAATTCATGATTCATGATTCATGATTCAATTCAGGATTAATAATTTTTGATTCATGATTCAAGTCATGATTCATGATTCATGATTCATGATTCAATTCATGATTCATGATTCATGATTCAATTCATGATTCATGATTCATGATTCAATTCATGATTCATGATTCATGATTCAATTCATGATTAATAATTCTTGATTCATGATTCAAGTCATGATTCATGATTCATAATTCATGATTCAATTCATGATTCATTCATGAATCATGAATTGAATCATGAATTATGAATCATGAATTGAATCATGAATTATGAATCATGAATCATGACTTGAATCATGAATCAAGAATTATTAATCATGAATTGAATCATGAATCATGAATCATGAATTGAATCATGAATCATAAATCATGAATTGAATCATGAATCATGAATCATGAATTGAATCATGAATCATGAATCATGAATCATGACTTGAATCATGAATCAAAAATTATTAATCCTGAATTGAATCATGAATCATGAATCATGAATTGAATCATGAATCATGAATCATGAATTGAATCATGAATCATGAATTGAATAATGAATCATGAATCATGAATTGAATCATGAATTGAATCATGAATCATGAATTGAATCATGAATCATGAATTGAATCATGAATCATGAATCATGAATCATGAATTGAATCATGAATCATGAATCATGAATTGAATCATGAATCATGAATCATATCATGAATCGAATCAGGAATTGAATCATGAATCATGAATTATGAATCATGAATTGAATCATGAATCATGAATCATGAATTGAATCATGAATCATGAATCATGAATTGAATCATGAATCATGAATCATGAATTGAATCTTGAATCAAGAATTATTAATCATGAATTGAATCATGAATCATGAATCATGAATCGAATCATGAATCATGAATTGAATCATGAATTGAATCATGAATCATGAATTGAATTATGAATCATGAATGATGAATCAAAAATTGAATCATGAATCATGAATCATGAATCGAATCATGAATCATGAATCATGAATCGAATCATGAATCATGAATTTAATCATGAATTTAATCATGAATCATGAATCGAATCATGAATCATGAATAGAATCATGAATTAAATCATGAATCATGAATTGAATCATGAATTGAATCATGAATTGAATCATGAATCATGAATTGAATCATGAATCATGAATCATAAATCGAATCATGAATCATGAATTGAATCATGAATCGAATCATGAATTGAATCATGAATCGAATCATGAATTGATTCATTAATCATGAATTGATTGATGAATCATGTATCATGAATCATGAATTGAATCATGAATCATGAAGTTTGAATCATGAATTTAATCATGAATCATGATTCATGAATTGAATCATGAATCATAAATCATGACTTGAATCATGAATCAAGAATTATTAATCATGAATTGAATCATGAATCATGAATTATGAATTGAATCATGAATCATGAATTGAATCATGAATCATGAATCATGAATTGAATCATGAATCGAATCATGAATCGAATCATGAATTGAATCATGAATCATGAATCATGAATCATGAATTGAATCATGAATCATGAATCATGAATTGAATCATGAATTGAATCATGAATCGAATCATGAATTGAATCATGAATCATGAATCATGAATTGAATCATGAATCATGAATTATGAATCATGAATTGAATCATGAATCATGAATCATGAATTGAATCATGAATCATGAATCATGAATTGAATCATGTATCATGAATTATGAATCATGAATTGAATCATGAATCATGAATTGAATCATGAATCATGAATCATGAATTGAATTATGAATTATGAATTGAATCATGAATCATGAATCATGAATCATGAATTGAATCATGAATTGAATCATGAATTGATTAATGAATCATGAATTGAATCATTAATTGAATCATGAATCATGAATTGAATCATGAATCATGAATTGAATCATGAATCATGAATCATAAATCGAATCATGAATCATGAATTGAATCATGAATCGAATCATGAATTGAATCATGAATCATGAATTGAATCATGAATCATGAATTGAATCATGAATCATGAATCATGAATCATGAATTGAATCATGAATAATGAATTATGAATCATGAATTGAATCATGAATCATGAATCATGAATTGAATCTTGAATCATGAATCATGAATTGAATCATGAATCATGAATCATGAATTGAATCATTAATCAAGAATTATTAATCATGAATTGAATCATGAATCATGAATCATGAATCATGAATTGAATCATGAATCATGAATTGAATCATGAATCATGAATTATGAATCATGAATCATTAATTGAATCATGAATCATGAATCATGAATCATAAATTAAATCATGAATCATGAATTATGAATTGAATCATGAATCATGAATTATGAATCATGAATTGAATAATGAATCATGAATTGAATCATGAATTAAATCATGAATCATGAATTGAATCATGAATTGAATCATGAATTGAATCATGAATTGAATCATGAATTGAATCATGAATCATGAATTGAATCATAAATCATGAATCATAAATCGAATCATAATTCATGAATTGAATCATGAATCAAATCATGAATTGAATCATGAATTGAATCATGAATTGAATCATGAATCATGAATTGAATCATGAATTGAATCATGAATCATGAATTGAATCATGAATCATGAATTGAATCATGAATCATGAATTATGAATCATGAATTGAATCATGAATCATGAATCATGAATTGAATCATGAATCATGAATCATGAATTGAATCATGAATCATGAATTATGAATCATGAATTGAATCATGAATCATGAATCATGAATCATCAATTGAATCATGAATCATGAATTATGAATTATGAATTGAATCATGAATCATGAATTATGAATCATGAATTGAATTATGAATTATGAATTGAACCATGAATCATGAATCATGAATCATGAATCATGAATCATGAATTGAATCATGAATTGAATCATGAATTGAATCATGAATGATGAATCATGAATGATGAATCATGAATTGAATCATGAATCATGAATGATGAATCATAAATTGAATCATGAATCATGAATTATGAATCATTAATCGAATCATGAATCATGAATCATGAATTGAATCATGAATTGATTCATGAATCATGAATCGAATCATGAATCATGAATTGAATCATGAATTGAATCATGAATTGAATCATGAATCATGAATCATAAATCGAATCATGAATCATGAATTGAATCATGAATCGAATCATGAATTGAATCATAAATCATGAATTGAATCATGAATCATGAATCATGAATTGAATCATGAATCATGAATTATGAATCATGAATTGAATCATGAATCATGAATCATGAATTGAATCATGAATCATGAATCATGAATTGAATCATGAATCATGAATCATGAATTGAATCATGAATCATGAAGTATGAATCATGAATCATGAATCATGAATTGAATCATGAATCATGAATCATGACTTGAATCATGACTCAAGAATTATTAATCATGAATTGAATCATGAATCATGAATCATGAATTGAATCATGAATCATGAATCATGAATTGAATCATGAATCATGAATTGAATCATGAATCGAATCAGGAATTGAATCATGAATCATGAATTATGAATCATGAATTGAATCATGAATCATGAATCATGAATTGAATCATGAATCATGAATCATGAATTGAATCATGAATCATGAATCATGAATTGAATCTTGAATCAAGAATTATTAATCATGAATTGAATCATGAATCATGAATCATGAATCGAATCATGAATCATGAATTGAATCATGAATTGAATCATGAATCATGAATCATGAATTGAATTATGAATCATGAATGATGAATCAAAAATTGAATCATGAATCATGAATCATGAATCGAATCATGAATCATGAATCATGAATCGAATCATGAATCATGAATTTAATCATTAATTTAATCATGAATCATGAATCGAATCATGAATCATGAATAGAATCATGAATTAAATCATGAATCATGAATTGAATCATGAATTGAATCATGAATTGAATCATGAATCATGAATTGAATCATGAATCATGAATCATAAATCGAATCATGAATCATGAATTGAATCATGAATCGAATCATGAATTGAATCATGAATCGAATCATGAATTGATTCATTAATCATGAATTGATTGATGAATCATGTATCATGAATCATGAATTGAATCATGAATCATGAAGTTTGAATCATGAATTTAATCATGAATCATGATTCATGAATTGAATCATGAATCATAAATCATGACTTGAATCATGAATCAAGAATTATTAATCATGAATTGAATCATGAATCATGAATTATGAATTGAATCATGAATCATGAATTGAATCATGAATCATGAATCATGAATTGAATCATGAATCGAATCATGAATCGAATCATGAATTGAATCATGAATCATGAATCATGAATCATGAATTGAATCATGAATCATGAATTGAATCATGAATTGAATCATGAATCGAATCATGAATTGAATCATGAATCATGAATCATGAATTGAATCATGAATCATGAATTATGAATCATGAATTGAATCATGAATCATGAATCATGAATTGAATCATGAATCATGAATCATGAATTGAATCATGTATCATGAATTATGAATCATGAATTGAATCATGAATCATGAATTGAATCATGAATCATGAATCATGAATCATGAATTGAATTATGAATTATGAATTGAATCATGAATCATGAATCATGAATCATGAATTGAATCATGAATTGAATCATGAATTGATTAATGAATCATGAATTGAATCATTAATTGAATCATGAATCATGAATTGAATCATGAATCATGAATTGAATCATGAATCATGAATCATAAATCGAATCATGAATCATGAATTGAATCATGAATCGAATCATGAATTGAATCATGAATCATGAATTGAATCATGAATCATGAATCATAAATCGAATCATGAATCATGAATTGAATCATGAATCGAATCATGAATTGAATCATGAATCATGAATTGAATCATGAATCATGAATTGAATCATGAATCATGAATCATGAATCATGAATTGAATCATGAATAATGAATTATGAATCATGAATTGAATCATGAATCATGAATCATGAATTGAATCTTGAATCATGAATCATGAATTGAATCATGAATCATGAATCATGAATTGAATCATTAATCAAGAATTATTAATCATGAATTGAATCATGAATCATGAATCATGAATCATGAATTGAATCATGAATCATGAATTGAATCATGAATCATGAATTATGAATCATGAATCATTAATTGAATCATGAATCATGAATCATGAATCATAAATTAAATCATGAATCATGAATTATGAATTGAATCATGAATCATGAATTATGAATCATGAATTGAATAATGAATCATGAATTGAATCATGAATTAAATCATGAATCATGAATTGAATCATGAATTGAATCATGAATTGAATCATGAATCATGAATTGAATCATAAATCATGAATCATAAATCGAATCATAATTCATGAATTGAATCATGAATCAAATCATGAATTGAATCATGAATTGAATCATGAATTGAATCATGAATCATGAATTGAATCATAAATCATGAATCATAAATCGAATCATGAATCATGAATTGAATCATGAATCGAATCATGAATTGATTAATGAATCATGAATTGAATCATGAATCATGAATCATGAATTGAATCATGAATCATGATGTATGAATCATGAATTGAATCATGAATCATGAATCATGAATTGAATCATGAATCATGAATCATGAATCATGACTTAAATCATGAATCGAGAATTATTAATCATGAATTGAATCATGAATCATGAATCATGAATTGAATCATGAATCATGAATCATGAATTGAATCATGAATCATGAATTGAATCATGAATCATGAATCATGAATTGAATCATGAATTGAATCATGAATCGAATCATAAATTGAATCATGAATCATGAATCATGAATTGAATCATGAATCATGAATTATGAATCATGAATTGAATCATGAATCATGAATCATGAATTGAATCATGAATCATGAATCATGAATTGAATCATGAATCATGAATTATGAATCATGAATTGAATCATGAATCATGAATTGAATCATGAATTATGAATCATGAATCATGAATCATCAATTGAATCATGAATCATGAATTATGAATTATGAATTGAATCATGAATCATGAATTATGAATCATGAATTGAATTATGAATTATGAATTGAATCATGAATCATGAATTGAATCATGAATTGAATCATGAATTGAATCATGAATCATGAATCATGAATTGAATCATGAATCATGAATGATGAATCATAAATTGAATCATGAATCATGAATCATGAATCATGAATCATGAATCATGAATCATGAATCATGAAATGAATCATGAATTGATTCATGAATCATGAATCGAAACATGAATCATGAATTGAATCATGAATTGAATCATGAATTGAATCATGAATCATGAATTGAATCATGAATCATGAATCATAAATCGAATCATGAATCATGAATTGAATCATGAATCGAATCATGAATTGAATCATGAATCATGAATTGAATCATGAATCATGAATCATGAATTGAATCATGAATCATGAATTGAATCATGAATCATGAATCATGAATTGAATCATGAATTGAATCATGAATCATGAATTGAATCATGAATCAAGAATTATTAATCATGAATTGAATCATGAATCATGAATCATGAATTGAATCATGAATCGAATCATGAATCATGAATTGAATCATGAATCATGAATTGAATCATGAATCATGAATTAAATCATGAATCATGAATTGAATCATGAATCATGAATCATGAATTATGAATTATGAATTGAATCATGAATCATGAATTATGAATCATGAATTGAATTATGAATTATGAATTGAATCATGAATCATGAATCATGAATCATGAATCATGACTCATGAATCTAATCATGAATCATGAATTGAATCATGAATTAAATCATGAATCATGAATTGAATCATGAATTGAATCATGAATTGAATCATGAATCATGAATTGAATCATGAATCATGAATCATGAATCATGAATTGAATCATGAATCATGAAGTATGATCATGAATTGAATCATGAATCATGAATCATAATTTGAATCATGAATCATGAATCATGAATCATGAATTGAATCATGAATCATGAAGTATGAATCATGAATTGAATCATGAATCATGAATCATGAACTGAATCATGAATCATGAATCATGAATTGAATCATGAATCATGAATCATGACTTGAATCATGAATCAAGAATTATTAATCATGAATTGAATCATGAATCATGAATCATGAATTGAATCATGAATCATGAATCATGAATTGAATCATGAATCATGAATTGAATAATGAATCATGAATCATGAATTGAATCATGAATTGAATCATGAATCATGAATTGAATCATGAATCATGAATTGAATCATGAATCATGAATTATGAATCATGAATTGAATCATGAATCATGAATCATGAATTGAATCATGAATCATGAATCATGAATTGAATCATGAATCATGAATTATGAATCATGAATTGAATCATGAATCATGAATCATGAATCATCAATTGAATCATGAATCATGAATTATGAATTATGAATTGAATCATGAATCATGAATTATGAATCATGAATTGAATTATGAATTATGAATTGAATCATGAATCATGAATCATGAATCATGAATTGAATCATGAATTGAATCATGAATTGAATCATGAATGATGAATCATGAATGATGAATCATGAATTGAATCATGAATCATGAATGATGAATCATAAATTGAATCATGAATCATGAATTATGAATCATGAATCGAATCATGAATCATGAATCATGAATTGAATCATGAATTGATTCATAAATCATGAATCGAATCATGAATCATGAATTGAATCATGAATTGAATCATGAATCATGAATCATAAATCGAATCATGAATCATGAATTGAATCATGAATCGAATCATGAATTGAATCATGAATCATGAATTGAATCATGAATCATGAATCATGAATTGAATCATGAATCATGAATTATGAATCATGAATTGAATCATGAATCATGAATCATGACTTGAATCATGAATCATGAATCATGAATTGAATCATGAATCATGAATCATGAATTGAATCATGAATCATGAAGTATGAATCATGAATCATGAATCATGAATCATGAATTGAATCATGAATCATGAATCATGACTTGAATCATGACTCAAGAATTATTAATCATGAATTGAATCATGAATCATGAATCATGAATTGAATCATGAATCATGAATCATGAATTGAATCATGAATCATGAATTGAATCATGAATCATGAATTGAATCATGAATCATGAATCATGAATTGAATCATGAAAAATGAATTATGAATCATGAATTGAATCATGAATCATGAATCATGAATTGAATCATGAATCATGAATTGAATCATGAAAAATGAATTATGAATCATGAATTGAATCATGAATCATGAATCATGAATTGAATCATGAATCATGAATTGAATCATGAATCATGAATCATGAATCATGAATCATCAATTGAATCATGAATTATGAATTATGAATTGAATCATGAATCATGAATTATGAATTATGAATTGAATCATGAATCATGAATCATGAATCATGAATTGAATCATGAATTGAATCATGAATTGAATCATGAATCATGAATTGAATCATGAATCATGAATTGAATCATGAATCATGAATGATGAATCATAAATTGAATCATGAAAAATGAATTATGAATCATGAATTGAATCATGAATCATGAATCATGAATTGAATCATGAATCATGAATTGAATCATGAATCATGAATCATGAATCATGAATCATGAATCATGAATCATCAATTGAATCATGAATTATGAATTATGAATTGAATCATGAATCATGAATCATGAATAATGAATTGAATCATGAATTGATTCATGAATCATGAATCGAATCATGAATCATGAATCATGAATCATCAATTGAATCATGAATTATGAATTATGAATTGAATCATGAATCATGAATCATGAATAATGAATTGAATCATGAATTGATTCATGAATCATGAATCGAATCATGAATCATGAATTGAATTATGAATCATGAATCATGAATTGAATCATGAATCATGAATCATAAATCGAATCATGAATCATGAATTGAATCATGAATCGAATCATGAATTGAATCATGAATCATGAATTGAATCATGAATCATGAATTGAATCATGAATCATGAATTGAATCATGAATCATGAATTATGAATCATGAATTGAATCATGAATTGAATCATGAATCATGAATTGAATCATGAATCATGAATCATAAATCGAATCATGAATCATGAATTGAATCATGAATCGAATCATGAATTGAATCATGAATCATGAATCATGAATCATGAATCATGAATTGAATCATGAATCATGAATTATGAATCATGAATTGAATCATGAATCATAAATCATGAATTGAATTATGAATCAAGAATCATGAATCATGAATTGAATCATGAATCATGAATTATGAATCATGAATTGAATCATCAATCATAAATCATGAATTAATTCATGAATCATGAATTGAATCATGAATAATGAATTAAATCATGAATCATGAAGTATGAATCATGAATTGAATCATGAATCATGAATCATGAATTGAATCATGAATTATGAATCATGAATCATGACTTGAATCATGAATCAAGAATTATTAATCATGAATTGAATCATGAATCATGAATCATGAATTGAATCATGAATCATGAATCATGAATCATGAATTGAATCATGAATCATGAATCATGAATTAATTCATGAATCATGAATTGAATCATGAATCATGAATTAAATCATGAATCATGAAGTATGAATCATGAATTGAATCATGAATCATGATTCATGATTCAATTCATGATTCATGATTCATTATTCAATTCATGATTCATGATTCAATTCATGATTCATGATTCATGATTCAATTCATGATTCATGATTCATGATTCAATTCAGGATTAATAATTTTTGATTCATGATTCAAGTCATGATTCATGATTCATGATTCATGATTCAATTCATGATTCATGATTCATGATTCAATTCATGATTCATGATTCATGATTCAATTCATGATTCATGATTCATGATTCAATTCATGATTAATAATTCTTGATTCATGATTCAAGTCATGATTCATGATTCATAATTCATGATTCAATTCATGATTCATTCATGAATCATGAATTGAATCATGAATTATGAATCATGAATTGAATCATGAATTATGAATCATGAATCATGACTTGAATCATGAATCAAGAATTATTAATCATGAATTGAATCATGAATCATGAATCATGAATTGAATCATGAATCATAAATCATGAATTGAATCATGAATCATGAATCATGAATTGAATCATGAATCATGAATCATGAATCATGACTTGAATCATGAATCAAAAATTATTAATCCTGAATTGAATCATGAATCATGAATCATGAATTGAATCATGAATCATGAATCATGAATTGAATCATGAATCATGAATTGAATAATGAATCATGAATCATGAATTGAATCATGAATTGAATCATGAATCATGAATTGAATCATGAATCATGAATTGAATCATGAATCATGAATCATGAATCATGAATTGAATCATGAATCATGAATCATGAATTGAATCATGAATCATGAATCATGAATCATGACTTGAATCATGAATCAAAAATTATTAATCCTGAATTGAATCATGAATCATGAATCATGAATTGAATCATGAATCATGAATCATGAATTGAATCATGAATCATGAATTGAATAATGAATCATGAATCATGAATTGAATCATGAATTGAATCATGAATCATGAATTGAATCATGAATCATGAATTGAATCATGAATCATGAATTATGAATCATGAATTGAATCATGAATCATGAATCATGAATTGAATCATGAATCATGAATCATGAATTGAATCATGAATCATGAATTATGAATCATGAATTGAATCATGAATCATGAATCATGAATCATCAATTGAATCATGAATCATGAATTATGAATTATGAATTGAATCATGAATCATGAATTATGAATCATGAATTGAATTATGAATTATGAATTGAATCATGAATGATGAATCATGAATCATGAATTGAATCATGAATTGAATCATGAATTGAATCATGAATTGAATCATGAATGATGAATCATGAATGATGAATCATGAATTGAATCATGAATCATGAATGATGAATCATAAATTGAATCATGAATCATGAATTATGAATCATGAATCGAATCATGAATCATGAATCATGAATTGAATCATGAATTGATTCATAAATCATGAATCGAATCATGAATCATGAATTGAATCATGAATTGAATCATGAATTGAATCATGAATCATGAATCATAAATCGAATCATGAATCATGAATTGAATCATGAATCGAATCATGAATTGAATCATGAATCATGAATTGAATCATGAATCATGAATCATGAATTGAATCATGAATCATGAATTATGAATCATGAATTGAATCATAAATCATGAATCATGACTTGAATCATGAATCATGAATCATGAATTGAATCATGAATCATGAATCATGAATTGAATCATGAATCATGAAGTATGAATCATGAATCATGAATCATGAATCATGAATTGAATCATGAATCATGAATCATGACTTGAATCATGACTCAAGAATTATTAATCATGAATTGAATCATGAATCATGAATCATGAATTGAATCATGAATCATGAATCATGAATTGAATCATGAATCATGAATTGAATCATGAATCATGAATTGAATCATGAATCATGAATCATGAATTGAATCATGAATTGAATCATGAATCATGAATTGAATCATGAATCATGAATCATGAATCATGAATTGAATCATGAAAAATGAATTATGAATCATGAATTGAATCATGAATCATGAATCATGAATTGAATCATGAATCATGAATTGAATCATGAATCATGAATCATGAATCATGAATCATGAATCATGAATCATCAATTGAATCATGAATTATGAATTATGAATTGAATCATGAATCATGAATTATGAATCATGAATTGAATTATGAAATATGAATTGAATCATGAATCATGAATCATGAATCATGAATTGAATCATGAATTGAATCATGAATTGAATCATGAATCATGAATCATGAATTGAATCATGAATCATGAATGATGAATCATAAATTGAATCATGAATCATGAATCATGAATCTTGAATCGAATCATGAATCATGAATAATGAATTGAATCATGAATTGATTCATGAATCATGAATCGAATCATGAATCATGAATTGAATCATGAATTGAATCATGAATTGAATCATGAATCATGAATTGAATCATGAATCATGAATCATAAATCGAATCATGAATCATGAATTGAATCATGAATCGAATCATGAATTGAATCATGAATCATGAATTGAATCATGAATCATGAATTGAATCATGAATCATGAATTATGAATCATGAATTGAATCATGAATTGAATCATGAATCATGAATTGAATCATGAATCATGAATCATAAATCGAATCATGAATCATGAATTGAATCATGAATCGAATCATGAATTGAATCATGAATCATGAATCATGAATCATGAATTGAATCATGAATCATGAATTATGAATCATGAATTGAATCATGAATCATAAATCATGAATTGAATTATGAATCAAGAATCATGAATCATGAATTGAATCATGAATCATGAATTATGAATCATGAATTGAATCATCAATCATGAATCATGAATTAATTCATGAATCATGAATTGAATCATGAATCATGAATTAAATCATGAATCATGAAGTATGAATCATGAATTGAATCATGAATCATGAATCATGAATTGAATCATGAATTATGAATCATGAATCATGACTTGAATCATGAATCAAGAATTATTAATCATGAATTGAATCATGAATCATGAATCATGAATTGAATCATGAATCATGAATCATGAATCATGAATTGAATCATGAATCATGAAGTATGAATCATGAATTGAATCATGAATCATGAATCATGAATTGAATCATGAATCATGAATCATGACTTGAATCATGAATCAAAAATTATTAATCATGAATTGAATCATGAATCATGAATCATGAATTGAATCATAAATCATGAATCATGAATTGAATCATGAATCATGAATTGAATCATGAATCATGAATTGAATCATGAATTGAATCATGAATCATGAATTGAATCATGAATCATGAATTATGAATCATGAATTGAATCATGAATCATGAATCATGAATTGAATCATGAATCATGAATCATGAATTGAATCATGAATCATGAATCATGAATCATGAATTGAATCATGAATCATGAATCATGAATCATGAATCATGAATTGAATCATGAATCATGAAATATGAATTATGAATTGAATCATGAATCATGAAATATGAATCAAGAATTGAATCATGAATTATGAATTGAATCATGAATCATGAATCATGAATCATGACTTGAATCATGAATCAAGAAATATTAATCATGAATTGAATAATGAATCATGAATTGAATCATGAATCATGAATCATGAATTGAATCATGAATCATGAATTGAATCATGAATCATGAATCATGAATTAAATCATGACTTGAATCATGAATCATGAATTGAAAAATGAATCATGAATTGAATCATGAATCATGAATTGAATCATGAATTGAATCATGAATCATGAATTGAATCATGAATCATGAATTAAATCATGAATCATGAATTGAATCATGAATCATGAATCATGAATCATGAATTATGAATTATGAATTGAATCATGAATCATGAATTATGAATCATGAATTGAATTATGAATTATGAATTGAATCATGAATCATGAATCATGAATCATAAATCATAAATCATGAATCATGCATCGAATCATGAATCATGAATTAAATCATGAATTAAATCATGAATCATGAATTGAATCATGAATTGAATCATGAATTGAATCATGAATCATGAATTGAATCATGAATCATGAATTATAAATCGAATCATGAATCATGAATTGAATCAAGAATCTAATCATGAATTGATTCATGAATCATGAATTGAATCATGAATCATGAATCATGAATCATGAATTGAATCATGAATCATGAATTTAATCATGAATCATGAATCATGAATCATGAATTGAATCATGAATCATGAAGTATGAATCATGAATTGAATCATGAATCATGAATCATGAATTGAATCATGAATCATGAATCATGAATTGAATCATGAATCATGAATCATGAATCATGACTTGAATCATGAATCAAGAATTATTATTCATGAATTGAATCATGAATCATGAATTGAATCATGAATCATGAATTGAATCATGAATCATGAATCATGAATTGAATCATGAATTGAATCATGAATCATGAATTGAATCATGAATCATGAATCATGAATTGAATCATGAATTGAATCATGAATCATGAATTGAATCATGAATCATGAATTGAATCATGAATCATGAATTATGAATCATGAATTGAATCATGAATCATGAATCATGAATTGAATCATGAATCATGAATATTGAATTGAATCATGAATCATGAATTATGAATCATGAATTGAATCATGAATCATGAATCATGAATCATGAATCATCAATTGAATCATGAATCATGAATTATGAATTATGAATTGAATCATGAATCATGAATTATGAATCATGAATTGAATTATGAATTATGAATTGAATCATGAATGATGAATCATGAATCATGAATTGAATCATGAATTGAATCATGAATTGAATCATGAATGATGAATCATGAATTGAATCATGAATCATGAATGATGAATCATAAATTGAATCATGAATCATGAATTATGAATCATGAATCGAATCATGAATCATGAATCATGAATTGAATCATAAATTGATTCATGAATCATGAATCGAATCATGAATTAATGAATTGAATCATGAATTGAATCATGAATTGAATCATGAATCATGAATCATAAATCGAATCATGAATCATGAATTGAATCATGAATCGAATCATGAATTGAATCATGAATCATGAATTGAATCATGAATCATGAATTGAATCATGAATCATGAATTATGAATCATGAATTGAATCATGAATCATGAATCATGAAATGAATCATGAATCATGAATCATGAATTGAATCATGAATCATGAATCATGAATTGAATCATGAATCATGAATTGAATCATGAATCATGAATTGAATCATGAATCATGAATCATGAATTGAATCATGAATCATGAATCATGAATCATGAATCTTGAATCATCAATTGAATCATGAATCATGAATTATGAATTATGAATTGAATCATGAATTATGAATTGAATCATGAATTGAATTATGAATTATGAATTGAATCATGAATCATGAATCATGAATCATGAATTGAATCATGAATTGAATCATGAATTGAATCATGAATCATGAATCATGAATTGAATCATGAATCATGAATGATGAATCATAAATTGAATCATGAATCATGAATTATGAATCATGAATCGAATCATGAATCATGAATAATGAATTGAATCATGAATTGATTCATGAATCATGAATCGAATCATGAATCATGAATTGAATCATGAATTGAATCATGAATTGAATCATGAATCATGAATTGAATCATGAATCATGAATCATAAATCAAATCATGAATCATGAATTGAATCATGAATCGAATCATAAATCGAATCATGAATCATGAATTGAATCATGAATCGAATCATGAATTGAATCATGAATCATGAATTGAATCATGAATCATGAATCATGAATCATGAATTGAATTATGAATCATGAATTATGAATCATGAATTGAATCATGAATCATGAATCGTGAATTGAATCATGAATCAAGAATCATGAATTATGAATTGAATCATGAATCATGAATTATGAATCATGAATTGAATCATGAATCATGAATCATGAATTAATTCATGAATCATGAATTGAATCATGAATCATGAATCATGAATCATGAATTGAATCATGAATCATGAAGTATGAATCATGAATTGAATCATGAATCATGAATCATGAATTGAATCATGAATCATGAATCATGACTTGAATCATGAATCAAGAATTATTAATCATGAATTGAATCATGAATCATGAATCATGAATTGAATCATGAATCATGAATCATGAATCGTGAATTGAATCATGAATCATGAAGTATGAATCATGAATTGAATCATGAATCATGAATCATGAATTGAATCATGAATCATGAATCATGAATTGAATCATGAATCATGAATCATGAATCATGACTTGAATCATGAATCAAGAATTATTAATCATGAATTGAATCATGAATCATGAATTTAATCATGAATCATGAATCATGAATCATGAATTGAATCATGAATCATGAAGTATGAATCATGAATTGAATCATGAATCATGAATCATGAATTGAATCATGAATCATGAATCATGAATTGAATCATGAATCATGAATCATGAATCATGACTTGAATCATGAATCAAGAATTATTATTCATGAATTGAATCATGAATCATGAATTGAATCATGAATCATGAATTGAATCATGAATCATGAATCATGAATTGAATCATGAATTGAATCATGAATCATGAATTGAATCATGAATCATGAATCATGAATTGAATCATGAATTGAATCATGAATCATGAATTGAATCATGAATCATGAATTGAATCATGAATCATGAATTATGAATCATGAATTGAATCATGAATCATGAATCATGAATTGAATCATGAATCATGAATATTGAATTGAATCATGAATCATGAATTATGAATCATGAATTGAATCATGAATCATGAATCATGAATCATGAATCATCAATTGAATCATGAATCATGAATTATGAATTGAATCATGAATCATGAATTATGAATCATGAATTGAATTATGAATTATGAATTGAATCATGAATGATGAATCATGAATCATGAATTGAATCATGAATTGAATCATGAATTGAATCATGAATGATGAATCATGAATTGAATCATGAATCATGAATGATGAATCATAAATTGAATCATGAATCATGAATTATGAATCATGAATCGAATCATGAATCATGAATCATGAATTGAATCATAAATTGATTCATGAATCATGAATCGAATCATGAATTAATGAATTGAATCATGAATTGAATCATGAATTGAATCATGAATCATGAATCATAAATCGAATCATGAATCATGAATTGAATCATGAATCGAATCATGAATTGAATCATGAATCATGAATTGAATCATGAATCATGAATTGAATCATGAATCATGAATTATGAATCATGAATTGAATCATGAATCATGAATCATGAAATGAATCATGAATCATGAATCATGAATTGAATCATGAATCATGAATCATGAATTGAATCATGAATCATGAATTGAATCATGAATCATGAATCATGAATTGAATCATGAATCATGAATCATGAATTGAATCATGAATCATGAATCATGAATCATGAATCTTGAATCATCAATTGAATCATGAATCATGAATTATGAATTATGAATTGAATCATGAATTATGAATTGAATCATGAATTGAATTATGAATTATGAATTGAATCATGAATCATGAATCATGAATCATGAATTGAATCATGAATTGAATCATGAATTGAATCATGAATCATGAATCATGAATTGAATCATGAATCATGAATGATGAATCATAAATTGAATCATGAATCATGAATTATGAATCATGAATCGAATCATGAATCATGAATAATGAATTGAATCATGAATTGATTCATGAATCATGAATCGAATCATGAATCATGAATTGAATCATGAATTGAATCATGAATTGAATCATGAATCATGAATTGAATCATGAATCATGAATCATAAATCAAATCATGAATCATGAATTGAATCATGAATCGAATCATAAATCGAATCATGAATCATGAATTGAATCATGAATCGAATCATGAATTGAATCATGAATCATGAATTGAATCATGAATCATGAATCATGAATCATGAATTGAATTATGAATCATGAATTATGAATCATGAATTGAATCATGAATCATGAATCGTGAATTGAATCATGAATCAAGAATCATGAATTATGAATTGAATCATGAATCATGAATTATGAATCATGAATTGAATCATGAATCATGAATCATGAATTAATTCATGAATCATGAATTGAATCATGAATCATGAATCATGAATCATGAATTGAATCATGAATCATGAAGTATGAATCATGAATTGAATCATGAATCATGAATCATGAATTGAATCATGAATCATGAATCATGACTTGAATCATGAATCAAGAATTATTAATCATGAATTGAATCATGAATCATGAATCATGAATTGAATCATGAATCATGAATCATGAATCGTGAATTGAATCATGAATCATGAAGTATGAATCATGAATTGAATCATGAATCATGAATCATGAATTGAATCATGAATCATGAATCATGAATTGAATCATGAATCATGAATCATGAATCATGACTTGAATCATGAATCAAGAATTATTAATCATGAATTGAATCATGAATCATGAATCATGAATTGAATCATGAATCATGAATCATGAATTGAATCATGAATCATGAATTGAATCATGAATCATGAATTATGAATCATGAATTAAATCATGAATCATGAATCATGAATTGAATCATGAATCATGAATCATGAATCATGAATCATGAATCATCAATTGAATCATGAATCATGAAATATGAATTATGAATTGAATCATGAATCATGAATTATGAATCATGAATTGAATTATGAATTATGAATTGAATCATGAATCATGAATCATGAATTGAATCATGAATTGAATCATGAATTAAATCATGAATCATGAATCATGAATTGAATCATGAATCATGAATGATGAATCATAAATTGAATCATGAATCATGAATTATGAATCATGAATCGAATCATGAATCATGAATAATGAATTGAATCATGAATTGATTCATGAATCATGAATCGAATCATGAATCATGAATTGAATCATGAATTGAATCATGAATCATGAATTGAATCATGAATCATGAATCATAAATCGAATCATGAATCATGAATTGAATCATGAATCGAATCATAAATCGAATCACGAATCATGAATTGAATCATGAATCGAATCATGAATTGAATCATGAATCATGAATTGAATCATGAATCATGAATCATGAATCATGAATTGAATTATGAATCATGAATTATGAATCATGAATTGAATCATGAATCATGAATCATGAATTGAATCATGAATCAAGAATCATGAATCATGAATTGAATCATGAATCATGAATCATGAATTGAATCATGAATCATGAAGTATGAATCATGAATTGAATCATGAATCATGAATCATGAATTGAATCATGAATCATGAATCATGACTTGAATCATGAATCAAGAATTATTAATCATGAATTGAATCATGAATCATGAATCATGAATTGAATCATGAATCATGAATCATGAATCATGAATTGAATCATGAATCATGAAGTATGAATCATGAATTGAATCATGAATCATGAATCATGAATTGAATCATGAATCATGAATTGAATCATGAATCATGAATCATGAATTGAATCATGAATCATGAAGTATGAATCATGAATCATGAATCATGAATCATGAATTGAATCATGAATCATGAATCATGACTTGAATCATGACTCAAGAATTATTAATCATGAATTGAATCATGAATCATGAATTGAATCATGAATCATGAATTGAATCATGAATCATGAATTGAATCATGAATCATGAATTGAATCATGAATCATGAATCATGAATTGAATCATGAATTGAATCATGAATCATGAATTGAATCATGAATCATGAATCATGAATCATGAATCATGAATTGAATCATGAAAAATGAATTATGAATCATGAATTGAATCATGAATCATGAATCATGAATTGAATCATGAATCATGAATCATGAATCATGAATCATGAATCATGAATTGAATCATGAAAAATGAATTATGAATCATGAATTGAATCATGAATCATGAATCATGAATTGAATCATGAATCATGAATCATGAATTATGAATCATGAATCATGAATCATCAATTGAATCATGAATTATGAATTATGAATTGAATCATGAATCATGAATTATGAATCATGAATTGAATTATGAATTATGAATTGAATCATGAATCATGAATCATGAATCATGAATTGAATCATGAATTGAATCATGAATTGAATCATGAATCATGAATTGAATCATGAATCATGAATCATGAATCATAAATTGAATCATGAAAAATGAATTATGAATCATGAATTGAATCATGAATCATGAATCATGAATTGAATCATGAATCATGAATTGAATCATGAATCATGAATCATGAATCATGAATCATGAATCATGAATCATCAATTGAATCATGAATTATGAATTATGAATTGAATCATGAATCATGAATCATGAATAATGAATTGAATCATGAATTGATTCATGAATCATGAATCGAATCATGAATCATGAATTGAATCATGAATTGAATCATGAATTGAATCATGAATCATGAATTGAATCATGAATCATGAATCATAAATCGAATCATGAATCATGAATTGAATCATGAATCGAATCATGAATTGAATCATGAATCATGAATTGAATCATGAATCATGAATTGAATCATGAATCATGAATTATGAATCATGAATTGAATCATGAATTGAATCATGAATCATGAATTGAATCATGAATCATGAATCATAAATCGAATCATGAATCATGAATTGAATCATGAATCGAATCATGAATTGAATCATGAATCATGAATCATGAATCATGAATCATGAATTGAATCATGAATCATGAATTATGAATCATGAATTGAATCATGAATCATAAATCATGAATTGAATTATGAATCAAGAATCATGAATCATGAATTGAATCATGAATCATGAATTATGAATCATGAATTGAATCATCAATCATGAATCATGAATTAATTCATGAATCATGAATTGAATCATGAATCATGAATTAAATCATGAATCATGAAGTATGAATCATGAATTGAATCATGAATCATGAATCATGAATTGAATCATGAATTATGAATCATGAATCATGACTTGAATCATGAATCAAGAATTATTAATCATGAATTGAATCATGAATCATGAATCATGAATTGAATCATGAATCATGAATCATGAATCATGAATTGAATCATGAATCATGAAGTATGAATCATGAATTGAATCATGAATCATGAATCATGAATTGAATCATGAATCATGAATCATGAATTGAATCATGAATCATGAATCATGAATCATGACTTGAATCATGAATCAAAAATTATTAATCCTGAATTGAATCATGAATCATGAATCATGAATTGAATCATGAATCATGAATCATGAATTGAATCATGAATCATGAATTGAATAATGAATCATGAATCATGAATTGAATCATGAATTGAATCATGAATCATGAATTGAATCATGAATCATGAATTGAATCATGAATCATGAATTATGAATCATGAATTGAATCATGAATCATGAATCATGAATTGAATCATGAATCATGAATCATGAATTGAATCATGAATCATGAATTATGAATCATGAATTGAATCATGAATCATGAATCATGAATCATCAATTGAATCATGAATCATGAATTATGAATTATGAATTGAATCATGAATCATGAATTATGAATCATGAATTGAATTATGAATTATGAATTGAATCATGAATCATGAATCATGAATCATGAATTGAATCATGAATTGAATCATGAATTGAATCATGAATTGAATCATGAATGATGAATCATGAATTGAATCATGAATCATGAATGATGAATCATAAATTGAATCATGAATCATGAATTATGAATCATGAATCGAATCATGAATCATGAATCATGAATTGAATCATGAATTGATTCATAAATCATGAATCGAATCATGAATCATGAATTGAATCATGAATTGAATCATGAATTGAATCATGAATCATGAATCATAAATCGAATCATGAATCATGAATTGAATCATGAATCGAATCATGAATTGAATCATGAATCATGAATTGAATCATGAATCATGAATCATGAATTGAATCATGAATCATGAATTATGAATCATGAATTGAATCATGAATCATGAATCATGACTTGAATCATGAATCATGAATCATGAATTGAATCATGAATCATGAATCATGAATTGAATCATGAATCATGAAGTATGAATCATGAATCATGAATCATGAATCATGAATTGAATCATGAATCATGAATCATGAATTGAATCATGAATCATGAATCATGAATTGAATCATGAATCATGAAGTATGAATCATGAATCATGAATTATGAATCATGAATTGAATCATGAATCATGAATCATGAATCATCAATTGAATCATGAATCATGAATTATGAATTATGAATTGAATCATGAATCATGAATTATGAATCATGAATTGAATTATGAATTATGAATTGAATCATGAATCATGAATCATGAATCATGAATTGAATCATGAATTGAATCATGAATTGAATCATGAATTGAATCATGAATGATGAATCATGAATGATGAATCATGAATTGAATCATGAATCATGAATGATGAATCATAAATTGAATCATGAATCATGAATTATGAATCATGAATCGAATCATGAATCATGAATCATTAATTGAATCATGAATTGATTCATAAATCATGAATCGAATCATGAATCATGAATTGAATCATGAATTGAATCATGAATTGAATCATGAATCATGAATCATAAATCGAATCATGAATCATGAATTGAATCATGAATCGAATCATGAATTGAATCATGAATCATGAATTGAATCATGAATCATGAATCATGAATTGAATCATGAATCATGAATTATGAATCATGAATTGAATCATGAATCATGAATCATGACTTGAATCATGAATCATGAATCATGAATTGAATCATGAATCATGAATCATGAATTGAATCATGAATCATGAAGTATGAATCATGAATCATGAATCATGAATCATGAATTGAATCATGAATCATGAATCATGACTTGAATCATGACTCAAGAATTATTAATCATGAATTGAATCATGAATCATGAATCATGAATTGAATCATGAATCATGAATCATGAATTGAATCATGAATCATGAATTGAATCATGAATCATGAATTGAATCATGAATCATGAATCATGAATTGAATCATGAATTGAATCATGAATCATGAATTGAATCATGAATCATGAATCATGAATCATGAATTGAATCATGAAAAATGAATTATGAATCATGAATTGAATCAGGAATCATGAATCATGAATTGAATCATGAATCATGAATTGAATCATGAATCATGAATCATGAATCATGAATCATGAATCATCAATTGAATCATGAATTATGAATTATGAATTGAATCATGAATCATGAATTATGAATAATGAATTGAATTATGAAATATGAATTGAATCATGAATCATGAATCATGAATCATGAATTGAATCATGAATTGAATCATGAATTGAATCATGAATCATGAATCATGAATTGAATCATGAATCATGAATGATGAATCATAAATTGAATCATGAATCACGAATCATGAATCATGAATCGAATCATGAATCATGAATAATGAATTGAATCATGAATTGATTCATGAATCATGAATCGAATCATGAATCATGAATTGAATCATGAATTGAATCATGAATTGAATCATGAATTGAATCATGAATCATGAATTGAATCATGAATCATGAATCATAAATCGAATCATGAATCATGAATTGAATCATGAATCGAATCATGAATTGAATCATGAATTGAATCATGAATCATGAATTGAATCATGAATCATGAATTATGAATCATGAATTGAATCATGAATTGAATCATGAATCATGAATTGAATCATGAATCATGAATCATAAATCGAATCATGAATCATGAATTGAATCATGAATCGAATCATGAATTGAATCATGAATCATGAATCATGAATCATGAATCATGAATTGAATCATGAATCATGAATTATGAATCATGAATTGAATCATGAATCATAAATCATGAATTGAATTATGAATCAAGAATCATGAATCATGAATTGAATCATGAATCATGAATTATGAATCATGAATTGAATCATCAATCATGAATCATGAATTAATTCATGAATCATGAATTGAATCATGAATCATGAATTAAATCATGAATCATGAAGTATGAATCATGAATTGAATCATGAATCATGAATCATGAATTGAATCATGAATTATGAATCATGAATCATGACTTGAATCATGAATCAAGAATTATTAATCATGAATTGAATCATGAATCATGAATCATGAATTGAATCATGAATCATGAATTGAATCATGAATCATGAAGTATGAATCATGAATTGAATCATGAATCATGAATCATGAATTGAATCATGAATTATGAATCATGAATCATGACTTGAATCATGAATCAAAAATTATTAATCATGAATTGAATCATGAATCATGAATCATGAATTGAATCATAAATCATGAATCATGAATTGAATCATGAATCATGAATTGAATCATGAATCATGAATTGAATCATGAATTGAATCATGAATCATGAATTGAATCATGAATCATGAATTATGAATCATGAATTGAATCATGAATCATGAATCATGAATTGAATCATGAATCATGAATCATGAATTGAATCATGAATCATGAATCATGAATCATGAATTGAATCATGAATCATGAATCATGAATCATGAATCATGAATTGAATCATGAATCATGAAATATGAATTATGAATTGAATCATGAATCATGAAATATGAATCAAGAATTGAATCATGAATTATGAATTGAATCATGAATCATGAATCATGAATCATGACTTGAATCATGAATCAAGAAATATTAATCATGAATTGAATAATGAATCATGAATTGAATCATGAATCATGAATCATGAATTGAATCATGAATCATGAATTGAATCATGAATCATGAATCATGAATTAAATCATGAATTGAATCATGAATCATGAATTGAAAAATGAATCATGAATTGAATCATGAATCATGAATCATGAATTGAATCATGAATTGAATCATGAATCATGAATTGAATCATGAATCATGAATTAAATCATGAATCATGAATTGAATCATGAATCATGAATCATGAATCATGAATTATGAATTATGAATTGAATCATGAATCATGAATTATGAATCATGAATTGAATTATGAATTATGAATTGAATCATGAATCATGAATCATGAATCATAAATCATGAATCATGCATCGAATCATGAATCATGAATTAAATCATGAATTAAATCATGAATCATGAATTGAATCATGAATTGAATCATGAATTGAATCATGAATCATGAATTGAATCATGAATCATGAATTATAAATCGAATCATGAATCATGAATTGAATCAAGAATCTAATCATGAATTGATTCATGAATCATGAATTGAATCATGAATCATGAATCATGAATCATGAATTGAATCATGAATCATGAATTTAATCATGAATCATGAATCATGAATCATGAATTGAATCATGAATCATGAAGTATGAATCATGAATTGAATCATGAATCATGAATCATGAATTGAATCATGAATCATGAATCATGAATTGAATCATGAATCATGAATCATGAATCATGACTTGAATCATGAATCAAGAATTATTATTCATGAATTGAATCATGAATCATGAATTGAATCATGAATCATGAATCATGAATTGAATCATGAATTGAATCATGAATCATGAATTGAATCATGAATCATGAATCATGAATTGAATCATGAATTGAATCATGAATCATGAATTGAATCATGAATCATGAATTGAATCATGAATCATGAATTATGAATCATGAATTGAATCATGAATCATGAATCATGAATTGAATCATGAATCATGAATATTGAATTGATTCATGAATCATGAATTATGAATCATGAATTGAATCATGAATCATGAATCATGAATCATGAATCATCAATTGAATCATGAATCATGAATTATGAATTATGAATTGAATCATGAATCATGAATTATGAATCATGAATTGAATGATGAATTATGAATTGAATCATGAATGATGAATCATGAATCATGAATTGAATCATGAATTGAATCATGAATTGAATCATGAATTGAATCATGAATTGAATCATGAATGATGAATCATGAATTGAATCATGAATCATGAATGATGAATCATAAATTGAATCATGAATCATGAATTATGAATCATGAATCGAATCATGAATCATGAATCATGAATTGAATCATAAATTGATTCATGAATCATGAATCGAATCATGAATTAATGAATTGAATCATGAATTGAATCATGAATTGAATCATGAATCATGAATCATAAATCGAATCATGAATCATGAATTGAATCATGAATCGAATCATGAATTGAATCATGAATCATGAATTGAATCATGAATCATGAATTGAATCATGAATCATGAATTATGAATCATGAATTGAATCATGAATCATGAATCATGAAATGAATCATGAATCATGAATCATGAATTGAATCATGAATCATGAATTGAATCATGAATCATGAATTGAATCATGAATCATGAATCATGAATTGAATCATGAATCATGAATCATGAATTGAATCATGAATCATGAATTATGAATCATGAATTGAATCATGAATCATGAATTGAATCATGAATCATGAATCATGAATCATGAATCTTGAATCATCAATTGAATCATGAATCATGAATTATGAATTATGAATTGAATCATGAATTATGAATTGAATCATGAATTGAATTATGAATTATGAATTGAATCATGAATCATGAATCATGAATCATGAATTGAATCATGAATTGAATCATGAATTGAATCATGAATCATGAATCATGAATTGAATCATGAATCATGAATGATGAATCATAAATTGAATCATGAATCATGAATTATGAATCATGAATCGAATCATGAATCATGAATAATGAATTGAATCATGAATTGATTCATGAATCATGAATCGAATCATGAATCATGAATTGAATCATGAATTGAATCATGAATTGAATCATGAATCATGAATTGAATCATGAATCATGAATCATAAATCGAATCATGAATCATGAATTGAATCATGAATCGAATCATAAATCGAATCATGAATCATGAATTGAATCATGAATCGAATCATGAATTGAATCATGAATCATGAATTGAATCATGAATCATGAATCATGAATCATGAATTGAATTATGAATCATGAATTATGAATCATGAATTGAATCATGAATCATGAATCGTGAATTGAATCATGAATCAAGAATCATGAATTATGAATTGAATCATGAATCATGAATTATGAATCATGAATTGAATCATGAATCATGAATCATGAATTAATTCATGAATCATGAATTGAATCATGAATCATGAATCATGAATTGAATCATGAATCATGAATTGAATCATGAATCATGAATTTAATCATGAATCATGAATCATGAATCATGAATTGAATCATGAATCATGAAGTATGAATCATGAATTGAATCATGAATCATGAATCATGAATTGAATCATGAATCATGAATCATGAATTGAATCATGAATCATGAATCATGAATCATGACTTGAATCATGAATCAAGAATTATTATTCATGAATTGAATCATGAATCATGAATTGAATCATGAATCATGAATTGAATCATGAATCATGAATCATGAATTGAATCATGAATTGAATCATGAATCATGAATTGAATCATGAATCATGAATCATGAATTGAATCATGAATTGAATCATGAATCATGAATTGAATCATGAATCATGAATTGAATCATGAATCATGAATTATGAATCATGAATTGAATCATGAATCATGAATCATGAATTGAATCATGAATCATGAATATTGAATTGAATCATGAATCATGAATTATGAATCATGAATTGAATCATGAATCATGAATCATGAATCATGAATCATCAATTGAATCATGAATCATGAATTATGAATTATGAATTGAATCATGAATCATGAATTATGAATCATGAATTGAATTATGAATTATGAATTGAATCATGAATGATGAATCATGAATCATGAATTGAATCATGAATTGAATCATGAATTGAATCATGAATTGAATCATGAATGATGAATCATGAATTGAATCATGAATCATGAATGATGAATCATAAATTGAATCATGAATCATGAATTATGAATCATGAATCGAATCATGAATCATGAATCATGAATTGAATCATAAATTGATTCATGAATCATGAATCGAATCATGAATTAATGAATTGAATCATGAATTGAATCATGAATTGAATCATGAATTGAATCATGAATCATGAATCATAAATCGAATCATGAATCATGAATTGAATCATGAATCGAATCATGAATTGAATCATGAATCATGAATTGAATCATGAATCATGAATTGAATCATGAATCATGAATTATGAATCATGAATTGAATCATGAATCATGAATCATGAAATGAATCATGAATCATGAATCATGAATTGAATCATGAATCATGAATCATGAATTGAATCATGAATCATGAATTGAATCATGAATCATGAATCATGAATTGAATCATGAATCATGAATCATGAATTGAATCATGAATCATGAATTATGAATCATGAATTGAATCATGAATCATGAATTGAATCATGAATCATGAATCATGAATCATGAATCTTGAATCATCAATTGAATCATGAATCATGAATTATGAATTATGAATTGAATCATGAATTATGAATTGAATCATGAATTGAATTATGAATTATGAATTGAATCATGAATCATGAATCATGAATCATGAATTGAATCATGAATTGAATCATGAATTGAATCATGAATCATGAATCATGAATTGAATCATGAATCATGAATGATGAATCATAAATTGAATCATGAATCATGAATTATGAATCATGAATCGAATCATGAATCATGAATAATGAATTGAATCATGAATTGATTCATGAATCATGAATCGAATCATGAATCATGAATTGAATCATGAATTGAATCATGAATCATGAATTGAATCATGAATCATGAATCATAAATCGAATCATGAATCATGAATTGAATCATGAATCGAATCATAAATCGAATCATGAATCATGAATTGAATCATGAATCGAATCATGAATTGAATCATGAATCATGAATTGAATCATGAATCATGAATCATGAATCATGAATTGAATTATGAATCATGAATTATGAATCATGAATTGAATCATGAATCATGAATCGTGAATTGAATCATGAATCAAGAATCATGAATTATGAATTGAATCATGAATCATGAATTATGAATCATGAATTGAATCATGAATCATGAATCATGAATTAATTCATGAATCATGAATTGAATCATGAATCATGAATCATGAATCATGAATTGAATCATGAATCATGAAGTATGAATCATGAATTGAATCATGAATCATAAATCATGAATTGAATCATGAATCATGAATCATGACTTGAATCATGAATCAAGAATTATTAATCATGAATTGAATCATGAATCATGAATCATGAATTGAATCATGAATCATGAATCATGAATCGTGAATTGAATCATGAATCATGAAGTATGAATCATGAATTGAATCATGAATCATGAATCATGAATTGAATCATGAATCATGAATCATGAATTGAATCATGAATCATGAATCATGACTTGAATCATGAATCAAGAATTATTAATCATGAATTGAATCATGAATCATGAATCATGAATTGAATCATGAATCATGAATCATGTATTGAATCATGAATCATGAATCATGAATTGAATCATGAATTGAATCATGAATCATGAATTGAATCATGAATCATGAATTATGAATCATGAATTAAATCATGAATCATGAATCATGAATTGAATCATGAATCATGAATCATGAATTGAATCATGAATCATGAATTATGAATCATGAATTGAATCATGAATCATGAATCATGAATCATGAATCATGAATCATCAATTGAATCATGAATCATGAATCATGAAATATGAATTATGAATTGAATCATGAATCATGAATTATGAATCATGAATTGAATTATGAATTATGAATTGAATCATGAATCATGAATCATGAATCATGAATTGAATCATGAATTGAATCATGAATTAAATCATGAATCATGAATCATGAATTGAATCATGAATCATGAATGATGAATCATAAATTGAATCATGAATCATGAATTATGAATCATGAATCGAATCATGAATCATGAATAATGAATTGAATCATGAATTGATTCATGAATCATGAATCGAATCATGAATCATGAATTGAATCATGAATTGAATCATGAATCATGAATTGAATCATGAATCATGAATCATAAATCGAATCATGAATCATGAATTGAATCATGAATCGAATCATAAATCGAATCATGAATCATGAATTGAATCATGAATCGAATCATGAATTGAATCATGAATCATGAATTGAATCATGAATCATGAATCATGAATCATGAATTGAATTATGAATCATGAATTATGAATCATGAATTGAATCATGAATCATGAATCATGAATTGAATCATGAATCAAGAATCATGAATCATGAATTGAATCATGAATCATGAATTATGAATCATGAATTGAATCATGAATCATGAATTAATTCATGAATCATGAATTGAATCATGAATCATGAATCATGAATTGAATCATGAATCATGAAGTATGAATCATGAATTGAATCATGAATCATGAATCATGAATTGAATCATGAATCATGAATCATGACTTGAATCATGAATCAAGAATTATTAATCATGAATTGAATCATGAATCATGAATCATGAATTGAATCATGAATCATGAATCATGAATCATGAATGAATCATGAATCATGAAGTATGAATCATGAATTGAATCATGAATCATGAATCATGAATTGAATCATGAATCATGAATCATGAATTGAATCATGAATCATGAATCATGAATCATGACTTGAATCATGAATCAAGAATTATTAATCATGAATTGAATCATGAATCATGAATCATGAATTGAATCATGAATCATGAATCATGTATTGAATCATGAATCATGAATCATGAATTGAATCATGAATCATGAATTGAATCATGAATCATGAATTATGAATCATGAATTAAATCATGAATCATGAATCATGAATTGAATCATGAATCATGAATTGAATCATGAATCATGAATTATGAATCATGAATTATGAATCATGAATTGAATCATGAATCATGAATTATGAATCATGAATCATCAATTGAATCATGAATCATGAAATATGAATTATGAATTGAATCATGAATCATGAATTATGAATCATGAATTGAATTATGAATTATGAATTGAATCATGAATCATGAATCATGAATTGAATCATGAATTGAATCATGAATTAAATCATGAATCATGAATCATGAATTGAATCATGAATCATGAATAATGAATCATAAATTGAATCATGAATCATGAATCATAAATCATGAATCGAATCATGAATCATGAATCATGAATTGAATCATGAATTGATTCATGAATCATGAATCGAATCATGAATCATGAATTGACTCATGAATTGAATCATGAATTGAATCATGAATCATGAATGAAATCATGAATCATGAATCATAAATCGAATCATGAATCATGAATTGAATCATGAATCGAATCATGAATCATGAATCATGAATCATGAATTGAATCATTAATCATGAATCATGAATTGAATCATGAATCATGAATTATGAATCATGAATTGAATCATGAATCATGAATCATGAATTGAATCATGAATCATGAATCATAAATCGAATCATGAATCATGAATTGAATCATGAATCGAATCATGAATCATGAATCATGAATCATGAATTGAATCATTAATCATGAATCATGAATTGAATCATGAATCATGAATTATGAATCATGAATTGAATCATGAATCATGAATCATGAATTGAATCATGAATCATGAATCATGAATTGAATCATGAATCATGAATCATGAATTGAATCATGAATCATGAAGTATGAATCATGAATTGAATCATGAATCATGAATTGAATCATGAATCATGAATCATGACTTGAATCATGAATCAAGAATTATTAATCATGAATTGAATCATGAATCATGAATCATGAATTGAATCATGAATCATGAATCATGAATTGAATCATGAATCATGAATTGAATCATAAATCATGAATCATGAATTGAATCATGAATTGAATCATGGATCATGAATTGAATCATGAATCATGAATCATGAATCATGAATTGAATCATGAAAAATGAAATATGAATCATGAATTGAATCATGAATCATGAATCATGAATTGAATCATGAATCATGAATTGAATCATGAATCATGAATTATGAATCATGAATTGAATCATGAATCATGAATTGAATCATGAATCATGAATCATGAATCATGAATCATGAATCATCAATTGAATCATGAATCATGAATTATGAATTATGAATTGAATCATGAATCATGAATTATGAATCATGAACTGAATTATGAATTATGAATTGAATCATGAATCATGAATCATGAATCATGAATCATGAATTGAATCATGATTGAATCATGAATTGAATCATGAATCATGAATCATGAATTGAATCATGAATCATGAATGATGAATCATAAATTGAATCATGAATCATGAATCATGAATCATGAATCGAATCATGAATCATGAATACTGAATTGATTCATGAATTGATTCATGAATCATGAATCGAATCATGAATCATGAATTGAATCATAATTGAATCATGAATCATGAATTGAATCATGAATCATGAATCATAAATTGAATCATGAATCATGAATTGAATCATGAATCGAATCATGAATTGAATCATGAATCATGAATTGAATCATGAATTGAATCATGAATCATGAATTGAATCATGAATCATGAATCATGAATCATGAATTGAATCATGAATCATGAATTATGAATCATGAATTGAATCATGAATCATGAATCATGAATTGAATCATGAATCAAGAATCATGAATCATGAATTGAATCATGAATCATGAATTATGAATCATGAATTGAATCATGAATCATGAATCATGAATTAATTCATGAATCATGAATTGAATCATGAATCATGAATCATGAACTGAATCATGAATCATGAATCATGAATCATGAACTGAATCATGAATCCTGAATTATGAATAATGAATTAAATCATGAATCATGAATTATGAATCATGAATTGAATCATGAATCATGAATTATGAATCATGAATTGAATCATGAATCATGAATCATAAATTGAATCATGAATCATGAATTATGAATCATGAATTAAATCATGAATCATGAATTATGAATCATGAATTGAATCATGAATCATGAATTGAATCATGAATCATGAATATGAATCATGAATTGAATCATGAATCATGAATCATGAATTGAATCATGAATCATGAATCATGAATTGAATCATGAATCATGAATCATGAATCATGAATTGAATCATGAATCATGAATTATGAATCATGAATTGAATCATGAATCATGAATTGAATCATGAATCATGAATCATGAATTGAATCATGAATCATGAATTGAATCATGAATCATGAATCATGAATTGAATCATGAATTGAATCATGAATTGAATCATGAATCATGAATCATGAATCATGAATTGAATCATGAATCATGAATTATGAATCATGAATTGAATCATGAATCATGAATCATGAATTGAATCATGAATCATGAATGAATCATGAATCATGAATCATGAATTGAATCATGAATCATGAATTGAATCATGAATCATGAATCATGAATTGAATCATGAATCATGAATCATGAATTGAATCATGAATCATGATTCATGAATTGAATCATGAATCATGAATTGAATCATGAATCATGAATCATGAATTGAATCATGAATCATGAATTGAATCATGAATCATGAATCATGAATTGAATCATGAATCATGAATCATGAATTGAATCATGAATCATGAATCATGAATTGAATCATGAGTCATGAATTGAATCATGAATCATGAATCATGAATCATGAATTGAATCATGAATCATGAATTATGAATCATGAATTGAATCATGAATCATGAATTATGAATCATGAATTGAATCATGAATCATGAATCATGAATTGAATCATGAATCATGAATCATGAATCATGAATCAAATCATGAATCATGAATTGAATCATGAATCATGAATCATGAATTGAATCATGAATCATGAATCATGAATTGAATCATGAATCATAAATCATTAATTGAATCATGAATCATGAATTATGAATCATGAATTGAATCATGAATCATGAATCATGAATTGAATCATGAATCATGAATCAGGAATCATGAATCATGAATTGAATCATCAATCATGAATTATGAATCATGAATTAAATCATGAATCATGAATTGAATCATGAATTGAATCATGAATTATGAATTGAATCATGAATCATGAATCATGAATCATGAATCATGAATTGAATCATGAAATGAATCATGAATCATGAATTGAATCATGAATCAGGAATTATGAATCATGAATTGAATCATGAATTATGAATTGAATCATGAATCATGAATCATGAATCGAATCATGAATTGAATCATGAATTGAATCATGAATCATGAATTGAATGATGAATCATGAATGATGAATCATGAATTGAATCATGAATTATGAATTATGAATCATGAATTGAATCATGAATTATGAATTATGAATCATGAATTGAATCATGAATTATGAATTGAATCATGAATCATGAATCATGAATCATGAATCATGAATTGAATCATGAATTGAATCATGAATCATGAATCAGGAATTGAATCATGAATCATGAATGATGAATCATGAATTGAATCATGAATCATGAATCGAATCATGAATCAGGAATTGAATCATGAATCATGAATCATGAATCATGAATTGAATCATGAATCATGAATCATGAATTGAATCATGAATCATGAATCATGAATTGAATCATGAATCATGAATTGAATCATGAATCATGAATCATGAATTGAATCATGAATCATGAATTATGAATCATGAATTGAATCATGAATCATGAATTGAATCATGAATCATGAATTGAATCATGAATCATGAATCATGAATTGAATCATGAATTGAATAATGAATCATGAATCATGAATCATGAATTGAATTATGAATCATGAATTATGAATCATGAATTGAATCATGAATCATGAATCATGAATTGAATCATGAATCATGAATCATGAATCATGAATCGAATCATGAATCATGAATTGAATCATGAATCATGAATCATGAATTGAATCATGAATCATGAATTGAATCATGAATCATGAATCATGAATCGAATCATGAATCATGAATTGAATCATGAATCATGTATCATGAATTGAATCATGAATCGAATCATGAATCATGAATTGAATCATGAATCATGAATCATGAATTGAATCATGAATTATGAATCATGAATTGAATCATGAATCATGAATCATGAATTGAATCATGAATCATGAATTATGAATCATGAATTGAATCATGAATCATGAATCATGAATTGAATCATGAATCATGAATCAGGAATCATAAATCATGAATTGAATCATGAATCATGAATTATGAATCATGAATTAAATCATGAATCATGAATCATGAATCATGAATTGAATCATGAAATGAATCATGAATCATGAATCATGAATTGAATCATGAATCATGAATCATGAATTGAATCATGAATTGAATCATGAATCATGAATCATGAATTGAATCATGAATCATGAATTATGAATCATGAATTGAATCATGAATCATGAATCATGAATTGAATCAAGAATCATGAATCATGAATCATGAATCGAATCATGAATCATGAATCGAATCATGAATCATGAATTGAATCATGAATTATGAATTGAATCATGAATCATGAATCGAATTATGAATTGAATCATGAATTGAATCATGAATCATGAATCATGAATTGAATGATGAATCATGAATGATGAATCATGAATTGAATCATGAATCATGAATTGAATCATGAATCATGAATCATGAATTGAATCATGAATCATGAATTATGAATCATGAATTGAATCATGAATCATGAATTATGAATCATGAATTGAATCATGAATTATGAATTGAATCATGAATCATGAATCATGAATCATGAATTGAATCATGAATCAGGAATCATGAATTGAATCATGAATCATGAATGATGAATCATGAATTGAATCATGAATCATGAATCGAATCATGAATCATGAATTGAATCATGAATCATGAATCCTGAATTGAATCATGAATCATGAATTATGAATCATGAATTGAATCATGAATCATGAATCATGAATTGAATCATGAATCATGAATCATGAATTGAATTATGAATCATGAATCATGAATCATGAATTGAATCATGAATCATGAATTATGAATCATGAATTGAATCATGAATCATGAATTGAATCATGAATCATGAATCATGAATTGAATCATGAATCATGAATCATGAATCATGAATTGAATCATGAATCATGATTATGAATCATGAATTGAATCATGAATCATGAATTGAATCATGAATCATGAATTGAATCATGAATCATGAATTATGAATCATGAATTAAATCATGAATCATGAATTATGAATCATGAATTGAATCATGAATCATGAATTGAATCATGAATCATGAATTATGAATCATGAATTTAATCATGAATCAGGAATATAATCATGAATCATTAATCATGAATTCAATCATGAATCATGAATCATGAATTGAATCATAAATCATGAATTATGAATCATGAATTGAATCATGAATCATGAATCATGAATTGAATCATGAATCATGAATCATGAATTGAATCATGAATCATGAATCATGAATTGAATCATCAATCATGAATCATGAATTAAATCATGAATCATGAATTATGAATCATGAATTGAATCATTAATCATGAATTATAAATCATGAATTGAATCATGAATCATGAATCATGAATTGAATCATGAATCATGAATTGAATCATGAATCATGAATTATGAATCATGAATCAAATCATGAATCATGAATTATGAATCATGAATTGAATCATGAATCATGAATCATGAATTATGAATCATGAATTGAATCATGAATCATGAATCGAATCATGAATCATGAATCGAATCATGAATCATGAATTGAATCATGAATCATGAATCATGAATTGAATCATGAATTATGAATTATGAATCATGAATTGAATCATGAATCATGAATTATGAATCATGAATTGAATCATGAATTATGAATTGAATCATGAATCATGAATTATGAATCATGAATTGAATCATGAATTGAATCATGAATCAGGAATCATGAATTGAATCATGAATCATGAATGATAAATCATGAATTGAATCATGAATCATGAATCGAATCATGAATCATGAATTGAATCATGAATCATGAATCATGAATTGAATCAGGAATCATGAATTATGAATCATGAATTGAATCATGAATCATGAATCATGAATTGAATCATGAATCATGAATCATGAATTGAATCATGAATCATGAATTGAATCATGAATCATGCATCATGAATTATGAATTGAAATCATGAATCATGATTATGAATCATGAATTGAATCATGAATCATGAATTGAATCATGAATCATGAATTGAATCATGAATCATGAATTATGAATCATGAATTTAAATCATGAATCATGAATTATGAATCATGAATTGAATCATGAATCATGAATTGAATCATGAATCATGAATTGAATCATGCATCATGAATTATGAATTGAATCATGAATCATGATTATGAATCATGAATTGAATCATGAATCATGAATTGAATCATGAATCATGAATTGAATCATGAATCATGAATTATGATTCATGAATTAAATCATGAATCATGAATTATGAATCATGAATTGAATCATGAATCATGAATTGAATTATGAATCATGAATTGAATCATGAATCATGAATCATGAATTGAATCATGAATCATGAATTGAATCATGAATCATGAATCATGAATTGAGTCATGAATTGAATAATGAATCATGAATCATGAATCATGAATTGAATTATGAATCATGAATTATGAATCATGAATTGAATCATGAACCATGAATCATGAATTGAATCATGAATCATGAATCATGAATCATGAATCTTATCATGAATCATGAATTGAATCATGAATCATGAATCATGAATTGAATCATGATTCATGAATTGAATCATGAATCATGAATCATGAATCGAATCATGAATCATGAATTGAATCATGAATCATGAATCATGAATTGAATCATGAATCGAATCATGAATCATGAATTGAATCATGAATCATGAATCATGAATTGAATCATGAATTATGAATCATGAATTGAATCATGAATCATGAATCATGAATTGAATCATGAATCAGGAATCATGAATTATGAATTGAATCATGAATCATGGAATCATGAATTGAATCATGAATCATGAATCATGAATTGAATCAAGAATCATGAATCATGAATCATGAATCGAATCATGAATCATGAATCGAATCATGAATCATGAATTGAATCATGAATTATGAATTGAATCATGAATCATGAATCGAATTATGAATTGAATCATGAATTGAATCATGAATCATGAATCATGAATTGAATGATGAATCATGAATGATGGAATCATGAATTGAATGATGAATCATGAATTGAATCATGAATCATGAATCATGAATTGAATCATGAATCATGAATTATGAATTCATGAATTGAATCATGAATCATGAATTATGAATCATGAATTGAATCATGAATTATGAATTGAATCATGAATCATGAATCATGAATCATGAATTGAATCATGAATTGAATCATGAATCAGGAATCATGAATTGAATCATGAATCATGAATGATGAATCATGAATTTGAATCATGAATCATGAATCGAATCATGAATCATGAATTGAATCATGAATCATGAATCCTGAATTGAATCATGAATCTGAATTATGAATCATGAATTGAATCATGAATCATGAATCATGAATTGAATCATGAATCATGAATCATGAATTGAATCATGAATCATGAATCATGAATTGAATCATGAATCATGAATTATGAATCATGAATTGAATCATGAATCATGAAATATGAATCATGAATTGAATCATGAATCATGAATCATGAATTGAATCATGAATCATGAATTGAATCATGAATCATGAATCATGAATTGAATCATGAATCATGAATCATGAATCATGAATTGAATCATGAATCATGATTATGAATCATGAATTGAATCATGAATCATGAATTGAATCATGAATCATGAATTGAATCATGAATCATGAATTGAATCATGAATCATGAATTATGAATCATGAATTAAATCATGAATTATGAATCATGAATTGAATCATGAATCATGAATTGAATCATGAATCATGAATTATGAATCATGAATTTAATCATGAATCATGAATCAGGAATATAATCATGAATCATTAATCATGAATTCAATCATGAATCATGAATCATGAATTGAATCATAAATCATGAATTATGAATCATGAATTGAATCATGAATCATGAATCATGAATTGAATCATGAATCATGAATCATGAATTGAATCATGAATCATGAATCATGAATTGAATCATCAATCATGAATCATGAATTAAATCATGAATCATGAATTATGAATCATGAATTGAATCATGAATTATGAATTGAATCATGAATCATGAATCATGAATCATGAATTGAATCATGAATTGAATCATGAATCAGGAATCATGAATTGAATCATGAATCATGAATGATGAATCATGAATTGAATCATGAATCATGAATCGAATCATGAATCATGAATTGAATCATGAATCATGAATCCTGAATTGAATCATGAATCATGAATTATGAATAATGAATTGAATCATGAATCATGAATCATGAATTGAATCATGAATCATGAATCATGAATCATGAATTGAATCATGAATCAGGAATCATGAATTGAATCATGAATCATGAATGATGAATCATGAATTGAATCATGAATCATGAATCGAATCATGAATCATGAATTGAATCATGAATCATGAATCCTGAATTGAATCATGAATCATGAATTATGAATCATGAATTGAATCATGAATCATGAATCATGAATTGAATCATGAATCATGAATCATGAATTGAATTATGAATCATGAATCATGAATCATGAATTGAATCATGAATCATGAATTATGAATCATGAATTGAATCATGAATCATGAATTGAATCATGAATCATGAATCATGAATTGAATCATGAATCATGAATCATGAATCATGAATTGAATCATGAATCATGATTATGAATCATGAATTGAATCATGAATCATGAATTGAATCATGAATCATGAATTGAATCATGAATCATGAATTATGAATCATGAATTAAATCATGAATCATGAATTATGAATCATGAATTGAATCATGAATCATGAATTGAATCATGAATCATGAATTATGAATCATGAATTTAATCATGAATCAGGAATATAATCATGAATCATTAATCATGAATTCAATCATGAATCATGAATCATGAATTGAATCATAAATCATGAATTATGAATCATGAATTGAATCATGAATCATGAATCATGAATTGAATCATGAATCATGAATCATGAATTGAATCATGAATCATGAATCATGAATTGAATCATCAATCATGAATCATGAATTAAATCATGAATCATGAATTATGAATCATGAATTGAATCATTAATCATGAATTATAAATCATGAATTGAATCATGAATCATGAATCATGAATTGAATCATGAATCATGAATTGAATCATGAATCATGAATTATGAATCATGAATCAAATCATGAATCATGAATTATGAATCATGAATTGAATCATGAATCATGAATCATGAATTATGAATCATGAATTGAATCATGAATCATGAATCGAATCATGAATCATGAATCGAATCATGAATCATGAATTGAATCATGAATCATGAATCATGAATTGAATCATGAATTATGAATTATGAATCATGAATTGAATCATGAATCATGAATTATGAATCATGAATTGAATCATGAATTATGAATTGAATCATGAATCATGCATCATGAATCATGAATTGAATCATGAATTGAATCATGAATCAGGAATCATGAATTGAATCATGAATCATGAATGATAAATCATGAATTGAATCATGAATCATGAATCGAATCATGAATCATGAATTGAATCATGAATCATGAATCATGAATTGAATCAGGAATCATGAATTATGAATCATGAATTGAATCATGAATCATGAATCATGAATTGAATCATGAATCATGAATCATGAATTGAATCATGAATCATGAATTGAATCATGAATCATGCATCATGAATTATGAATTGAATCATGAATCATGATTATGAATCATGAATTGAATCATGAATCATGAATTGAATCATGAATCATGAATTGAATCATGAATCATGAATTATGAATCATGAATTAAATCATGAATCATGAATTATGAATCATGAATTGAATCATGAATCATGAATCATGAATTGAATCATGAATCATGAATTGAATCATGCATCATGAATTATGAATTGAATCATGAATCATGATTATGAATCATGAATTGAATCATGAATCATGAATTGAATCATGAATCATGAATTGAATCATGAATCATGAATTATGATTCATGAATTAAATCATGAATCATGAATTATGAATCATGAATTGAATCATTAATCATGAATTGAATTATGAATCATGAATTGAATCATGAATCATGAATCATGAATTGAATCATGAATCATGAATTGAATCATGAATCATGAATCATGAATTGAGTCATGAATTGAATAATGAATCATGAATCATGAATCATGAATTGAATTATGAATCATGAATTATGAATCATGAATTGAATCATGAACCATGAATCATGAATTGAATCATGAATCATGAATCATGAATCATGAATCTTATCATGAATCATAAATTGAATCATGAATCATGAATCATGAATTGAATCATGATTCATGAATTGAATCATGAATCATGAATCATGAATCGAATCATGAATCATGAATTGAATCATGAATCATGAATCATGAATTGAATCATGAATCGAATCATGAATCATGAATTGAATCATGAATCATGAATCATGAATTGAATCATGAATTATGAATCATGAATTGAATCATGAATCATGAATCATGAATTGAATCATGAATCAGGAATCATGAATTATGAATTGAATCATGAATCATGAATCATGAATTGAATCATGAATCATGAATCATGAATTGAATCAAGAATCATGAATCATGAATCATGAATCGAATCATGAATCATGAATCGAATCATGAATCATGAATTGAATCATGAATTATGAATTGAATCATGAATCATGAATCGAATTATGAATTGAATCATGAATTGAATCATGAATCATGAATCATGAATTGAATGATGAATCATGAATGATGAATCATGAATTGAATGATGAATCATGAATTGAATCATGAATCATGAATCATGAATTGAATCATGAATCATGAATTATGAATCATGAATTGAATCATGAATCATGAATTATGAATCATGAATTGAATCATGAATTATGAATTGAATCATGAATCATGAATCATGAATCATGAATTGAATCATGAATTGAATCATGAATCAGGAATCATGAATTGAATCATGAATCATGAATGATGAATCATGAATTGAATCATGAATCATGAATCGAATCATGAATCATGAATTGAATCATGAATCATGAATCCTGAATTGAATCATGAATCATGAATTATGAATCATGAATTGAATCATGAATCATGAATCATGAATTGAATCATGAATCATGAATCATGAATTGAATCATGAATCATGAATCATGAATTGAATCATGAATCATGAATTATGAATCATGAATTGAATCATGAATCATGAAATATGAATCATGAATTGAATCATGAATCATGAATCATGAATTGAATCATGAATCATGAATTGAATCATGAATCATGAATCATGAATTGAATCATGAATCATGAATCATGAATCATGAATTGAATCATGAATCATGATTATGAATCATGAATTGAATCATGAATCATGAATTGAATCATGAATCATGAATTGAATCATGAATCATGAATTGAATCATGAATCATGAATTATGAATCATGAATTAAATCATGAATTATGAATCATGAATTGAATCATGAATCATGAATTGAATCATGAATCATGAATTATGAATCATGAATTTAATCATGAATCATGAATCAGGAATATAATCATGAATCATTAATCATGAATTCAATCATGAATCATGAATCATGAATTGAATCATAAATCATGAATTATGAATCATGAATTGAATCATGAATCATGAATCATGAATTGAATCATGAATCATGAATCATGAATTGAATCATGAATCATGAATCATGAATTGAATCATCAATCATGAATCATGAATTAATTCATGAATCATGAATTATGAATCATGAATTGAATCATGAATTATGAATTGAATCATGAATCATGAATCATGAATCATGAATTGAATCATGAATTGAATCATGAATCAGGAATCATGAATTGAATCATGAATCATGAATGATGAATCATGAATTGAATCATGAATCATGAATCGAATCATGAATCATGAATTGAATCATGAATCATGAATCCTGAATTGAATCATGAATCATGAATTATGAATAATGAATTGAATCATGAATCATGAATCATGAATTATGAATAATGAATTGAATCATGAATCATGAATCATGAATTGAATCATGAATCATGAATCATGAATTGAATCATGAATCATGAATCATGAATCATGAATTGAATCATGAATCATGAATTATGAATCATGAATTGAATCATGAATCATGAAATATGAATCATGAATTGAATCATGAATCATGAATCATGAATTGAATCATGAATCATGAATTGAATCATGAATCATGAATCATGAATTGAATCATGAATCATGAATCATGAATCATGAATTGAATCATGAATCATGATTATGAATCATGAATTGAATCATGAATCATGAATTGAATCATGAATCATGAATTGAATCATGAATCATGAATTGAATCATGAATCATGAATTATGAATCATGAATTAAATCATGAATTATGAATCATGAATTGAATCATGAATCATGAATTGAATCATGAATCATGAATTATGAATCATGAATTTAATCATGAATCATGAATCAGGAATATAATCATGAATCATTAATCATGAATTCAATCATGAATCATGAATCATGAATTGAATCATAAATCATGAATTATGAATCATGAATTGAATCATGAATCATGAATCATGAATTGAATCATGAATCATGAATCATGAATTGAATCATGAATCATGAATCATGAATTGAATCATCAATCATGAATCATGAATTAAATCATGAATCATGAATTATGAATCATGAATTGAATCATTAATCATGAATTATAAATCATGAATTGAATCATGAATCATGAATCATGAATTGAATCATGAATCATGAATTGAATCATGAATCATGAATTATGAATCATGAATCAAATCATGAATCATGAATTATGAATCATGAATTGAATCATGAATAATGAATTGAATCATGAATCATGAATTATGAATCATGAATTGAATCATGAATCATGAATCGAATCATGAATCATGAATCGAATCATGAATCATGAATTGAATCATGAATCATGAATAATGAATTGAATCATGAATCATGAATTATGAATCATGAATTGAATCATGAATCATGAATTATGAATCATGAATTGAATCATGAATTATGAATTGAATCATGAATCATGCATCATGAATCATGAATTGAATCATGCATTGAATCATGAATCAGGAATCATGAATTGAATCATGAATCATGAATGATGAATCATGAATTGAATGATGAATCATGAATGATGAATCATGAATTGAATGATGAATCATGAATTGAATCATGAATCATGAATCATGAATTGAATCATGAATCATGAATTATGAATCATGAATTGAATCATGAATCATGAATTATGAATCATGAATTGAATCATGAATTATGAATTGAATCATGAATCATGAATCATGAATCATGAATTGAATCATGAATTGAATCATGAATCAGGAATCATGAATTGAATCATGAATCATGAATGATGAATCATGAATTGAATCATGAATCATGAATCGAATCATGAATCATGAATTGAATCATGAATCATGAATCCTGAATTGAATCATGAATCATGAATTATGAATCATGAATTGAATCATGAATCATGAATCATGAATTGAATCATGAATCATGAATCATGAATTGAATCATGAATCATGAATCATGAATTGAATCATGAATCATGAATTATGAATCATGAATTGAATCATGAATCATGAAATATGAATCATGAATTGAATCATGAATCATGAATCATGAATTGAATCATGAATCATGAATTGAATCATGAATCATGAATCATGAATTGAATCATGAATCATGAATCATGAATCATGAATTGAATCATGAATCATGATTATGAATCATGAATTGAATCATGAATCATGAATTGAATCATGAATCATGAATTGAATCATGAATCATGAATTGAATCATGAATCATGAATTATGAATCATGAATTAAATCATGAATTATGAATCATGAATTGAATCATGAATCATGAATTGAATCATGAATCATGAATTATGAATCATGAATTTAATCATGAATCATGAATCAGGAATATAATCATGAATCATTAATCATGAATTCAATCATGAATCATGAATCATGAATTGAATCATAAATCATGAATTATGAATCATGAATTGAATCATGAATCATGAATCATGAATTGAATCATGAATCATGAATCATGAATTGAATCATGAATCATGAATCATGAATTGAATCATCAATCATGAATCATGAATTAAATCATGAATCATGAATTATGAATCATGAATTGAATCATGAATTATGAATTGAATCATGAATCATGAATCATGAATCATGAATTGAATCATGAATTGAATCATGAATCAGGAATCATGAATTGAATCATGAATCATGAATGATGAATCATGAATTGAATCATGAATCATGAATCGAATCATGAATCATGAATTGAATCATGAATCATGAATCCTGAATTGAATCATGAATCATGAATTATGAATAATGAATTGAATCATGAATCATGAATCATGAATTGAATCATGAATCATGAATCATGAATTGAATCATGAATCATGAATCATGAATCATGAATTGAATCATGAATCATGAATTATGAATCATGAATTGAATCATGAATCATGAAATATGAATCATGAATTGAATCATGAATCATGAATCATGAATTGAATCATGAATCATGAATTGAATCATGAATCATGAATCATGAATTGAATCATGAATCATGAATCATGAATCATGAATTGAATCATGAATCATGATTATGAATCATGAATTGAATCATGAATCATGAATTGAATCATGAATCATGAATTGAATCATGAATCATGAATTGAATCATGAATCATGAATTATGAATCATGAATTAAATCATGAATTATGAATCATGAATTGAATCATGAATCATGAATTGAATCATGAATCATGAATTATGAATCATGAATTTAATCATGAATCATGAATCAGGAATATAATCATGAATCATTAATCATGAATTCAATCATGAATCATGAATCATGAATTGAATCATAAATCATGAATTATGAATCATGAATTGAATCATGAATCATGAATCATGAATTGAATCATGAATCATGAATCATGAATTGAATCATGAATCATGAATCATGAATTGAATCATCAATCATGAATCATGAATTAAATCATGAATCATGAATTATGAATCATGAATTGAATCATTAATCATGAATTATAAATCATGAATTGAATCATGAATCATGAATCATGAATTGAATCATGAATCATGAATTGAATCATGAATCATGAATTATGAATCATGAATCAAATCATGAATCATGAATTATGAATCATGAATTGAATCATGAATAATGAATTGAATCATGAATCATGAATTATGAATCATGAATTGAATCATGAATCATGAATCATGAATCGAATCATGAATCATGAATCATGAATTGAATCATGAATCATGAATAATGAATTGAATCATGAATCATGAATTATGAATCATGAATTGAATCATGAATCATGAATTATGAATCATGAATTGAATCATGAATTATGAATTGAATCATGAATCATGCATCATGAATCATGAATTGAATCATGAATTGAATCATGAATCAGGAATCATGAATTGAATCATGAATCGTGAATGATGAATCATGAATTGAATCATGAATCATGAATCGAATCATGAATCATGAATTGAATCATGAATCATGAATCATGAATTGAATCAGGAATCATGAATTATGAATCATGAATTGAATCATGAATCATGAATCATGAATTGAATCATGAATCATGAATCATGAATTGAATCATGAATCATGAATTGAATCATGAATCATGCATCATGAATTATGAATTGAATCATGAATCATGATTATGAATCATGAATTGAATCATGAATCATGAATTGAATCATGAATCATGAATTGAATCATGAATCATGAATTGAATCATGAATCATGAATTATGAATCATGAATTAAATCATGAATCATGAATTATGAATCATGAATTGAATCATGAATCATGAATCATGAATTGAATCATGAATCATGAATTGAATCATGCATCATGAATTATGAATTGAATCATGAATCATGATTATGAATCATGAATTGAATCATGAATCATGAATTGAATCATGAATCATGAATTGAATCATGAATCATGAATTATGATTCATGAATTAAATCATGAATCATGAATTATGAATCATGAATTGAATCATGAATCATGAATTGAATTATGAATCATGAATTGAATCATGAATCATGAATCATGAAATGAATCATGAATCATGAATTGAATCATGAATCATGAATCATGAATTGAGTCATGAATTGAATAATGAATCATGAATCATGAATCATGAATTGAATTATGAATCATGAATTATGAATCATGAATTGAATCATGAATCATGAATCATGAATTGAATCATGAATCATGAATCATGAATCATGAATCTTATCATGAATCATGAATTGAATCATGAATCATGAATCATGAATTGAATCATGAATCATGAATTGAATCATGAATCATGAATCATGAATCGAATCATGAATCATGAATTGAATCATGAATCATGAATCATGAATTGAATCATGAATCGAATCATGAATCATGAATTGAATCATGAATCATGAATCATTAATTGAATCATGAATTATGAATCATGAATTGAATCATGAATCATGAATCATGAATTGAATCATGAATCAGGAATCATGAATTATGAATTGAATCATGAATCATGAATCATGAATTGAATCATGAATCATGAATCATGAATCATGAATTATGAATCATGAATTGAATCATGAATCATGAATCATGAATTGAATCATGAATCATGAATTATGAATCATGAATTGAATCATGAATCATGAATCATGAATTGAATCATGAATCATGAATTGAATCATGAATCATGAATTATGAATCATGAATTGAATCATGAATCATGAATTGAATCATGAATCATGAATCATGAATCGAATCATGAATCATGAATTGAATCATGAATCATGAATTGAATCATGAATCATGAATTGAATCATGAATCATGAATTGAATCATGAATCATGAATCATGAATCGAATCATGAATCATGAATTGAATCATGAATCATGAATCATGAATTGAATCATGAATCGAATCATGAATCATGAATTGAATCATGAATCATGAATCATGAATTGAATCATGAATTAAGAATCATGAATTGAATCATGAATCATGATTCATGAATTGAATCATGAATCATGAATTATGAATCATGAATTGAATCATGAATCATGAATTGAATCATGAATCATGAATCAGGAATCATGAATCATGAATTGAATCATGAATCATGAATTATGAATCATGAGTTAATTCATGAATCATGAATCATGAATCATGAATCATGAATTGAATCATGAAATGAATCATGAATCATGAATCATGAATTGAATCATGAATCATGAATCATGAATCATGAATTGAATCATGAATTGAATCATGAATCATGAATCATGAATTGAATCATGAATCATGAATTGAATCATGAATCATGAATCATGAATTGAATCATGAATCATGAATTATGAATCATGAATTGAATCATGAATCATGAATTATGAATCATGAATTGAATCATGAATCATGAATCATGAATTGAATCAAGAATCATGAATCATGAATCATGAATCGAATCATGAATCATGAATCGAATCATGAATCATGAATTGAATCATGAATTATGAATTGAATCATGAATCATGAATCATGAATCGAATTATGAATTGAATCATGAATTGAATCATGAATCATGAATCATGAATTGAATGATAAATCATGAATGATGAATCATGAATTGAATCATGAATCATGAATTGAATCATGAATCATGAATCATGAATTGAATCATGAATCATGAATTATGAATCATGAATTGAATCATGAATCATGAATTATGAATCATGAATTGAATCATGCATTATGAATTGAATCATGAATCATGCATCATGAATCATGAATTGAATCATGAATTGAATCATGAATCAGGAATTATGAATTGAATCATGAATCATGAATGATGAATCATGAATTGAATCATGAATCATGAATCGAATCATGAATCATGAATTGAATCATGAATCATGAATCATGAATTGAATCAGGAATCATGAATTATGAATCATGAATTGAATCATGAATCATGAATCATGAATTGAATCATGAATCATGAATCATGAATTGAATCATGAATCATGAATCATGAATCATAATTTGAATCATGAATCATGAATTATGAATCATGAATTGAATCATGAATCATGAAATATGAATCATGAATTGAATCATGAATCATGAATCATGAATTGAATCATGAATCATGAATTGAATCATGAATCATGAATCATGAATTGAATCATGAATCATGAATCATGAATTGAATCATGAATCATGATTATGAATCATGAATTGAATCATGAATCATGAATTGAATCATGAATCATGAATTGAATCATGAATCATGAATTATGAATCATGAATTAAATCATGAATCATGAATTATGAATCATGAATTGAATCATGAATCATGAATTGAATCATGAATCATGAATTATGAATCATGAATGTAATCATGAATCATGAATCAGGAATATAATCATGAATCATTAATCATGAATTCAATCATGAATCATGAATCATGTATCATGAATTGAATCATAAATCATGAATTATGAATCATGAATTGAATCATGAATCATGAATCATGAATTGAATCATGAATCATGAATCATTAATTGAATCATGAATCATGAATCATGAATTGAATCATGAATCATGAATCATGAATTAAATCATGAATCATGAATTGAATCATGAATCATGAATCATGAATTGAATCATGAATCATGAATCATGAATTAAATCATGAATCATGAATTATGAATCATGAATTGAATCATTAATCATGAATTATAAATCATGAATTGAATCATGAATCATGAATCATGAATTGAATCATGAATCATGAATTGAATCATGAATCATGAATTATGAATCATGAATTATAAATCATGAATTGAATCATGAATCATGAATTGAATCATGAATCATGAATTATGAATCATGAATCATGAATTATGAATCATGAATCAAATCATGAATCATGAATTATGAATCATGAATTGAATCATGAATAATGAATTGAATCATGAATCATGAATTATGAATCATGAATTGAATCATGAATCATGAATCATGAATCGAATCATGAATCATGAATCGAATCATGAATCATGAATTGAATCATGAATTATGAATTGAATCATGAATCATGAAACATGATTCATGAATCATGAATTGAATCATGAATCAGGAATTATGAATCATGAATTGAATCATGAATTATGAATTGAATCATGAATCATGAATCATGAATCGAATTATGAATTGAATCATGAATTGAATCATGAATCATGAATCATGAATTGAATGATGAATCATGAATGATGAATCATGAATTGAATCATGAATCATGAATTGAATCATGAATCATGAATCATGAATTGAATCATGAATCATGAATTATGAATCATGAATTGAATCATGAATCATGAATTATGAATCATGAATTGAATCATGAATTATGAATTGAATCATGAATCATGAATCATGAATCATGAATTGAATCATGAATTGAATCATGAATCAGGAATCATGAATTGAATCATGAATCATGAATGATGAATCATGAATTGAATCATGAATCATGAATCGAATCATGAATCATGAATTCAATCATGAATCATGAATCATGAATTGAATCATGAATCATGAATTATGAATCATGAATTGAATCATGAATCATGAAATATGAATCATGAATTGAATCATGAATCATGAATCATGAATTGAATCATGAATCATGAATTGAATCATGAATCATGAATCATGAATTGAATCATGAATCATGAATTATGAATCATGAATTGAATCATGAATCATGAATTATGAATCATGAATTGAATCATGAATTATGAATTGAATCATGAATCATGAATCATGAATCATGAATTGAATCATGAATTGAATCATGAATCAGGAATCATGAATTGAATCATGAATCATGAATGATGAATCATGAATTGAATCATGAATCATGAATCGAATCATGAATCATGAATTGAATCATGAATCATGAATCATGAATTGAATCATGAATCATGAATTATGAATCATGAATTGAATCATGAATCATGAATCATGAATTGAATCATGAATCATGAATCATGAATTGAATCATGAATCATGAATCATGAATCATGAATTGAATCATGAATCATGAATTATGAATCATGAATTGAATCATGAATCATGAAATATGAATCATGAATTGAATCATGAATCATGAATCATGAATTGAATCATGAATCATGAATTGAATCATGAATCATGAATCATGAATTGAATCATGAATCATGAATCATGAATCATGAATTGAATCATGAATCATGATTATGAATCATGAATTGAATCATGAATCATGAATTGAATCATGAATCATGAATTATGAATCATGAATTAAATCATGAATCATGAATTATGAATCATGAATTGAATCATGAATTATGAATTGAATCATGAATCATGAATCATGAATCATGAATTGAATCATGAATCATGAATCGTGAATTGAATTATGAATTGAATCATGATTCATGAATCGAATCATGAATCATGAATCATAAATTGAATCATGAATTGAATCATGAATCATGAATCGAATCATGAATCATAAATTGAAACATAAATTGAATCATGAATCATAATTTGAATCATGAATTGAATCATGAATTAAATCAGGAATCATGAATTGAATCGTGAATCATGAATTGAATCAGGAATCAGGAATCATGAATCATAAATCGATCCATGAATCAGGAATTGAATCAGGAATCGAATCATGAATTGAATCATGAATCATGAATCATGAATTGAATCATGAATCATGAATCATGAATTGAATCATGAATCATGAATCATGAATTGAATCATGAATCATGAATTGAATCATGAATCATGAATCATGAATCATGAATTGAATCATGAATTGAATCATGAATCGAATCATGAATTGAATCATGAATCATAAATTATGAATCATGAATTGAATCATGAATCATGAATTGAATCATGAATCATGAATCTCGAATCATGAATCATGAATCATGAATCATGAATCATGAATTGAATCATGAATCATGAATCATGAATTGAATCATGAATCATGAATTATGAATCATGAATTGAATCATGAATCATGAATTGAATCATGAATCATGAATCATGAATCATGAATCATCAATTGAATCATGAATCATGAATTATGAATTATGAATTAAATCATGAATCATGAATTATGAATCATGAATTGAATTATGAATTATGAATTTTGAATTAAATCATGAATCATGAATTATGAATCATGAATTGAATTATGAATTATGAATTTAATCATGAATCATGAACCATGAATTGAATCATGAATTGAATCATGAATCAAAGCATGAATTGAATCATGAATCGAATCATGAATTGAATCATGAATCATGAATCATGAATCATGAATCATGAATTGAATCATGATTCATGAATTATGAATCATGATTCATGAATTAAATCATGAATTGAATCATGAATCAAATCATGAATTGAATCATGAATCGAATCATGAATTGAATCATGAATCATGAATCATGAATCATGAATCATGAATTGAATCATGATTCATGAATTATGAATCATGATTCATGAATTGTGAATCATGAATTGAATCATGAATCGAATCATGAATTGAATCATGAATCATGAATCATGAATTGAATCATGATTCATGAATTATGAATCATGAATTGAATCATGAATCATGAATTGAATCATGAATCATGAATCATGAATTGAATCATGATTCATGAATCATGAATTGAATCATGAATCATGAATCATAAATTGAATCATGAATCATGAATTATGAATCATAAATTGAATCATGAATCATGAATCATGAATTGAATCATGAATCATGAATCATGAATCATGAATTGAATCATGAATTATAAATTGAATCATGAATTAAATCATGAATCATGAATTATGAATCATGAATTGAATCATGAATCATGAATAGAATCATGAATCATGAATTATGAATCATGAATTGAATCATGAATCATGAATCATGAATTGAATCATGAATCATGAATCATGAATCATGAATTGAATCATGAATCATGAATTATGAATCATGAATTGAATCATGAATCATGAATCATGAATTGAATCATGAATCATGAATCATGAATTGAATCATGAATCATGAATTGAATCATGAATCATGAATCATGAATTGAATCATGAATTGAATCATGAATCATGAATCATGAATTATGAATCATGAATTGAATCATGAATCATGAATTGAATCATGAATCATGAATCACGAATCATGATTCGAATCATGAATCATGAATTGAATCATGAATCATGAATCATTAATTGAATCATGAATCATGCATCATGAATTGAATAATGAATAATGAATCATGAATTGAATCATGAATCATGAATTATGAATCATGAATTGAATCATGAATCATGAATCATGAATTGAATCATGAATCATGAATTATGAATCATGAATTAAATCATGAATCATGAATTATGAATCATGAATTGAATCATGAATCATGAATTATGAATCATGAATTAAATCATGAATCATGAATTATGAATCATGAATTGAATCATGAATCATGAATTGAATCATGAATCATGAATTATGAATTGAATCATGAATCATGAATTATGAATCATGAATTGAATCATGAATCATGAATCTTGAATTGAATCATGAATCATGAATCATGAATTGAATCATGAATCATGAATCATAAATCATTAATCATGAATCATGAATTGAATCATGAATCATGAATTATGAATCATGAATTGAAACATGAATTATGAATTGAATCATGAATTGAATCATGAATAATGAATCATGAATTGAATCATAAATCATGAATTGAATCATGAATTGAATCATGAATCATGAATTGAATCATGAATCATGAATTGAATTATGAATTGAATCATGAATCATGAATCATGAATTGAATCATGAATCATGAATTGAATCATGAATCATGAATCATGAATTAAATCATGAATCATGAATTGAATCATGAATCATGAATCATGAATTGAATCATGAATCATGAATTATGAATCATGGATTGAATCATGAATCATGAATCATGAATTGAATCATGAATCATGAATCATAAATCATTAATCATGAATCATGAATTGAATCATGAATCATGAATTGAATCATGAATTATGAATTGAATCATGAATCATGAATCACGAATCATGATTCGAATCATGAATCATGAATTGAAACATGAATCATGAATCATGAATTGAATTATGAATCATGAATCATGAATTGAATCATGAATCATGAATCATGAATTGAATCATGAATCATGAATCATGAATTGAATCATGAATCATGAATCATGAATCATGAATCATTATCATGAATTGAATCATGAATCATGAATTATGAATCATGAATTGAATCATGAATCATGAATTGAATCATGAATCATGAATCACGAACCATGATTCGAATCATGAATTGAATCATGAATCATGAATCATGAATTGAATCATGAATCATGAATCATGAATTGAATCATGAATCATGAATTATGAATCATGAATTGAATCATGAATCATGAATCATGAATTGAATCATGAATCATTAATCATGAATCATGAATTGAATCATGAATCATGAATTATGAATCATGAATTAAATCATGAATCATGAATTATGAATCATGAATTGAATCATGAATCATGAATTGAATCATGAATCATGAATTATGAATCATGAATTGAATCATGAATCATGAATTAAATCATGAATCATGAATCATGAATTGAATCATGAATCATGAATTGAATCATGAATTATGAATCATGAATTGAATCATGAATCATGAATCATGAATTGAATCATGAATAATGGATCATGAATTGAATCATGAATCATGATTCATGAATTGAATCATGAATCATGAATTATGAATCATGAATTGAATCATGAATCATGAATTGAATCATGAATCATGAATTGAATCATGAATCATGAATCATGAATTGAATCATGAATCATGAATTGAATCATGAATCATGAATCATGAATTGTATCATGAATCATGAATTGAATCATGAATCATGAATCATGAATTGAATCATGAATCATGAATCATGAATTGAATCATGAATCATGAATTGAATCATGAATCATGAATTGAATCATGAATCATGAATTGAATCATGAATCATGAATCATGAATTAAATCATGAATCATGAATTATGAATCATGAATTGAATCATGAATCATGAATCATGAATTGAATCATGAATCATGAATCAGGAATCATTAATCATGAATTGAATCATGAATCATGAATTATGAATCATGAATTGAATCATGAATTATGAATTGAATCATGAATCATGAATCATGAATCATGAATCATGAATCATGAATTGAATCATGAAATGAATCATGAATCATGAATCATGAATTGAATCATGAATCATGAATCATAAATCATGAATTGAATTATGAATTGAATCATGAATCTTGAATCATGAATTGAATCATGAATTATGAATCATAAATGATGAATCATGAATCATGAATCGTGAATTGAATTATGAATTGAATCATGATTCATGAATCGAATCATGAATCATGAATCATAAATTGAATCATGAATTGAATCATGAATCATGAATCGAATCATGAATCATAAATTGAAACATAAATTGAATCATGAATCATAATTTGAATCATGAATTGAATCATGAATTAAATCAGGAATCATGAATTGAATCATGAATCATGAATTGAATCAGGAATCAGGAATCATGAATCATAAATCGATCCATGAATCATGAATTGAATCAGGAATCGAATCATGAATTGAATCATGAATCATGAATCATGAATTGAATCATGAATCATGAATCATGAATTGAATCATGAATCATGAATCATGAATTGAATCATGAATTGAATCATGAATCGAATCATGAATTGAATCATGAATCATGAATTATGAATCATGAATTGAATCATGAATCATGAATTGAATCATGAATCATGAATCTCGAATCATGAATCATGAATCATGAATCATGAATCATGAATTGAATCATGAATCATGAATCATGAATTGAATCATGAATCATGAATTATGAATCATGAATTGAATCATGAATCATGAATTGAATCATGAATCATGAATCATGAATCATGAATCATCAATTGAATCATGAATCATGAATTATGAATTATGAATTGAATCATGAATCAAGAATTATGAATCATGAATTGAATTATGAATTATGAATTTAATCATGAATCATGAACCATGAATTGAATCATGAATTGAATCATGAATTAAATCATGAATTGAATCATGAATCGAATCATGAATTGAATCATGAATCATGAATCATGAATTGAATCATGATTCATGAATTATGAATCATGATTCATGAATTATGAATCATGAATTGAATCATGAATCGAATCATGAATTGAGTCATGAATCATGAATCATGAATTGAATCATGATTCATGAATTATGAATCATGAATTGAATCATGAATCATGAATTGAATTATGAATCATGAATTGAATCATGAATCATGAATCATGAATTGAATCATGAATCATGAATCATGAATTGAATCATGAATCATGAATTATGAATCATAAATTGAATCATGAATCATGAATCATGAATTCAATCATGAATCATGAATCATGAATCATGAATTTAATCATGAATTATAAATTGAATCATGAATTAAATCATGAATCATGAATTATGAATCATGAATTGAATCATGAATCATGAATTGAATCATGAATCATGAATTATGAATCATGAATTGAATCATGAATCATGAATTGAATCATGAATCATGAATCTTGAATCATGAATTGAATCATGAATCATGAATTATGAATCATGAATTGAATCATGAATCATGAATTGAATCATGAATCATGAATCATGAATTGAATCATGAATTGAATCATGAATCATGAATCATGAATCATGAATTGAATCATGAATCATGAATTATGAATCATGAATTAAATCATGAATCGAATCATGAATCATGAATTGAATCATGAATCATGAATCATGAATTGAATCATGAATCATGAATCATGAATTGAATCATGAATCATGAATCATGAATTGAATCATGAATCATGAATTATGAATCATGAATTGAATCATGAATCATTAATCATGAATTGAATCATGAATCATGAATCAGGAATCATGAATCATGAATTGAATCATGAATCATGAATTATTAATCATGAATTAAATCATGAATCATGAATTATGAATCATAAATTGAATCATGAATTATGAATTGAATCATGAATCATGAATCATGAATCATGAATCATGAATTGAATCATGAATCATGAATCATGAATCATGAATTGAATCATGAATCATAAATCATGAATTGAATCATAAATCATGAATTGAATCATGAATCATGAATTATGAATCATGAATTGAATCATGAATTATGAATTGAATCATGAATGATGAATCATGAATGATGAATCATGAATGATGAATCATGAATTGAATCATGAATGATGAATCATGAATTGAATCATGAATCATGAATCATGAATTGAATCATGAATCATGAATGATGAATCATGAATTAAATCATGAATCATGAATCATGAATTGAATCATGAATCATGAATGATGAATCATGAATTGAATCATGAATCATGAATCATGAATTGAATCATGAATCATGAATTATGAATCATGAATTGAATCATGAATCATGATTCGAATCATGAATCATGAATTGAATCATGAATCATGAATTGAATCATGAATTGAATCATGATTAATGAATCATGAATTGAATCATGAATCATGAATGATGAATCATGAATTGAATCATGAATCATGAATTGAATCATGAATCATGAATCACGAATCATGATTCGAATCATGAATCATGAATTGAATCATGAATCATGAATCATGAATTGAATCATGAATCATGAATCATGAATTGAATCATGAATCATGAATCATGAATTGAATCATGAATCATGAATCATGAATTGAATCATAAATCATGAATTATGAATCATGAATGGAATCATGAATCATGAATCATGAATTGAATCATGAATCATGAATCATGAATTGAATCATGAATCATTTATTATGAATCATGAATTAAATCATGAATCATGAATTATGAAATATGAATTGAATAATGAATCATGAATTATGAATCATGAATTGAATCATGAATCGAATCATGAATTGAATCATGAATCATGAATTATGAATCATGAATTGAATCATGAATCATGAATTGAATCATTAATCATGAATTGAATCATGAATCATGAATTGAATCATGAATCATGAATTAAATCATGAATCATGAATTATGAATCATGAATTGAATCATGAATCATGAATCATGAATTGAATCATGAATCATGAATCAGGAATCATTAATCATGAATTGAATCATGAATCATGAATTATGAATCATGAATTGAATCATGAATTATGAATTGAATCATGAATCATGAATCATGAATCATGAATCATGAATCATGAATTGAATCATGAAATGAATCATGAATCATGAATCATGAATTGAATCATGAATCATGAATCATAAATCATGAATTGAATTATGAATTGAATCATGAATCTTGAATCATGAATTGAATCATGAATTATGAATCATAAATGATGAATCATGAATCGTGAATTGAATTATGAATTGAATCATGATTCATGAATCGAATCATGAATCATGAATCATAAATTGAATCATGAATTGAATCATGAATCATGAATCGAATCATGAATCATAAATTGAAACATAAATTGAATCATGAATCATAATTTGAATCATGAATTGAATCATGAATTAAATCAGGAATCATGAATTGAATCATGAATCATGAATTGAATCAGGAATCAGGAATCATGAATCATAAATCGATCCATGAATCATGAATTGAATCAGGAATCGAATCATGAATTGAATCATGAATCATGAATCATGAATTGAATCATGAATCATGAATCATGAATTGAATCATGAATCATGAATCATGAATTGAATCATGAATTGAATCATGAATTGAATCATGAATCGAATCATGAATTGAATCATGAATCATGAATTATGAATCATGAATTGAATCATGAATCATGAATTGAATCATGAATCATGAATCATGAATTGAATCATGAATCATGAATTGAATCATGAATCATGAATCATGAATTGAATCATGAATCATGAATTGAATCATGAATCATGAATTGAATCATGAATCATGAATTGAATCATGAATCATGAATCATGAATTAAATCATGAATCATGAATTATGAATCATGAATTGAATCATGAATCATGAATCATGAATTGAATCATGAATCATGAATCAGGAATCATTAATCATGAATTGAATCATGAATCATGAATTATGAATCATGAATTGAATCATGAATTATGAATTGAATCATGAATCATGAATCATGAATCATGAATCATGAATTGAATCATGAAATGAATCATGAATCATGAATCATGAATTGAATCATGAATCATGAATCATAAATCATGAATTGAATTATGAATTGAATCATGAATCTTGAATCATGAATTGAATCATGAATTATGAATCATAAATGATGAATCATGAATCATGAATCGTGAATTGAATTATGAATTGAATCATGATTCATGAATCGAATTATGAATCATGAATCATAAATTGAATCATGAATTGAATCATGAATCATGAATCGAATCATGAATCATAAATTGAAACATAAATTGAATCATGAATCATAATTTGAATCATGAATTGAATCATGAATTAAATCAGGAATCATGAATTGAATCATGAATCATGAATCATGAATCGAATCATGAATCTTGAATCATGAATTGAATCATGAATCATGAATCATGAATCATGAATTGAATCATGAATCATGAATTGAATCAGGAATCGAATCATGAATTGAATCATGAATCATGAATCATGAATTGAATCATGAATCATGAATCATGAATTGAATCATGAATCATGAATCATGAATTGAATCATGAATTGAATCATGAATCGAATCATGAATTGAATCATGAATCATGAATTATGAATCATGAATTGAATCATGAATCATGAATTGAATCATGAATCATGAATCTCGAATCATGAATCATGAATCATGAATCATGAATCATGAATTGAATCATGAATCATGAATCATGAATTGAATCATGAATCATGAATTATGAATCATGAATTGAATCATGAATCATGAATTGAATCATGAATCATGAATCATGAATCATGAATCATCAATTGAATCATGAATCATGAATTATGAATTATGAATTGAATCATGAATCAAGAATTATGAATCATGAATTGAATTATGAATTATGAATTTAATCATGAATCATGAACCATAAATTGAATCATGAATTGAATCATGAATCAAATCATGAATTGAATCATGAATCGAATCATGAATTGAATCATGAATCATGAATTGAATCATGATTCATAAATTATGAATCATGATTCATGAATTATGAATCATGAATTAAATCATGAATCGAATCATGAATTGAATCATGAATCATGAATCATGAATTGAATCATGATTCATGAATTATGAATCATGAATTGAATCATGAATCATGAATTGAATCATGAATCATGAATTGAATCATGAATCATGAATCATGAATTGAATCATGAATCATGAATCATGAATTGAATCATGAATCATGAATTATGAATCATAAATTGAATCATGAATTATAAATTGAATCATGAATTAAATCATGAATCATGAATTATGAATCATGAATTGAATCATGAATCATGAATTGAATCATGAATCATGAATTATGAATCATGAATTGAATCATGAATCATGAATCATGAATCATGAATTGAATCATGAATCATGAATCATGAATCATGAATTGAATCATGAATCATGAATTATGAATCATGAATTGAATCATGAATCATGAATCATGAATTGAATCATGAATCATGAATTGAATCATGAATCATGAATTGAATCATGAATCATGAATCATGAATTGAATCATGAATTGAATCATGAATCATGAATCATGAATCATGAATTGAATCATGAATCATGAATTATGAATCATGAATTGAATCATGAATCGAATCATGAATCATGAATTGAATCATGAATCATGAATCATGAATTGAATCATGAATCATGAATTGAATCATGAATCATGAATCATGAATTGAATCATGAATCATGAATTATGAATCATGAATTGAATCATGAATCATTAATCATGAATTGAATCATGAATCATGAATCAGGAATCATGAATCATGAATTGAATCATGAATCATGAATTATTAATCATGAATTAAATCATGAATCATGAATTATGAATCATAAATTGAATCATGAATTATGAATTGAATCATGAATCATGAATCATGAATCATGAATCATGAATTGAATCATGAATCATGAATCATGAATCATGAATTGAATCATGAATCATAAATCATGAATTGAATCATAAATCATGAATTGAATCATGAATCATGAATTATGAATCATGAATTGAATCATGAATTATGAATTGAATCATGAATGATGAATCATGAATGATGAATCATGAATGATGAATCATGAATTGAATCATGAATGATGAATCATGAATTGAATCATGAATCATGAATCATGAATTGAATCATGAATCATGAATGATGAATCATGAATCATGAATGATGAATCATGAATTAAATCATGAATCATGAATCATGAATTGAATCATGAATGATGAATCATGAATTGAATCATGAATCATGAATCATGAATTGAATCATGAATCAAGAATTATGAATCATGAATTGAATCATGAATCATGATTCGAATCATGAATCATGAATTGAATCATGAATCATGAATTGAATCATGAATTGAATCATGATTAATGAATCATGAATTGAATCATGAATCATGAATGATGAATCATGAATTGAATCATGAATCATGAATTGAATCATGAATCATGAATCACGAATCATGATTCGAATCATGAATCATGAATTGAATCATGAATCATGAATCATGAATTGAATCATGAATCATGAATCATGAATTGAATCATGAATCATGAATCATGAATTGAATCATGAATCATGAATCATGAATTGAATCATAAATCATGAATTATGAATCATGAATGGAATCATGAATCATGAATCATGAATTGAATCATGAATCATGAATCATGAATCATGAATTGAATCATGAATCATTTATTATGAATCATGAATTAAATCATGAATCATGAATTATGAATCATGAATTGAATAATGAATCATGAATTATGAATCATGAATTGAATCATGAATCGAATCATGAATTGAATCATGAATCATGAATTATGAATCATGAATTGAATCATGAATCATGAATTGAATCATGAATCATGAATCTCGAATCATGAATCATGAATCATGAATCATGAATTAAATCATGAATCATGAATCATGAATTGAATCATGAATCATGAATTATGAATCATGAATTGAATGATGAATCATGAATTGAATCATGAATCATGAATCATGAATCATGAATCATGAATTGAATCATGAATCATGAATTATGAATTGAATCATGAATCATGAATTATGAATCATGAATTGAATTATGAATTATGAATTTAATCATGAATCATGAACCATGAATTGAATCATGAATTGAATCATGAATCAAATCATGAATTGAATCATGAATCGAATCATAAATTGAATCATGAATCATGAATCATGAATTGAATTATGATTCATGAATTATGAATCATGAATTGAATCATGAATCGAATCATGAATTGAATCATGTATCATGAATCATGAATTGAATCATGAATCATGAATTGAATCATGAATCATGAATCATGAATTGAATCATGAATCATGAATCATGAATTGAATCATGAATCATGAATCATGAATTGAATCATGAATCATGAATTATGAATCATAAATTGAATCATGAATCATGAATCAGGAATCATGAATCATGAATTGAATCATGAATCATGAATTATTAATCATTAATTAAATCATGAATCATGAATTATGAATCATAAATTGAATCATGAATTATGAATTGAATCATGAATCATGAATCATGAATCATGAATCATGAATTGAATCATGAATCATGAATCATGAATTGAATCATGAATCATGAATTGAATCATGAATCATGAATTATGAATCATGAATTGAATCATGAATTATAAATTGAATCATGAATGATGAATCATGAATGATGAATCATGAATTGAATCATGAATCATGAATCATGAATTAAATCATGAATCATGAATTATGAATCATGAATTGAATCATGAATCAGGAATCATGAATCAGGAATCATGAATCATGAATCATGAATCATGAATCATGAATTGAATCATGAAATGAATCATGAATCATGAATCATGAATTGAATCATGAATCATGAATCATAAATCATGAATTGAATTATGAATTGAATCATGAATCTTGAATCATGAATTGAATCATGAATCATGAATCGTGAATTGAATTATGAATTGAATCATGAATCATGAATCGAATCATGAATCATGAATCATAAATTGAATCATGAATTGAATCATGAATCATGAATCGAATCATGAATCATAAATTGAAACATAAATTGAATCATGAATCATAATTTGAATCATGAATTGAATCATGAATTAAATCAGGAATCATGAATTGAATCATGAATCATGAATTGAATCAGGAATCAGGAATCATGAATCATAAATCGTTCCATGAATCATGAATTGAATCAGGAATCGAATCATGAATTGAATCATGAATCATGAATCATGAATTGAATCATGAATCATGAATCTTGAATTGAATCATGAATCATGAATCATTAATTGAATCATGAATCATGAATTGAATCATGAATCATGAATCATTAATTGAATCATGAATGAATCATGAATTGAATCATGAATCATGAATTATGAATCATGAATTGAATCATGAATCATGATTCGAATCATGAATCATGAATTGAATCATGAATCATGAATTGAATCATGAATTGAATCATGATTAATGAATCATGAATTGAATCATGAATCATGAATGATGAATCATGAATTGAATCATGAATCATGAATTGAATCATGAATCATGAATTGAATCATGAATCATGAATCATGAATCTTGAATCATCAATTGAATCATGAATCATGAATTATGAATTATGAATTGAATCATGAATCATGAATTATGAATCATGAATTGAATTATGAATTATGAATTTAATCATGAATCATGAACCATGAATTGAATCATGAATTGAATCATGAATCAAATCATGAATTGAATCATGAATCGAATCATGAATTGAATCATGAATCATGAATCATGAATTGAATCATGATTCATGAATTATGAATCATGATTCATGAATTATGAATCATGAATTGAATCATGAATCGAATCATGAATTGAATCATGAATCATGAATCATGAATCATGAATTGAATCATGATTCATGAATTATGAATCATGAATTGAATCATGAATCATGAATTGAATCATGAATCATGAATCATGAATTGAATCATGAATCATGAATCATGAATTGAATCATGAATCATGAATCATGAATTGAATCATGAATCATGAATTATAAATCATAAATTGAATCATGAATCATGAATTGAATCATGAATCATGAATCATGAATCATGAATCATGAATTGAATCATGAATTATAAATTGAATCATGAATTAAATCATGAATCATGAATTATGAATCATGAATTGAATCATGAATCATGAATTGAATCATGAATCATGAATTATGAATCATGAATTGAATCATGAATCATGAATCATGAATTGAATCATGAATCATGAATCATGAATCATGAATTGAATCATGAATCATGAATTATGAATCATGAATTGAATCATGAATCATGAATCATGAATTGAATCATGAATCATGAATTGAATCATGAATCATGAATTGAATCATGAATCATGAATCATGAATTGAATCATGAATCATGAATCATGAATCATGAATTGAATCATGAATCATGAATTATGAATCATGAATTGAATCATGAATCGAATCATGAATCATGAATTGAATCATGAATCATGAATCATGAATTGAATCATGAATCATGAATCATGAATTGAATCATGAATCATGAATCATGAATTGAATCATGAATCATGAATTATAAATCATGAATTGAATCATGAATCATTAATCATGAATTGAATCATGAATCATGAATTAGGAATCATGAATCATGAATTGAATCATGAATCATGAATTATTAATCATGAATTAAATCATGAATCATGAATTATGAATCATAAATTGAATCATCAATTATGAATTGAATCATGAATCATGAATCATGAATCATGAATCATGAATTGAATCATGAATGATGAATCATGAATCATGAATTGAATCATGAATCATGAATCATGAATTGAATCATGAATCATGAATTATGAATCATGAATTGAATCATGAATTATGAATTGAATCATGAATGATGAATCATGAATGATGAATCATGAATTGAATCATGAATGATGAATCATGAATTGAATCATGAATCATGAATCATGAATTGAATCATGAATCATGAATCATGAATTGAATCATGAATCATGAATGATGAATCATGAATTAAATCATGAATCATGAATCATGAATTGAATCATGAATCATGAATTATGAATCATGAATTGAATCATGAATCATGATTCGAATCATGAATCATGAATTGAATCATGAATCATGAATTGAATCATGAATTGAATCATGATTAATGAATCATGAATTGAATCATGAATCATGAATGATGAATCATGAATTGAATCATGAATCATGAATTGAATCATGAATCATGAATCACGAATCATGATTCGAATCATGAATCATGAATTGAATCATGAATCATGAATCATGAATTGAATCATGAATCATGAATCATGAATTAAATCATGAATCATGAATCATGAATTGAATCATGAATCATGAATCATGAATTGAATCATGAATCATGAATCATGAATTGAATCATGAATCATGAATTATGAATCATGAATTAAATCATGAATCATGAATTATGAATCATGAATTGAATCATGAATCATGAATTATGAATCATGAATTGAATCATGAATCGAATCATGAATTGAATCATGAATCATGAATTATGAATCATGAATTGAATCATGAATCATGAATTAAATCATGAATCATGAATCTCGAATCATGAATCATGAATCATGAATCATGAATCATGAATTGAATCATGAATCATGAATTGAATCATGAATCATGAATTATGAATCATGAATTGAATCATGAATCATGAATTGAATCATGAATCATGAATCATGAATCATGAATCATGAATCATCAATTGAATCATGAATCATGAATTATGAATTATGAATTGAATCATGAATCATGAATTATGAATCATGAATTGAATTATGAATTATGAATTTAATCATGAATCATGAACCATGAATTGAATCATGAATTGAATCATGAATCAAATCATGAATTGAATCATGAATCGAATCATGAATTGAATCATGAATCATGAATCATGAATCATGAATTGAATCATGATTCATGAATTATGAATCATGAATTGAATCATGAATCGAATCATGAATTGAATCATGAATCATGAATCATGAATCATGAATCATGAATCATGAATTAAATCATGAATCATGAATTATGAATCATGAATTGAATCATGAATTATGAATTGAATCATGAATCATGAATCATGAATCATGAATCATGAATTGAATCATGAAATGAATCATGAATCATGAATCATGAATTGAATCATGAATCATGAATCATAAATCATGAATTGAATTATGAATTGAATCATGAATCTTGAATCATGAATTGAATCATGAATCATGAATCGTGAATTGAATTATGAATTGAATCATGAATCATGAATCGAATCATGAATCATGAATCATGAATCATAAATCATGAATTGAATTATGAATTGAATCATGAATCTTGAATCATGAATTGAATCATGAATCATGAATCGTGAATTGAATTATGAATTGAATCATGAATCATGAATCGAATCATGAATCATGAATCATAAATTGAATCATGAATTAAATCATGAATCATGAATCGAATCATGAATCATAAATTGAAACATAAATTGAATCATGAATCATAATTTGAATCATGAATTGAATCATGAATTGAATCATGAATCATGAATTGAATCATGAATCATGAATCATGAATTGAATCATGAATTGAATCATGAATCGAATCATGAATTGAATCATGAATCATGAATTATGAATCATGAATTGAATCATGAATCATGAATTGAATCATGAATCATGAATCTCGAATCATGAATCATGAATCATGAATCATGAATCATGAATCATGAATCATGAATCATGAATTGAATCATGAATCATGAATTATGAATCATGAATTGAATCATGAATCATGAATTGAATCATGAATCATGAATCATGAATCATCAATTGAATCATGAATCATGAATCATGAATTATGAATTATGAATTTAATCATGAATCATGAACCATGAATTGAATCATGAATTGAATCATGAATCAAATCATGAATTGAATCATGAATCGAATCATGAATTGAATCATGAATCATGAATCATGAATCATGAATTGAATCATGATTCATGAATTATGAATCATGATTCATGAATTATGAATCATGAATTGAATCATGAATTGAATCATGAATTGAATCATGAATCATGAATCATGAATCATGAATTGAATCATGATTCATGAATTATAATTCATGAATTGAGTCATGAATCATGAATTGAATCATGATTCATGAATCATGAATTGAATCATGAATCATGAATCATGAATTGAATCATGAATCATGAATCGTGAATTGAATCATGAATCATGAATTATAAATCATAAATTGTATCATGAATCATGAATCATGAATTGAATCATGAATCATGAATCATGAATCATGAATCATGAATTGAATCATGAATTATAAATTGAATAATGAATTAAATCATGAATCATGAATTATGAATCATGAATTGAATCATGAATCATGAATCATGAATTGAATCATGAATCATGAATCATGAATTGAATCATGAATCATGAATCATGAATTGAATCTTGAATCATGAATCATGAATTAAATCATGAATTATGAATCATGAATTGAATCATGAATCATGAATCATGAATTAAATCATGAATCATGAATCATGAATCATGAATCATGAATTGAATCATGAATCATGAATTATGAATCATGAATTAAATCATGAATCATGAATTATGAATCATGAATTGAATCATGAATCATGAATTATGAATCATGAATTGAATCATGAATCGAATCATGAATTGAATCATGAATCATGAATTATGAATCATGAATTGAATCATGAATCATGAATTGAATCATGAATCATGAATCTCGAATCATGAATCATGAATCATGAATCATGAATCATGAATTGAATCATGAATCATAAATTGAATCATGAATCATGAATTATGAATCATGAATTGAATCATGAATCATGAATTGAATCATGAATCATGAATCATGAATCATGAATCATGAATCATCAATTGAATCATGAATCATGAATTATGAATTATGAATTGAATCATGAATCATGAATTATGAATCATGAATTGAATTATGAATTATGAATTTAATCATGAATCATGAACCATGAATTGAATCATGATTCATGAATTATGAATCATGAATTGAATCATGAATCAAATCATGAATTGAATCATGAATCGAATCATGAATTGAATCATGAATCATGAATCATGAATTGAATCATGATTCATGAATTATGAATCATGAATTGAATCATGAATCGAATCATGAATTGAATCATGAATCATGAATCATGAATCATGAATTGAATCATGATTCATGAATTATGAATCATGAATTGAATCATGAATCATGAATTGAATCATGAATCATGAATTGAATCATGAATCATGAATCATGAATTGAATCATGTATCATGAATCATGAATTGAATCATGAATCATGAATTATGAATCATAAATTGAATCATGAATCATGAATCATGAATTGAATCATGAATCATGAATCAGGAATCAGGAATCATGAATTGAATCATGAATTATAAATTGAATCATGAATTATATCATGAATCATGAATTATGAATCATGAATTGAATCATGAATCATGAATTGAATCATGAATCATGAATTGAATCATGAATCATGAATTATGAATCATGAATTGAATCATGAATCATGAATTGAATCATGAATCATGAATTGAATCATGAATCATGAATTATGAATCATGAATTGAATCATGAATCATGAATTGAATCATGAATCATGAATTATTAATCATGAATTGAATCATGAATCATGAATTGAATCATGAATCATGAATTGAATCATGAATCATGAATTGAATCATGAATTGAATAATGAATCATGAATCATGAATCATGAATTGAATCATGAATCATGAATTATGAATCATGAATTGAATCATGAATCGAATCATGAATCGTGAATTGAATCATGAATCATGAATCATGAATTGAATCATGAATCATGAATCATGAATTGAATCATGAATCATGAATCATGAATTGAATCATGAATCATGAATTATGAATCATGAATTGAATCATGAATCATTAATCATGAATTGAATCATAAATCATGAATCATGAATCATGAATTGAATCATGATTCATGAATTATGAATCATGAATTGAATCATGAATCGAATCATGAATTGAATCATGAATCATGAATCATGAATCATGAATTGAATCATGATTCATGAATTATGAATCATGAATTGAATCATGAATCATGAATTGAATCATGAATCATGAATCATGAATTGAATCATGAATCATGAATCATGAATTGAATCATGAATCATGAATCATGAATTGAATCATGAATCATGAATTATGAATCATAAATTGAATCATGAATCATGAATCATGAATTGAATCATGAATCAGGAATCAGGAATCATGAATTGAATCATGAATTATAAATTGAATCATGAATTATATCATGAATCATGAATTATGAATCATGAATTGAATCATGAATCATGAATTGAATCATGAATCATGAATTATGAATCATGAATTGAATCATGAATCATGAATTGAATCATGAATCATGAATTGAATCATGAATCATGAATTATGAATCATGAATTGAATCATGAATCATGAATTGAATCATGAATCATGAATTATTAATCATGAATTGAATCATGAATCATGAATCATGAATTGAATCATGAATCATGAATTGAATCATGAATCATGAATTGAATCATGAATTGAATAATGAATCATGAATCATGAATCATGAATTGAATCATGAATCATGAATTATGAATCATGAATTGAATCATGAATCGAATCATGAATCGTGAATTGAATCATGAATCATGAATCATGAATCATGAATTGAATCATGAATCATGAATTATGAATCATGAATTGAATCATGAATCATGAATCATGAATTGAATCATGAATCATGAATATTGAATCATGAATCATGAATTATTAATCATGAATTAAATCATGAATTATGAATCATAAATTGAATCATGAATTATGAATTGAATCATGAATCATGAATCATGAATCATGAATTGAATCATGAATCATGAATCAGGAATCATGAATCATGAATTGAATCATGAATCATGAATTATTAATCATGAATTAAATCATGAATCATGAATTATGAATCATAAATTGAATCATCAATTATGAATTGAATCATGAATCATGAATCATGAATTGAATCATGAATCATGAATCATGAATTGAATCATGAATCATGAATCATGAATTGAATCATGAATCATGAATTGAATCATGAATCATGAATTATGAATCATGAATTGAATCATGAATTATGAATTGAATCATGAATGATGAATCATGAATGATGAATCATGAATTGAATCATGAATGATGAATCATGAATTGAATCATGAATCATGAATCATGAATTGAATCATGAATCATGAATCATGAATTGAATCATGAATCATGAATGATGAATCATGAATTGAATAATGAATCATGAATCATGAATTGAATCATGAATCATGAATCATGAATTGAATCATGAATCATGAATTATGAATCATGAATTGAATCATGAATCATGATTCGAATCATGAATCATGAATTGAATCATGAATCATGAATTGAATCATGAATTGAATCATGATTAATGAATCATGAATTGAATCATGAATCATGAATCATGAATCATGAATTGAATCATGAATCATGAATTGAATCATGAATCATGAATCACGAATCATGATTCGAATCATGAATCATGAATTGAATCATGAATCATGAATCATGAATTGAATCATGAATCATGAATCATGAATTGAATCATGAATCATGAATCATGAATTGAATCATGAATCATGAATCATGAATTAAATCATGAATCATGAATTATGAATCATGAATTGAATCATGAATCATGAATCATGAATTGAATCATGAATCATGAATCATGAATTGAATCATGAATCATGAATCATGAATTAAATCATGAATCATGAATTATGAATCATGAATTGAATCATGAATCATGAATCATGAATTGAATCATGAATCATGAATCATGAATCATGAATCATGAATTGAATCATGAATCATGAATTATGAATCATGAATTAAATCATGAATCATGAATTATGAATCATGAATTGAATCATGAATCATGAATTATGAATCATGAATTGAATCATGAATCGAATCATGAATTGAATCATGAATCATGAATCAGGAATCATGAATCAGGAATCATGAATCATGAATTGAATCATGAATCATGAATTATGAATCATGAATTAAATCATGAATCATGAATTATGAATCATGAATTGAATCATGAATCATGAATTATGTATCATGAATTAATTCATGAATCGAATCATGAATTGAATCATGAATCATGAATTATGAATCATGAATTGAATCATGAATCATGAATTGAATCATGAATAATGAATCTCGAATCATGAATCATGAATCATGAATCATGAATCATGAATCATGAATTGAATCATGAATCATGAATTATGAATCATGAATTGAATCATGAATCATGAATTAAATCATGAATCATGAATCATGAATCATGAATCATCAATTGAATCATGAATCATGAATTATGAATTATGAATTGAATCATGAATCATGAATTATGAATCATGAATTGAATTATGAATTATGAATTTAATCATGAATCATGAACCATGAATTGAATCATGAATTGAATCATGAATCAAATCATGAATTGAATCAGAATCGAATCATGAATTGAATCATGAATCATGAATCATGAATCATGAATTGAATCATGATTCATGAATTATGAATCATGAATTGAATCATGAATCGAATCATGAATTGAATCATGAATCATGAATCATGAATTGAATCATGAATCATGAATGATGAATCATGAATTAAATCATGAATCATGAATCATGAATTGAATCATGAATCATGAATTATGAATCATGAATTGAATCATGAATCATGATTCGAATCATGAATCATGAATTGAATCATGAATCATGAATTGAATCATGAATTGAATCATGATTAATGAATCATGAATTGAATCATGAATCATGAATGATGAATCATGAATTGAATCATGAATCATGAATTGAATCATGAATCATGAATCATGAATTGAATCATGAATCATGAATCATGAATTGAATCATGAATCATGAATCATGAATTGAATCTTGAATCATGAATCATGAATTGAATCATGAATCATGAATGATGAATTATGATTCGAATCATGAATCATGAATTGAATCATGAATCATGAATCATGAATTGAATCATGAATCATGAATCATGAATTGAATCATGAATCATGAATCATGAATTGAATCATGAATCATGAATCATGAATTGAATCATGAATCATGAATCATGAATTGAATCATGAATCATGAATCATGAATTGAATCTTGAATCATGAATCATGAATTAAATTATGAATTATGAATCATGAATTGAATCATGAATCATGAATCATGAATTAAATCATGAATCATGAATCATGAATCATGAATCATGAATTGAATCATGAATCATGAATTATGAATCATGAATTAAATCATGAATCATGAATTATGAAACATGAATTGAATCATGAATCATGAATTATGAATCATGAATTGAATCATGAATCGAATCATAATTTGAATCATGAATCATGAATTATGAATCATGAATTGAATCATGAATCATGAATTGAATCATGAATCATGAATCTCGAATCATGAATCATGAATCATGAATCATGAATCATGAATTGAATCATGAATCATAAATTGAATCATGAATCATGAATTATGAATCATGAATTGAATCATGAATCATGAATTGAATCATGAATCATGAATCATGAATCATGAATCATGAATCATGAATCATCAATTGAATCATGAATCATGAATTATGAATTATGAATTGAATCATGAATCATGAATTATGAATCATGAATTGAATTATGAATTATGAATTTAATCATGAATCATGAACCATGAATTGAATCATGATTCATGAATTATGAATCATGAATTGAATCATGAATCAAATCATGAATTGAATCATGAATCGAATCATGAATTGAATCATGAATCATGAATTGAATCATGATTCATGAATTATGAATCATGAATTGAATCATGAATCGAATCATGAATTGAATCATGAATCATGAATCATGAATCATGAATTGAATCATGATTCATGAATTATGAATCATGAATTGAATCATGAATCATGAATTGAATCATGAATCATGAATCATGAATTGAATCATGAATCATGAATCATGAATTGAATCATGTATCATGAATCATGAATTGAATCATGAATCATGAATTATGAATCATAAATTGAATCATGAATCATGAATCATGAATTGAATCATGAATCATGAATCAGGAATCAGGAATCATGAATTGAATCATGAATTATAAATTGAATCATGAATTATATCATGAATTATGAATCATGAATTGAATCATGAATCATGAATTGAATCATGAATCATGAATTGAATCATGAATCATGAATTATGAATCATGAATTGAATCATGAATCATGAATTGAATCATGAATCATGAATTGAATCATGAATCATGAATTATGAATCATGAATTGAATCATGAATCATGAATTGAATCATGAATCATGAATTATTAATCATGAATTGAATCATGAATCATGAATCATGAATTGAATCATGAATCATGAATTGAATCATGAATCATGAATTGAATCATGAATTGAATAATGAATCATGAATCATGAATCATGAATTGAATCATGAATCATGAATTATGAATCATGAATTGAATCATGAATCGAATCATGAATCGTGAATTGAATCATGAATCATGAATCATGAATCATGAATTGAATCATGAATCATGAATCATGAATTGAATCATGAATCATGAATCATGAATTGAATCATGAATCATGAATTATGAATCATGAATTGAATCATGAATCATTAATCATGAATTGAATCATGAATCATGAATCATGAATCATGAATTGAATCATGATTCATGAATTATGAATCATGAATTGAATCATGAATCGAATCATGAATTGAATCATGAATCATGAATCATGAATCATGAATTGAATCATGATTCATGAATTATGAATCATGAATTGAATCATGAATCATGAATTGAATCATGAATCATGAATCATGAATTGAATCATGAATCATGAATCATGAATTGAATCATGAATCATGAATCATGAATTGAATCATGAATCATGAATTGAATCATGAATCATGAATTATTAATCATGAATTGAATCATGAATCATGAATCATGAATTGAATCATGAATCATGAATTGAATCATGAATCATGAATTGAATCATGAATTGAATAATGAATCATGAATCATGAATCATGAATTGAATCATGAATCATGAATTATGAATCATGAATTGAATCATGAATCGAATCATGAATCGTGAATTGAATCATGAATCATGAATCATGAATTGAATCATGAATCATGAATTATGAATCATGAATTGAATCATGAATCATGAATCATGAATTGAATCATGAATCATGAATATTGAATCATGAATCATGAATTATTAATCATGAATTAAATCATGAATTATGAATCATAAATTGAATCATGAATTATGAATTGAATCATGAATCATGAATCATGAATCATGAATTGAATCATGAATCATGAATCAGGAATCATGAATCATGAATTGAATCATGAATCATGAATTATTAATCATGAATTAAATCATGAATCATGAATTATGAATCATAAATTGAATCATCAATTATGAATTGAATCATGAATCATGAATCATGAATTGAATCATGAATCATGAATCATGAATTGAATCATGAATCATGAATCATGAATTGAATCATGAATCATGAATTGAATCATGAATCATGTATTATGAATCATGAATTGAATCATGAATTATGAATGAATCATGAATGATGAATCATGAATGATGAATCATGAATCATGAATCATGAATGAATCATGAATGATGAATCATGAATTGAATCATGAATCATGAATCATGAATTGAATCATGAATCATGAATCATGAATTGAATCATGAATCATGAATGATGAATCATGAATTGAATAATGAATCATGAATCATGAATTGAATCATGAATCATGAATCATGAATTGAATCATGAATCATGAATTATGAATCATGAATTGAATCATGAATCATGATTCGAATCATGAATCATGAATTGAATCATGAATCATGAATTGAATCATGAATTGAATCATGATTAATGAATCATGAATTGAATCATGAATCATGAATCATGAATCATGAATTGAATCATGAATCATGAATTGAATCATGAATCATGAATCACGAATCATGATTCGAATCATGAATCATGAATTGAATCATGAATCATGAATCATGAATTGAATCATGAATCATGAATCATGAATTGAATCATGAATCATGAATCATGAATTGAATCATGAATCATGAATCATGAATTAAATCATGAATCATGAATTATGAATCATGAATTGAATCATGAATCATGAATCATGAATTGAATCATGAATCATGAATCATGAATTGAATCATGAATCATGAATCATGAATTAAATCATGAATCATGAATTATGAATCATGAATTGAATCATGAATCATGAATCATGAATTGAATCATGAATCATGAATCATGAATCATGAATCATGAATTGAATCATGAATCATGAATTATGAATCATGAATTAAATCATGAATCATGAATTATGAATCATGAATTGAATCATGAATCATGAATTATGAATCATGAATTGAATCATGAATCGAATCATGAATTGAATCATGAATCATGAATCAGGAATCATGAATCAGGAATCATGAATCATGAATTGAATCATGAATCATGAATTATGAATCATGAATTAAATCATGAATCATGAATTATGAATCATGAATTGAATCATGAATCATGAATTATGTATCATGAATTGAATCATGAATCGAATCATGAATTGAATCATGAATCATGAATTATGAATCATGAATTGAATCATGAATCATGAATTGAATCATGAATAATGAATCTCGAATCATGAATCATGAATCATGAATCATGAATCATGAATCATGAATTGAATCATGAATCATGAATTATGAATCATGAATTGAATCATGAATCATGAATTGAATCATGAATCATGAATCATGAATCATGAATCATGAATCATCAATTGAATCATGAATCATGAATTATGAATTATGAATTGAATCATGAATCATGAATTATGAATCATGAATTGAATTATGAATTATGAATTTAATCATGAATCATGAACCATGAATTGAATCATGAATTGAATCATGAATCAAATCATGAATTGAATCAGAATCGAATCATGAATTGAATCATGAATCATGAATCATGAATCATGAATTGAATCATGATTCATGAATTATGAATCATGAATTGAATCATGAATCGAATCATGAATTGAATCATGAATCATGAATCATGAATCATGAATTGAATCATGATTCATGAATTATGAATCATGAATTGAATCATGAATCATGAATTGAATCATGAATCATGAATCATGAATTGAATCATGAATCATGAATCATGAATTGAATCATGAATCATGAATCATGAATTGAATCATGAATCATGAATTATGAATCATAAATTGAATCATGAATCATGAATCATGAATTGAATCATGAATCATGAATCATGAATCATGAATCATGAAGTGAATCATGAATCATGAATCGTGAATTGAATCATGAATCATGAATAAAGAATTGAATCATGAATCATGAATCATGAATTGAATCATGAATCATGAATCAGGAATCATGAATCATGAATTGAATCATGAATCATGAATTATTAATCATGAATTAAATCATGAATCATGAATTATGAATCATAAATTGAATCATGAATTATGAATTGAATCATGAATCATGAATCATGAATCATGAATCATGAATTGAATCATGAATCATGAATCATGAATTGAATCATGAATCATGAATTGAATCATGAATCATGAATTGAATCATGAATCATGAATTATGAATCATGAATTGAATCATGAATTATGAATTGAATCATGAATGATGAATCATGAATGATGAATCATGAATGATGAATCATGAATTGATTCATGAATGATGAATCATGAATTGAATCATGAATCATGAATTGAATCATGAATCATGAATGATGAATGATGAATTGAATCATGAATCATGAATTGAATCATGAATGATGAATCATGAATTAAATCATGAATCATGAATCATGAATTGAATCATGAATCATGAATTATGAATCATGAATTGAATCATGAATCATGATTCGAATCATGAATCATGAATTGAATCATGAATCATGAATTGAATCATGAATTGAATCATGATTAATGAATCATGAATTGAATCATGAATCATGAATGATGAATCATGAATTGAATCATGAATCATGAATCATGAATTGAATCATGAATCATGAATTGAATCATGAATCATGAATCATGAATCATGAATTGAATCATGAATCATGAATTATGAATCATGAATTGAATCATGAATCATGAATCATGAATTGAATCATGAATCATGAATTGAATCATGAATCATGAATTGAATCATGAATCATGAATCATGAATTGAATCATGAATTGAATCATGAATCATGAATCATGAATTGAATCATGAATCATGAATTATGAATCATGAATTGAATCATGAATCGAATCATGAATCATGAATTGAATCATGAATCATGAATCATGAATTGAATCATGAATCATGAATCATGAATTGAATCATGAATCATGAATCATGAATTGAATCATGAATCATGAATTATGAATCATGAATTGAATCATGAATCATTAATCATGAATTGAATCATGAATCATGAATCAGGAATCATGAATCATGAATTGAATCATGAATCATGAATTATTAATCATGAATTAAATCATGAATCATGAATTATGAATCATAAATTGAATCATCAATTATGAATTGAATCATGAATCATGAATCATGAATCATGAATTGAATCATGAATCATGAATCATGAATCATGAATTGAATCATGAATCATGAATCATGAATTGAATCATGAATCATGAATTGAATCATGAATCATGAATTATGAATCATGAATTAAATCATGAATCATGAATTGAATCATGAATCATAAATTGAATCATGAATCATGAATTATGAATCATGAATTGAATCATGAATCATGAATTGAATCATGAATCATGAATCATGAATCATCAATTGAATCATGAATCATGAATTATGAATTATGAATTGAATCATGAATCATGAATTATGAATCATGAATTGAATTATGAATTATGAATTTAATCATGAATCATGAACCATGAATTGAATCATGATTCATGAATTATGAATCATGAATTGAATCATGAATCAAATCATGAATTGAATCATGAATCGAATCATGAATTGAATCATGAATCATGAATCATGAATTGAATCATGATTCATGAATTATGAATCATGAATTGAATCATGAATCGAATCATGAATTGAATCATGAATCATGAATCATGAATTGAATCATGATTCATGAATTATGAATCATGAATTGAATCATGAATCATGAATTGAATCATGAATCATGAATTGAATCATGAATCATGAATCATGAATTGAATCATGTATCATGAATCATGAATTGAATCATGAATCATGAATTATGAATCATAAATTGAATCATGAATCATGAATCATGAATTGAATCATGAATCATGAATCAGGAATCAGGAATCATGAATTGAATCATGAATTATAAATTGAATCATGAATTATATCATGAATCATGAATTATGAATCATGAATTGAATCATGAATCATGAATTGAATCATGAATCATGAATTGAATCATGAATCATGAATTATGAATCATGAATTGAATCATGAATCATGAATTGAATCATGAATCATGAATTGAATCATGAATCATGAATTATGAATCATGAATTGAATCATGAATCATGAATTGAATCATGAATCATGAATTATTAATCATGAATTGAATCATGAATCATGAATCATGAATTGAATCATGAATCATGAATTGAATCATGAATCATGAATTGAATCATGAATTGAATAATGAATCATGAATCATGAATCATGAATTGAATCATGAATCATGAATTATGAATCATGAATTGAATCATGAATCGAATCATGAATCGTGAATTGAATCATGAATCATGAATCATGAATCATGAATTGAATCATGAATCATGAATCATGAATTGAATCATGAATCATGAATTGAATCATGAATCATGAATTATGAATCATGAATTGAATCATGAATCATTAATCATGAATTGAATCATGAATCATGAATCATGAATCATGAATTGAATCATGATTCATGAATTATGAATCATGAATTGAATCATGAATCGAATCATGAATTGAATCATGAATCATGAATCATGAATCATGAATTGAATCATGATTCATGAATTATGAATCATGAATTGAATCATGAATCATGAATTGAATCATGAATCATGAATCATGAATTGAATCATGAATCATGAATCATGAATTGAATCATGAATCATGAATCATGAATTGAATCATGAATCATGAATCATGAATTGAATCATGAATCATGAATTATGAATCATAAATTGAATCATGAATCATGAATCATGAATTGAATCATGAATCATGAATCATGAATCAGGAATCAGGAATCATGAATTGAATCATGAATTATAAATTGAATCATGAATTATATCATGAATCATGAATTATGAATCATGAATTGAATCATGAATCATGAATTGAATCATGAATCATGAATTATGAATCATGAATTGAATCATGAATCATGAATTGAATCATGAATCATGAATTGAATCATGAATCATGAATTATGAATCATGAATTGAATCATGAATCATGAATTGAATCATGAATCATGAATTATTAATCATGAATTGAATCATGAATCATGAATCATGAATTGAATCATGAATCATGAATTGAATCATGAATCATGAATTGAATCATGAATTGAATAATGAATCATGAATCATGAATCATGAATTGAATCATGAATCATGAATTGAATCATGAATTGAATAATGAATCATGAATCATGAATCATGAATTGAATCATGAATCATGAATTATGAATCATGAATTGAATCATGAATCGAATCATGAATCGTGAATTGAATCATGAATCATGAATCATGAATCATGAATTGAATCATGAATCATGAATTATGAATCATGAATTGAATCATGAATCATGAATCATGAATTGAATCATGAATCATGAATATTGAATCATGAATCATGAATTATTAATCATGAATTAAATCATGAATTATGAATCATAAATTGAATCATGAATTATGAATTGAATCATGAATCATGAATCATGAATCATGAATTGAATCATGAATCATGAATCAGGAATCATGAATCATGAATTGAATCATGAATCATGAATTATTAATCATGAATTAAATCATGAATCATGAATTATGAATCATAAATTGAATCATCAATTATGAATTGAATCATGAATCATGAATCATGAATTGAATCATGAATCATGAATCATGAATTGAATCATGAATCATGAATCATGAATTGAATCATGAATCATGAATTGAATCATGAATCATGAATTATGAATCATGAATTGAATCATGAATTATGAATTGAATCATGAATGATGAATCATGAATGATGAATCATGAATCATGAATCATGAATTGAATCATGAATGATGAATCATGAATTGAATCATGAATCATGAATCATGAATTGAATCATGAATCATGAATCATGAATTGAATCATGAATCATGAATGATGAATCATGAATTGAATAATGAATCATGAATCATGAATTGAATCATGAATCATGAATCATGAATTGAATCATGAATCATGAATTATGAATCATGAATTGAATCATGAATCATGATTCGAATCATGAATCATGAATTGAATCATGAATCATGAATTGAATCATGAATTGAATCATGATTAATGAATCATGAATTGAATCATGAATCATGAATCATGAATCATGAATTGAATCATGAATCATGAATCATGAATTGAATCATGAATCATGAATCATGAATTGAATCATGAATCATGAATTATGAATCATGAATTGAATCATGAATCATTAATCATGAATTGAATCATGAATCATGAATCATGAATCATGAATTGAATCATGATTCATGAATTATGAATCATGAATTGAATCATGAATCGAATCATGAATTGAATCATGAATCATGAATCATGAATCATGAATTGAATCATGATTCATGAATTATGAATCATGAATTGAATCATGAATCATGAATTGAATCATGAATCATGAATCATGAATTGAATCATGAATCATGAATCATGAATTGAATCATGAATCATGAATCATGAATTGAATCATGAATCATGAATCATGAATTGAATCATGAATCATGAATTATGAATCATAAATTGAATCATGAATCATGAATCATGAATTGAATCATGAATCATGAATCATGAATCATGAATCAGGAATCATGAATTGAATCATGAATTATAAATTGAATCATGAATTATATCATGAATCATGAATTATGAATCATGAATTGAATCATGAATCATGAATTGAATCATGAATCATGAATTATGAATCATGAATTGAATCATGAATCATGAATTGAATCATGAATCATGAATTGAATCATGAATCATGAATTATGAATCATGAATTGAATCATGAATCATGAATTGAATCATGAATCATGAATTATTAATCATGAATTGAATCATGAATCATGAATCATGAATTGAATCATGAATCATGAATTGAATCATGAATCATGAATTGAATCATGAATTGAATAATGAATCATGAATCATGAATCATGAATTGAATCATGAATCATGAATTATGAATCATGAATTGAATCATGAATCGAATCATGAATCGTGAATTGAATCATGAATCATGAATCATGAATCATGAATTGAATCATGAATCATGAATTATGAATCATGAATTGAATCATGAATCATGAATCATGAATTGAATCATGAATCATGAATATTGAATCATGAATCATGAATTATTAATCATGAATTAAATCATGAATTATGAATCATAAATTGAATCATGAATTATGAATTGAATCATGAATCATGAATCATGAATCATGAATTGAATCATGAATCATGAATCAGGAATCATGAATCATGAATTGAATCATGAATCATGAATTATTAATCATGAATTAAATCATGAATCATGAATTATGAATCATAAATTGAATCATCAATTATGAATTGAATCATGAATCATGAATCATGAATTGAATCATGAATCATGAATCATGAATTGAATCATGAATCATGAATCATGAATTGAATCATGAATCATGAATTGAATCATGAATCATGAATTATGAATCATGAATTGAATCATGAATTATGAATTGAATCATGAATGATGAATCATGAATGATGAATCATGAATCATGAATCATGAATTGAATCATGAATGATGAATCATGAATTGAATCATGAATCATGAATCATGAATTGAATCATGAATCATGAATCATGAATTGAATCATGAATCATGAATGATGAATCATGAATTGAATAATGAATCATGAATCATGAATTGAATCATGAATCATGAATCATGAATTGAATCATGAATCATGAATTATGAATCATGAATTGAATCATGAATCATGATTCGAATCATGAATCATGAATTGAATCATGAATCATGAATTGAATCATGAATTGAATCATGATTAATGAATCATGAATTGAATCATGAATCATGAATCATGAATCATGAATTGAATCATGAATCATGAATTGAATCATGAATCATGAATCACGAATCATGATTCGAATCATGAATCATGAATTGAATCATGAATCATGAATCATGAATTGAATCATGAATCATGAATTGAATCATGAATCATGAATCATGAATTGAATCATGAATCATGAATCATGAATTAAATCATGAATCATGAATTATGAATCATGAATTGAATCATGAATCATGAATCATGAATTATGAATCATGAATCATGAATCATGAATCATGAATCATGAATTGAATCATGAATCATGAATTATGAATCATGAATTAAATCATGAATCATGAATTATGAATCATGAATTGAATCATGAATCATGAATTATGAATCATGAATTGAATCATGAATCGAATCATGAATTGAATCATGAATCATGAATCAGGAATCATGAATCAGGAATCATGAATCATGAATTGAATCATGAATCATGAATTATGAATCATGAATTAAATCATGAATCATGAATTATGAATCATGAATTGAATCATGAATCATGAATTATGTATCATGAATTGAATCATGAATCGAATCATGAATTGAATCATGAATCATGAATTATGAATCATGAATTGAATCATGAATCATGAATTGAATCATGAATAATGAATCTCGAATCATGAATCGTGAATCATGAATCATGAATCATGAATTGAATCATGAATCATGAATTATGAATCATGAATTGAATCATGAATCATGAATTGAATCATGAATCATGAATCATGAATCATGAATCATGAATCATCAATTAAATCATGAATCATGAATTATGAATTATGAATTGAATCATGAATCATGAATTATGAATCATGAATTGAATTATGAATTATGAATTTAATCATGAATCATGAACCATGAATTGAATCATGAATTGAATCATGAATCAAATCATGAATTGAATCAGAATCGAATCATGAATTGAATCATGAATCATGAATCATGAATCATGAATTGAATCATGATTCATGAATTATGAATCATGAATTGAATCATGAATCGAATCATGAATTGAATCATGAATCATGAATCATGAATCATGAATTGAATCATGATTCATGAATTATGAATCATGAATTGAATCATGAATCATGAATTGAATCATGAATCATGAATCATGAATTGAATCATGAATCATGAATCATGAATTGAATCATGAATCATGAATCATGAATTGAATCATGAATCATGAATTATGAATCATAAATTGAATCATGAATCATGAATCATGAATTGAATCATGAATCATGAATCATGAATCATGAAGTGAATCATGAATCATGAATCGTGAATTGAATCATGAATCATGAATAATGAATTGAATCATGAATCATGAATCATGAATTGAATCATGAATCATGAATCAGGAATCATGAATCATGAATTGAATCATGAATCATGAATTATTAATCATGAATTAAATCATGAATCATGAATTATGAATCATTAATTGAATCATGAATTATGAATTGAATCATGAATCATGAATCATGAATCATGAATCATGAATTGAATCATGAATCATGAATCATGAATTGAATCATGAATCATGAATCATGAATTGAATCATGAATCATGAATTGAATCATGAATCATGAATTATGAATCATGAATTGAATCATGAATTATGAATTGAATCATGAATGATGAATCATGAATGATGAATCATGAATGATGAATCATGAATTGATTCATGAATGATGAATCATGAATTGAATCATGAATCATGAATTGAATCATGAATCATGAATGATGAATCATGAATTGAATCATGAATCATGAATTGAATCATGAATCATGAATGATGAATCATGAAATAAATCATGAATCATGAATCATGAATTGAATCATGAATCATGAATTATGAATCATGAATTGAATCATGAATCATGATTCGAATCATGAATCATGAATTGAATCATGAATCATGAATTGAATCATGAATTGAATCATGATTAATGAATCATGAATTGAATCATGAATCATGAATGATGAATCATGAATTGAATCATGAATCATGAATTGAATCATGAATCAAGAATTCACGAATCATGATTCGAATCATGAATCATGAATTGAATCATGAATCATGAATCATGAATTGAATCATGAATCATGAATCATGAATTGAATCATGAATCATGAATCATGAATTGAATCATGAATTATGAATCATGAATTGAATCATGAATTATGAATCATGAATTGAATCATGAATCATGAATCATGAATCATGAATCATGAATTGAATCATGAATCATGAATTATGAATTAAATCATGAATCATGAATTATGAATCATAAATTGAATCATGAATCATGAATTATGAATCATGAATTGAATCATGAATCGAATCATGAATTGAATCATGAATCATGAATTATGAATCAGTGAATTAAATCAAGAATCATGAATTGAATCATGAATCATGAATCTCGCATCATGAATCATGAATCATGAATCATGAATCATGAATTGAATCATGAATCATGAATCATGAATTGAATCATGAATCATGAATTATGAGTCATGAATTGAATCATGAATCAGGAATTGAATCATGAATCATGAATCATGAATCATGAATCATGAATCATCAATTGAATCATGAATTATGAATTAAATCATGAATCATGAATTATGAATCATGAATTGAATTATGAATTATGAATTTAATCATGAATCATGAACCATGAATTGAATCATGAATTTGAATCATGAATCAAATCATGAATTGAATCATGAATCGAATCATGAATTGAATCATGAATCATGAATCATGAATCATGAATTGAATCATGATTCATGAATTATGAATCATGAATTGAATCATGAATCGAATCATGAATTGAATCATGAATCATGAATCATGAATCATGAATTGAATCATGATTCATGAATTATGAATCATGAATTGAATCATGAATCATGAATTGAATCATGAATCATGAATCATGAATTGAATCATGAATCATGAATCATGAATTGAATCATGAATCATGAATCATGAATTGAATCATGAATCATGAATTATGAATCATAAATTGAATCATGAATCATGAATCATGAATTGAATCATGAATTATGAATCAGGAATCAGGAATCATGAATTGAATCATGAATTATAAATTGAATCATGAATTAAATCATGAATCATGAATTATGAATCATGAATTGAATCATGAATCAGGAATTGAATCAATGAATTAAATCATGAATCATGAATTATGAATCATGAATTGAATCATGAATCAGGAATTGAATCATGAATCATGAATTGAATCATGAATCATGAATTATGAATCATGAATCATGAATCATGAATTGAATCATGAATTATTAATCATGAATCATGAATTGAATCATGAATCATGAATTGAATCATGAATCATGAATTGAATCATGAATTGAATAATGAATCATGAATCATGAATCATGAAATTGAATCATGAATCATGAATTATGAATCATGAATTGAATCATGAATCGAATCATGAATCGTGAATTGAATCATGAATCATGAATCATGAATTGAATCATGAATCATGAATCATGAATTGAATCATGAATCATGAATCATGAATTGAATCATGAATCATGAATTATGAATCATGAATTGAATCATGAATCATTAATCATGAATTGAATCATGAATCATTAATCATGAATTGAATCATGAATCATGAATCAGGAATCATGAATCATGAATTGAATCATGAATCATGAATTATTAATCATGAATTAAATCATGAATTATGAATCATAAATTGAATCATGAATTATGAATTGAATCATGAATCATGAATCATGAATCATGAATCATGAATTGAATCATGAATCATGAATCAGGAATCATGAATCATGAATTGAATCATGAATCATGAATTATTAATCATGAATTAAATCATGAATCATGAATTATGAATCATAAATTGAATCATCAATTATGAATTGAATCATGAATCATGAATCATGAATCATGAATCATGAATTGAATCATGAATCATGAATCATGAATTGAATCATGAATCATGAATCATGAATTGAATCATGAATCATGAATTGAATCATGAATCATGAATTATGAATCATGAATTGAAATCATGAATTATGAATTGAATCATGAATCATGAATGATGAATCATGAATCATGAATCATGAATTGAATCATGAATGATGAATCATGAATTGAATCATGAATCATGAATTGAATCATGAATTGAATCATGAATCATGAATCATGAATCATGAATTGAATCATGAATCATGAATCATGAATTGAATCATGAATCATGAATCATGAATTGAATCATGAATTATGAATCATGATTGAATCATGAATTATGAATCATGAATCATGAATTGAATCATGAATCATGAATTATGAATTAAATCATGAATCATGAATATGAATCATAAATTGAATCATGAATCATGAATATGAATCATGAATTGAATCATGATCGAATCATGAATTGAATCATGAATCATGAATTATGAATCATGAATTGAATCATGAATCATGAATTGAATCATGAATCATGAATCTCGCATCATGAATCATGAATCATGAATCATGAATTGAATCATGAATCATGAATCATGAATTGAATCATGAATCATGGATTTATGAAGTCATGAATTGAATCATGATTCAAGAATTGAATCATGAATCATGAATCATGAATCATGAATCATCATTGAATCATGAATTATGAATTAAATCATGAATACATGAATTATGAATCATGAATTGAATTATGAATTATGAATTTAATCATGAATCATGAACCATGAATTGAATCATGAATTGAATCATGAATCAAATCATGAATTGAATCATGAATCGAATCATGAATTGAATCATGAATCATGAATCATGAATCATGAATTGAATCATGATTCATGAATTATGAATCATGAATTGAATCATGAATCATGAATTGAATCATGAATCATGAATCATGATTGAATCATGAATCATGAATCATGAATTGAATCATGAATCATGAATCATGAATTGAATCATGAATCATGAATTATGAATCATAAATTGAATCATGAATCATGAATTGAATCATGAATTATGAATCAGGAATCAGGAATCATGAATTGAATCATGAATTATAAATTGAATCATGAATTAAATCATGAATCATGAATTATGAATCATGAATTGAATCATGAATCAGGAATTGAATCATGAATTAAATCATGAATCATGAATTATGAATCATGAATTGAATCATGAATCAGGAATTGAATCATGAATCATGAATTGAATCATGAATCATGAATTATGAATCTTGAATTGAATCATGAATCATGAATCATGAATTGAATCATGAATCATGAATTATTAATCATGAATCATGAATTGAATCATGAATCATGAATTGAATCATGAATCATGAATTGAATCATGAATTGAATAATGAATCATGAATCATGAATCATGAATTGAATCATGAATCATGAATTATGAATCATGAATTGAATCATGAATCGAATCATGAATCGTGAATTGAATCATGAATCATGAATCATGAATTGAATCATGAATCATGAATCATGAATTGAATCATGAATCATGAATCATGAATTGAATCATGAATCATGAATTATGAATCATGAATTGAATCATGAATCATTAATCATGAATTGAATCATGAATCATTAATCATGAATTGAATCATGAATCATGAATCAGGAATCATGAATCATGAATTGAATCATGAATCATGAATTATTAATCATGAATTAAATCATGAATTATGAATCATAAATTGAATCATGAATTATGAATTGAATCATGAATCATGAATCATGAATCATGAATTGAATCATGAATCATGAATCAGGAATCATGAATCATGAATTGAATCATGAATCATGAATTATTAATCATGAATTAAATCATGAATCATGAATTATGATCATAAATTGAATCATCAATTATGAATTGAATCATGAATCATGAATCATGAATCATGAATCATGAATTGAATCATGAATCATGAATCATGAATCATGAATTGAATCATGAATCATGAATCATGAATTGAATCATGAATCATGAATTGAATCATGAATCATGAATTATGAATCATGAATTGAATCATGAATTATGAATTGAATCATGAATCATGAATCATGAATGATGAATCATGAATCATGAATCATGAATTGAATCATGAATGATGAATCATGAATTGAATCATGAATCATGAATTGAATCATGAATCATGAATGATGAATCATGAATTGAATCATGAATCATGAATCATGAATTGAATCATGAATCATGAATCATGAATTGAATCATGAATCATGAATTATGAATCATGAAATGAATCATGATTAATGAATCATGAATTGAATCATGAATCATGAATCATGAATTGAATCATGAATCATGAATCATGATTCGAATCATGAATCATGAATTGAATCATGAATCATGAATTGAATCATGAATTGAATCATGATTAATGAATCATGAATTGAATCATGAATCATGAATGATGAATCATGAATTGAATCATGAATCATGAATTGAATCATGAATCATGAATCACGAATCATGATTCGAATCATGAATCATGAATTGAATCATGAATCATGAATCATGAATTGAATCATGAATCATGAATCATGAATTATGAATCATGAATCATGAATCATGAATTGAATCATGAATCATGAATCAATGAATTAAATCATGAATCATGAATTATGAATCATGAATTGAATCATGAATCATGAATCATGAATTGAATCATTAATACATGAATCATGAATCATGTAATCATGAATTGAATCATGAATCATGAATTATGATTAATGAATCATGAATTGAATCATGAATCATGAATTGAACCATGAATCATGAATCATGAATCATGAATCATCAATTGAATCATGAATCATGGAATTATGAATTATGATTTGAATCATGAATCATGAATTATGAATCATTAATTGAATTATGAATTATGAATTTAAGCATGAATCATGAACCATGAATTGAATCATGAATTGAATCATGAATCAAATCATGAATTGAATCATGAATCGAATCATGAATTGAATCATGAATCATGAATCATGAATCATGAATTGAATCATGATTCATAAATTATGAATCATGAATTGAATCATGAATCGAATCATGAATTGAATCATGAATCATGAATCATGAATCATGAATTGAATCATGATTCATGAATTATGAATCATGAATTGAATCATGAATCATGAATTGAATCATGAATCATGAATCATGGAATTGAATCATGAATCATGAATCATGAATTGAATCATGAATCATGTATCATGAATTGAATCATGAATCATGAATTATGAATCAAAAATTGAATCATGAATCATGAATCATGAATTGAATCATGAATCATGAATCATGAATCATGAATTGAATCATGAATCATGAATCATGAATTGAATCATGAATCATGAATCATGAATTGAATCATGAATCATGAATCATGAATCATGAATCATGAATCATTGAATTGAATCATGAATCATGAATCATGAATTGAATCATGAATCATGAATCATGAATTGAATCATGAATCATGAATCATGAATTGAATCATGAATCATGAATTATGAATCATGACTTGAATCATGAATCATTAATCATGAATGGAATCATGAATCATGAATCAGGAATCATGAATCATGAATTGAATCATGAATCATGAATTATTAATCATGAATTAAATCATGAATCATGAATTATGAATCATAAATTGAATCATGAATTATGAATTGAATCATGAATCATGAATCATGAATCATGAATTGAATCATGAATCATGAATCATGAATCATGAATTGAATCATGAATGATGAATCATGAATCATGAATTGAATCATGAATCATGAATTATGAATCATGAATTGAATCATGAATTATGAATTGAATCATGAATGATGAATCATGAATGATGAATCATGAATGATGAATCATGAATTGATTCATGAATGATGAATCATGAATTGAATCATGAATCATGAATCATGAATTGAATCATGAATCATGAATGATGAATCATGAATTGAATCATGAATCATGAATCATGAATTGAATCATGAATCATGAATGATGAATCATGAATTAAATCATGAATCATGAATCATGAATTGAATCATGAATCATGAATTATGAATCATGAATTGAATCATGAATCATGATTCGAATCATGAATCATGAATTGAATCATGAATCATGAATTGAATCATGAATTGAATCATGATTAATGAATCATGAATTGAATCATGAATCATGAATGATGAATCATGAATTGAATCATGAATCATGAATTGAATCATGAATCATGAATCACAAATCATGATTCGAATCATGAATCATGAATTGAATCATGAATCATGAATCATGAATTGAATCATGAATCATGAATCATGAATTGAATCATGAATCATGAATCATGAATTGAATCATGAATCATGAATCATGAATTGAATCATGAATTGAATCATGAATCATGAATCATGAATCATGAATTGAATCATGAATCATGAATTATGAATCATGAATTAAATCATGAATCATGAATTATGAATCATGAATTGAATCATGAATCATGAATTATGAATCATGAATTAAATCATGAATTATGAATCATAAATTGAATCATGAATTATGAATTGAATCATGAATCATGAATCATGAATCATGAATCATGAATTGAATCATGAATCATGAATCATGAATTGAATCATGAATCATGAATTGAATCATGAATCATGAATTGAATCATGAATGATGAATCATGAATGATGAATCATGAATTGAATCATGAATGATGAATCATGAATTGAATCATGAATCATGAATCATGAATTGAATCATGAATCATGAATGATTAATCATGAATTGAATCATGAATCATGAATCATGAATTGAATCATGAATGATGAATGATGAATCATGAATTAAATCATGAATCATGAATCATGAATTGAATCATGAATCATGAATTATGAATCATGAATTGAATCATGAATCATGATTCGAATCATGAATCATGAATTGAATCATGAATCATGAATTGAATCATGAATTGAATCATGATTAATGAATCATGAATTGAATCATGAATCATTAATGATGAATCGTGAATTGAATCATGAATCATGAATTGAATCATGATTTGAATCATGATTAATGAATCATGAATTGAATCATGAATCATGAATGATGAATCGTGAATTGAATCATGAATCATGAATTGAATCATGAATCATGAATAACGAATCATGATTCGAATCATGAATCATGAATTAAATCATGAATCATGAATCATGAATTGAATCATGAATCATGAATCATGAATTGAATCATGAATCATGAATCATGAATTGAATCATGAATCATGAATCATGAATTGAATCATGAATCATGAATTATGAATCATGAATTGAATCATGAATCATGAATAATGAATTGAATCATGAATCATGAATCATGAATCATGAATTGAATCATGAATCATGAATTATGAATCATGAATTAAATCATGAATCATGAATTATGAATCATGAACTGAATCATGAATCATGAATTGAATCATGAATCATGAATTATGAATCATGAATTAAATCATGAATCATGAATTATGAATCATGAACTGAATCATGAATCATGAATTGAATCATGAATCATGAATTATGAATCATGAATTGAATCATGAATCATGAATTAAATCATGAATCATGAATCATGAATTGAATCATGAATCATGAATCATGAATTGAATCATGAATCATGAATTATGAATCATGAATTGAATCATGAATCATGAATCATGAATTGAATCATGAATCATGAATCATGAATTGAATCATGAATCATGAATCATGATTCATGAATTGAATCATGATTCATGAATTGAATCATGAATCATGAATTATGAATCATGAATTGAATCATGAATCATGAATTGAATCATGAATCATGAATCATGAATTGAATCATGAATCATGAATTGAATCATGAATCATGAATCATGAATTGAATCATGAATCATGAATCGAATCATGAATCATGAATTGAATCATGAATCATGAATCATGAATTGAATCATGAATCATGAATCATGAATTGAATCATGAATCATGAATCATGAATTGAATCATGAATCATGAATTATGAATCATGAATTGAATCATGAATCATGAATTGAATCATGAATCATGAATTATGAATCATGAATTGAATCATAAATCATGAATCATGAATTGAATCATGAATCATGAATCATGAATTGAATCATGAATCATGAATCATGATTCATGAATTGAATCATGAATCATGAATCATGAATTGAATCATGAATCATGAATTGAATCATGAATCATGGATCATGAATTGAATCATGAATTATGAATCATGAATTGAATCATGAATCATGAATCATGAATTGAAGCATGAATCATGAATTGAATCATGAATCATGAATCATGAAGTGAATCATGAATTGAATCATGAATCATGAATCATGAATTGAATCATGAATCATGAATTATGAATCATGAATTAAATCATGAATCATGAATTATGAATCATGAATTGAATCATGAATCATGAATCATGAATTATGAATCATGAATTAAATCATGAATTATGAATCATAAATTGAATCATGAATTATGAATTGAATCATGAATCATGAATCATGAATCATGAATCATGAATGGAATCATGAATCATGAATCATGAATTGAATCATGAATCATGAATTGAATCATGAATCATGAATTGAATCATAAATCATGAATTATGAATCATGAATTGAATCATGAATTATAAATTGAATCATGAATGATGAATCATGAATGATGAATCATGAATTGAATCATGAATGATGAATCATGAATTGAATCATGAATCATGAATCATGAATTGAATCATGAATCATGAATGATTAATCATGAATTGAATCATGAATCATGAATCATGAATTGAATCATGAATGATGATGATGAATCATGAATTAAATCATGAATCATGAATCATGAATTGAATCATGAATCATGAATTATGAATCATGAATTGAATCATGAATCATGATTCGAATCATGAATCATGAATTGAATCATGAATCATGAATTGAATCATGAATTGAATCATGATTAATGAATCATGAATTGAATCATGAATCATTAATGATGAATCGTGAATTGAATCATGAATCATGAATTGAATCATGATTTGAATCATGATTAATGAATCATGAATTTGAATCATGAATCATGAATGATGAATCGTGAATTGAATCATGAATCATGAATTGAATCATGAATCATGAATAACGAATCATGATTCGAATCATGAATCATGAATTAAATCATGAATCATGAATCATGAATTGAATCATGAATCATGAATCATGAATTGAATCATGAATCATGAATCATGAATTGAATCATGAATCATGAATCATGAATTGAATCATGAATCATGAATTATGAATCATGAATTGAATCATGAATCATGAATAATGAATTGAATCATGAATCATGAATCATGAATCATGAATTGAATCATGAATCATGAATTATGAATCATGAATTAAATCATGAATCATGAATTATGAATCATGAACTGAATCATGAATCATGAATTGAATCATGAATCATGAATTATGAATCATGAATTAAATCATGAATCATGAATTATGAATCATGAACTGAATCATGAATCATGAATTGAATCATGAATCATGAATTATGAATCATGAATTGAATCATGAATCATGAATTAAATCATGAATCATGAATCATGAATTGAATCATGAATCATGAATCATGAATTGAATCATGAATCATGAATTATGAATCATGAATTGAATCATGAATCATGAATCATGAATTGAATCATGAATCATGAATCATGAATTGAATCATGAATCATGAATCATGAATCATGAATTGAATCATGAATCATGAATTATGAATCATGAATTAAATCATGAATCATGAATTATGAATCATGAACTGAATCATGAATCATGAATTGAATCATGAATCATGAATTATGAATCATGAATTAAATCATGAATCATGAATTATGAATCATGAACTGAATCATGAATCATGAATTGAATCATGAATCATGAATTATGAATCATGAATTGAATCATGAATCATGAATTAAATCATGAATCATGAATCATGAATCATGAATTGAATCATGATTAATGAATCATGAATTGAATCATGAATCATGAATGATGAATCGTGAATTGAATCATGAATCATGAATTGAATCATGAATCATGAATAACGAATCATGATTCGAATCATGAATCATGAATTAAATCATGAATCATGAATCATGAATTGAATCATGAATCATGAATCATGAATTGAATCATGAATCATGAATCATGAATTGAATCATGAATCATGAATCATGAATTGAATCATGAATCATGAATTATGAATCATGAATTGAATCATGAATCATGAATAATGAATTGAATCATGAATCATGAATCATGAATTGAATCATGAATCATGAATTATGAATCATGAATTAAATCATGAATCATGAATTATGAATCATGAACTGAATCATGAATCATGAATTGAATCATGAATCATGAATTATGAATCATGAATTAAATCATGAATCATGAATTATGAATCATGAACTGAATCATGAATCATGAATTGAATCATGAATCATGAATTATGAATCATGAATTGAATCATGAATCATGAATTAAATCATGAATCATGAATCATGAATTGAATCATGAATCATGAATCATGAATTGAATCATGAATCATGAATTATGAATCATGAATTGAATCATGAATCATGAATCATGAATTGAATCATGAATCATGAATCATGAATTGAATCATGAATCATGAATCATGATTCATGAATTGAATCATGATTCATGAATTGAATCATGAATCATGAATTATGAATCATGAATTGAATCATGAATCATGAATTGAATCATGAATCATGAATCATGAATTGAATCATGAATCATGAATTGAATCATGAATCATGAATCATGAATTGAATCATGAATCATGAATCGAATCATGAATCATGAATCGAATCATGAATCATGAATTGAATCATGAATCATGAATCATGAATTGAATCATGAATCATGAATCATGAATTGAATCATGAATCATGAATCATGAATTGAATCATGAATCATGAATTATGAATCATGAATTGAATCATGAATCATGAATTGAATCATGAATCATGAATTATGAATCATGAATTGAATCATAAATCATGAATCATGAATTGAATCATGAATCATGAATCATGAATTGAATCATGAATCATGAATCATGATTCATGAATTGAATCATGAATCATGAATCATGAATTGAATCATGAATCATGAATTGAATCATGAATCATGGATCATGAATTGAATCATGAATTATGAATCATGAATTGAATCATGAATCATGAATCATGAATTGAAGCATGAATCATGAATTGAATCATGAATCATGAATCATGAAGTGAATCATGAATTGAATCATGAATCATGAATCATGAATTGAATTATGAATCATAAATTATGAATCATGAATTGAATCATGAATCATGAATCATGAATTGAATCATGAATCATGAATCATGAATCATGAATTGAATCATGAATCATGAATCATGAATTGAATCATGAATCATGAATCATGAATTGAATCATGAATCATGAAGCATGAATTGAATCATGAATCATGAATTATGAATCATGAATTGAACCATGAATCATGAATCATGAATTGAATCATGAATCATGAATCATGAATCATGAATTAAATCATGAATCATGAATCATGAATTGAATCATGAATCATGAATTATGAATCATGAATTGAATCATGAATTATGAATTGAATCATGAATCATGAATTATGAATCATGAATTGAATCATGAATTATGAATTGAATCATGAATCATGAATGATGAATCATGAATTGAATCATGAATTGAATCATGAATCATGAATCATGAATCATGAATTGAATCATGAATCATGAATGATGAATCATGAATTGAATCATGAATCATGAATTGAATCATGAATCATGAATCACGAATCATGATTCGAATCATGAATCATGAATTGAATCATGAATCATGAATCATGAATTGAATCATGAATCATGAATCATGAATTGAATCATGAATCATGAATTATTAATCATGAATTGAATCTTGAATCATGGATCATGAATTGAATCATGAATCATGAATTATGAATCATGAATTGAATCATGAATCATGAATCATGAATTAAATCATGAATCATGAATCATGAATTGAATCATGAATCATGAATCATGAATTCAATCATGAATCATGAATTATGAATCATGAATTGAATCATGAATCATGAATCATGAATTGAATCATGAATCATGAACTGAATCATGAATCATGAATCATGAATCATTAATCATGAATCATGAATTGAATCATGAATCATGAATTATGAATAATGAATTGAATCATGAATTATGAATTGAATCATGAATCATGAATCACGAATCATGATTCGAATCATGAATCATAAATTGAATCATGAATCATGAATCATGAATTGAATCATGAATCATGAATCATGAATTGAATCATGAATCATGAATCATGAATTGAATCATGAATCATGAATCATGAATTGAATCATGAATCATGAATTATGAATCATGAATTGAATCATGAATCATGAATCATGAATTGAATCATGAATCATGAATCATGAATCATGAATCATTAATCATTAATCATGAATCATGAATTCAATCATGAATCATGAATTATGAATCATGAATTGAATCATGAATCATGAATTGAATCATGAATCATGAATCACGAATCATGATTCGAATCATGAATCATGAATTGAATCATGAATCATGAATCATGAATTGAATCATGAATCATGAATTATGAATCATGAATCGAATCATGAATCATGAATCATGAATTGAATCATGAATCATGAATCATGAATCATGAATCATGAATTGAATCATGAATTATGAATCATGAATTAAATCATGAATCATGAAATATGAATCATGAATTGAATCATGAATCATGAATTTAATCATGAATCATGAATTATGAATCATGAATTGAATCATGAATCATGAATCATGAATTAAATCATGAATCATGAATCATGAATTGAATCATGAATCATGAATCATGAATTGAATCATGAATCATGAATTATGAATCATGAATTATGAATCATGAATTGAATCATGAATCATGAATCATGAATTGAATCATGAATCATGAATCATGAATTGAATCATGAATCATGATTCATGAATTGAATCATGAATCATGAATTATGAATCATGAATTGAATCATGAATCATGAATCATGAATTGAATCATGAATCATGAATCATGAATTGAATCATGAATCATGAATTGAATCATGAATCATGGATCATGAATTGAATCATGAATTATGAATCATGAATTGAATCATGAATCATGAATCATGAATTGAATCATGAATTGAATCATGAATCATGAATTGAATCATGAATCATGAATTGAATCATGAATCATAAATTATGAATCATGAATTGAATCATGAATCATGAATCATGAATTGAATCATGAATCATGAATTATGAATCATGAATTAAATCATGAATCATGAATTATTAATCATGAATTGAATCATGAATTATGAATTGAATCATGAATCATGAATCATGAATCATGAATCATGAATTGAATCATGAAATGAATCATAAATCATGAATCATGAATTGAATCATGAATCATGAATCATAAATCATGAATTGAATTATGAATTGAATCATGAATCTTGAATCATGAATTGAATCATGAATTATGAATCATAAATGATGAATGATGAATCATGAATCATGAATTGAATTATGAATTGAATCATGAATCATGAATCGAATCATGAATCATGAATCATAAATTGAATCATGAATTGAATCATGAATCATAAATTGAAACATAAATTGAATCATGAATCATAATTTGAATCATGAATTGAATCATGAATTAAATCAGGAATCATGAATTGAATCATGAATCATGAATTGAATCAGGAATCAGGAATCATGAATCATAAATCGATCCATGAATCATGAATTGAATCAGGAATCGAATCATAAATTGAATCATGAATCATGAATCATGAATTGAATCATGAATCATGAATTGAATCATGAATCATGAATCATGAATTGAATCATGAATCATGAATTGAATCATGAATCATGAATCATGAATTGAATCATGAATTGAATCATGAATCGAATCATGAATTGAATCATGAATCATGAATTATGAATCATGAATTGAATCATGAATCATGAATTGAATCATTAATCATGAATCTCGAATCATGAATCATGAATCATGAATTGAATCATGAATCATGAATTATGAATCATGAATTGAATCATTAATCATGAATTGAATCATGAATCATGAATCAAGAATCATGAATCATCAATTGAATCATGAATCATGAATTATGAATTATGAATTGAATCATGAATCATGAATTATGAATCATGAATTGAATTATGAATTATGAATTGAATCATGAATCATGAACCATGAATTGAATCATGAATTGAATCATGAATCAAATCATGAATTGAGTCATGAATCATGAATTGAATCATGAATCATGAATCATGAATTATGAATCAAATCTTGAATCATGAATTGAATCATGAATTATGAATCATGAATTGAATCATGAATCATGAATCATGAATTGAATCATGAATCATAAATCGAATCATGAATTGAATCATGAATCATGAATTATGAATCATGAATTGAATCATGAATCATGAATCAAATCATGTATCATAATTCATGAATCATGAATTGAATCATGAATCATGAATAAAATCATGAATCATGAATTGAATCATGAATCATGAATTATGAATCATGAATTGAATCATGAATCATGAATCATGAATCATGAATCAAATCATGAATCATGAATCATGAATCATGATTTGAATCATGAATCATGAATCATGATTTGAATCACGAATCATGAATCATGAATCGAATCATGAATCATGAATTATGAATCATGAATTGAATCATGAATCATGAATCATGAATCATGAATCATGAAACATGAATCAAATCATGAATCATGAATCATGAATTGAATCACGAATCATGAATCATGAATCGAATCATGAATCATGAATTATGAATCATGAATTGAATCATGAATAATGAATCATGAATTGAATCATGAATTGAATCATGAATCATGAATCATGAATTGAATCATGAATCATGAATCATGAATTAAATCATGAATCATGAATCATGAATCGAATCATTAATCATGAATTGAATCATGAATCATGAATCGAATCATGAATCATGAATTTAATCATGAATCATGAATTGAATCATGAATCATGAATTGAATCATGAATTGCACTATAAATCATGAATCATGAATCATGAATCATGAAATGAATCATGAATCATAAATCATGAATTATGAATCATGAATTGAATCATGAATCATGAATTGAATCATAAATCATGTATCATGAATCATGAATTGAATCATGAATCATGAATCATGAATTGAATCATGAATCATGAATCATGAATCGAATCATGAATCATGAATTGAATCATTAATCATGAATCATGAATTGAATCATGAATCATGAATCGAATCATGAAATATGAATCATGAATTGAATAATGAATCATGAATCATAAATCGAATCATGAATTGAATCATGAATCATGAATTGAATCATGAATCATGAATCATAAATTGAATCATGAATCATGAATCATGAATCGAATCATGAATCATGAATCAAGAATCATGAATTGAATCATGAATCATGAATTGAATCATGAATCATGAATCGAATCATGAATCATGAATTGAATCATGAATCATCAATCATAAATTGAATCATGAATCATGAATCGAATCATTAAATATGAATCATTAATCATTAATCATGAATCATGAATCGAATCATGAATCATGAATCAAGAATCATTAATTGAATCATGAATCATGAATTGAATCATGAATCATGAATTATAAATCGTATCATGAATCATGAATTGAATCATAAATCGAATCATGAATTGAGTCATGAATCATGAATTCAATCATGAATCATGAATCATGAATTGAATCATGAATCATGAATTATGAATTATGAATTGAATCATGAATCATGAATCATAAATTGAATCATGAATCATGAATCATTAATTGAATGATGAATTGAATCATTAATTGAATCATGAATCATGAATCATTAATCATGAATCATAAATTGAATTATGAATCATGAATCATGAATTGAATCATTAATTGAATTATGAATCATGAATCATTAATTGAATTATGAATCATGAATCATGAATCAAATCATGAATCATGAATTGAATCATGAATCATGAATCATGAATTGAATCATGAATCATGAATCATGAATCAAATTATGAATCATGAATTGAATCATGAATCATGAATCATGAATTGAATCATGAATCATGAATCATGATTTCAATCATGAATCATGAATCATGAATTGAATCATGAATCATGAATTGAAGTATGAATCATGAATCATGAATCATGAATCATGAATCATGAATTGAATCATGAATTGAATCATGAATCATGAATCATGAATTGAATCATGAATCATGAATTATGAATCATGAATTGAATCACGAATCATGAATTGACTCATGAATCATGAATTGAATCATGAATTGGATCATGAATCATGAATTGAATCATGAATCATGAATTATGAATCATGAATTGAATCATGAATCATGAATCATGAATTGAATCATGAATTGAGTCATGAATCATGAATTGAATCATGAATCATGAATCATAAATCGAATCTTGAGTCATGAATCATAAATCATGAATTGTATCTTGAATTATGAATCATGAATTGAATCACGAATCATGAATCATGAATTGAATCATGAATTGAATCATGAATCATGAATTGAATCATGAATCATGAATCATAAATCAAATCTTGAGTCATGAATCATAAATCATAATTTGAATCTTGAATTATGAGTCATGAATTGAATCTTGTATTATGAATCATGAATTGAATCATGAATCATGAATCATAAATTGAATCATGAATTGAATTATGAATTAATGAATCATGAATTAAATCATGAATCATGAATCATGAATCATAAATTGAATCATGAATCATGAATTAAATCATGAATTGAATCATGAATCATGAATCATAAATTGAATCATGAATCATGAATCATGAATCATGAATTGAATCATGAATCAAGAATCATGAATTGAATCATAAATCATGAATTGAATCATGAATCATGAATCATAAATCAAATCATGAATCATGAATTGAATCATGAATCGAATCATGAATTTAGTCATGAATCGAATCATGAATTGAGTCATGAATCATGAATTAAATCATGAATCATGAATCAAATCTTGAATCATGAATTGAATCATGAATCATGAATCATGAATTGAATCATGAATCATGAATCGAATAATGAATCATGAATTTAATCATGAATCATGAATTATGAATCATGAATTGAATCATGAATCATGAATCATGAATCAAATCATGAATCATGAATTATGAATCATGAATTGAATCATGAATCATGAATTATGAATCATGAATTAAATCATGAATCATGAATCATAAATTGAATCATGAATTGAATCATGAATCATGAATCATGAATTGAATCATGAATCATGAATTGAATCATGAATCATGAATTGAATCATGAATCATGAATCATAAATTGAATCATGAATCATGAATTGAATCATGAATCATGAATTGAAGTATGAATCATGAATCATGAATCATGAATCATGAATTGAATCATGAATTGAATCATGAATCATGAATCATGAATTGAATCATGAATCATGAATTATGAATCATGAATTGAATCACGAATCATGAATTGACTCATGAATCATGAATTGAATCATGAATTGGATCATGAATCATGAATTGAATCATGAATCATGAATTATGAATCATGAATTGAATCATAAATCATGAATCATGAATCATGAATCATAAATCATGAATTGAATCATGAATTGAATCATGAATCATAAATTGAATCATGAATCATGAATTATGGTTCATGAATTGAATCATGAATCAAGAATCATGAATTGAATCATGAATCAAGAATCATAAATTGAATCATGAATCATGATTTAAATCATGAATTGAATCATGAATCATGAATCATGAATTGAATCATGAATCATGAATCATGAATTGAATCATGAATCAAGAATCATGAATTGAATCATGAATCATGAATTGATTCATGAATCATGAATCATAAATCGAATTATGAATCATGAATTGAATCATGAATCGAATCATGAATTGAGTCATGAATCATGAATTGAATCATGAATCATGAATTGACTCATGAATCATGAATTATGAATCACATCTTGAATCATGAATTGAATCATGAATCATGAATCAGGAATTGAATCATGAATCATGAATCGAATCATGAATCATGAATCATGAATTGAATCATGAATAATGAATCATGAATCATGAATTGAATCATGAATCATGAATCATGAATCGAATCATAAATCATGAATTATGAATCATGAATTAAATCATGAATCATGAATCATGAATTGAATCATGAATTGAATCATAAATCATGAATCATGAATCATGAATCATAAATCATGAATTGAATCATGAATTGAATCAAGAATCATGAATTGAATCATGAATTATGAATCATGAATCATGAATTGAATCATGAATCATGAATTATGAATTGAATCATGAATCAAGAATCATAAATTGAATCATGAATCATGAATTAAATCATGAATTGAATCATGAATCATGAATTGAATCATGAATTATGAATCATGAATCATGAATTGAATCATGAATCATGAATTATGAATCATGAATTGAATCATGAATCATGAATCATGAATTGAATCATGAATTGAATCATAAATCATGAATCATGAATCATGAATCATAAATCATGAATTGAATCATGAATTGAATCTTGAATCATGAATCATGAATCATAAATTGAATCATGAATCATGAATTATGATTCATGAATTGAATCATGAATCAAGAATCATGAATTGAATCATGAATCAAGAATCATAAATTGAATCATGAATCATGAATCATGATTTAAATCATGAATTGAATCATTAATCATGAATCATGAATTGAATCATGAATCATGAATCATGAATTGAATCATGAATCAAGAATCATGAATTGAATCATGAATCATGAATTGATTCATGAATCATGAATCATAAATCGAATTATGAATCATGAATTGAATCATGAATCGAATCATGAATTGAGTCATGAATCATGAATTGAATCATGAATCATGAATCATGAATCATGAATTATGAATCAAATCTTGAATCATGAATTGAATCATGAATTATGAATCATGAATTGAATCATGAATCATGAATCATGAATTGAATCATGAATCATGAATCGAATCATGAATCATGAATTGAATCATGAATCATGAATTATGAATCATGAATTAAATCATGAATCATGAATCATGAATCAAATCATGAATCATAATTCATGAATCATGAATTGAATCATGAATCATGAATCAAATCATGAATCATGAATTGAATCATGAATCATGAATTATGAATCATGAATTGAATCATGAATCATGAATCGAATCATGAATCATGAATTGAATCATTAATCATGAATCATGAATTGAATCATGAATCATGAATCGAATCATGAAATATGAATCATGAATTGAATAATGAATCATTAATCATGAATCATAAATTGAATCATGAATCATGAATCATGAATCGAATCATGAATCATGAATCAAGAATCATGAATTGAATCATGAATCATGAATTGAATCATGAATCGTGAATCGAATCATGAATCATGAATTGAATCATGAATCATCAATCAAAAATTGAATCATGAATCATGAATTGAATCATGAAATATGAATCATTAATCATTAATCATGAATCATGAATCGAATCATGAATCATGAATCAAGAATCATGAATTGAATCATGAATCATGAATTGAATCATGAATCATGAATCATAAATCGTATCATGAATCATGAATTGAATCATAAATCGAATCATGAATTGAGTCATGAATTCAATCATGAATCATGAATCATGAATTGAATCATGAATCATGAATCATGAATTATGAATTATGAATTGAATCATGAATCATGAATCATAAATTGAATCATGAATCATGAATCAATAATTGAATCATGAATTGAATCATTAATTAAATCATGAATCATGAATCATTAATCATGAATCATAAATTGAATTATGAATCATGAATCATGAATTGAATCATTAATTGAATTATGAATCATGAATCATGAATCAAATCATGAATCATGAATTGAATCATGAATCATGAATCATGAATTGAATCATGAATCATGAATCATGAATCAAATTATGAATCATGAATTGAATCATGAATCATGAATCATGAATTGAATCATGAATCATGAATCATGATTTGAATCATGAATCATGAATCATGAATTGAATCATGAATCATGAATTGAAGTATGAATCATGAATCATGAATCATGAATTGAATCATGAATTGAATCATGAATCATGAATCATGAATCAAATTATGAATCATGAATTGAATCATGAATCATGAATCATGAATTGAATCATGAATCATGAATCATGAATTGAATCATGAATCATGAATCATGATTTGAATCATGAATCATGAATCATGAATTGAATCATGAATCATGAATTGAAGTATGAATCATGAATCATGAATCATGAATTGAATCATGAATTGAATCATGAATCATGAATAATGAATCATGAATTGAATCATGAATCATGAATTATGAATCATGAATTGAATCACGAATCATGAATTGACTCATGAATCATGAATTGAATCATAAATCATGAATCATGAATCATGAATCATAAATTGAAACATGAATCATGAATTGAATCATGAATTGGATCATGAATCATGAATCATGAATTGAATCATGAATCATAAATTATGAATCATGAATTGAATCATGAATCATGAATCATGATTTGAATCATGAATTGAGTCATGAATCATGAATTGAATCATGAATCATGAATCATAAATCGAATCTTGAGTCATGAATCATAAATCATGAATTGTATCTTGAATTATGAATCATGAATTGAATCACGAATCATGAATCATGAATTGAATCATGAATCATGAATTGAATCATGAATTGAATCATGAATCATGAATTGAATCATGAATCATGAATCATAAATCAAATCTTGAGTCATGAATCATAAATCATGAATTGAATCTTGAATTATGAATCATGAATTTAATCTTGTATTATGAATCATGAATTGAATCATGAATCATGAATCATGAATTGAATCATGAATTGAATTATGAATTAATGAATCATGAATTAAATCATGAATCATGAATCATGAATCATAAATTGAATCATGAATCATGAATTAAATCATGAATTGAATCATGAATCATGAATCATAAATTGAATCATGAATCATGAATCATGAATCATGAATTGAATCATGAATCAAGAATCATGAATTGAATCATGAATCATGAATTGAATCATGAATCATGAATCATAAATCAAATCATGAATCATGAATTGAATCATGAATCGAATCATGAATTTAGTCATGAATCGAATCATGAATTGAGTCATGAATCATGAATTAAATCATGAATCATGAATCAAATCTTGAATCATGAATTGAATCATGAATCATGAATCATGAATTGAATCATGAATCATGAATCGAATAATGAATCATGAATTGAATCATGAATCATGAATTATGAATCATAAATTGAATCATGAATCATGAATCATGAATCAAATCATGAATCATGAATTATGAATCATGAATTGAATCATGAATCATGAATTATGAATCATGAAATAAATCATGAATCATGAATCATAAATTGAATCATGAATTGAATCATGAATCATGAATCATGAATCATGAATTGAATCATGAATCATGAATCATGAATTGAATCATGAATCATGAATTGAAGCATGAATCATGAATCATGAATCGAATCATGAATCATGAATCGAATCATGAATCATGAATTATGAATCATGAATTGAATCATGAATCATGAATTGAATCATGAATTGAATCATATATCATGAATCATGAATCATGAATCATAAATCATGAATTGAATCATGAATTGAATCATGAATCATGAATCATGAATCATAAATTGAATCATGAATCATGAATTATGGTTCATGAATTGAATCATGAATCAAGAATCATGAATTGAATCATGAATCAAGAATCAAAAATTGAATCATGAATCATGAATCATGAATTGAATCATGAATCATGAATCATGAATTGAATCATGAATCAAGAATCATGAATTGAATCATGAATCATGAATTGATTCATGAATCATGAATCATAAATTGAATTATGAATCATGAATTGAATCATGAATCGAATCATGAATTGAGTCATGAATCATGAATTGAATCATGAATCATGAATTGACTCATGAATCATGAATTATGAATCACATCTTGAATCATGAATTGAATCATGAATCATGAATCATGAATTGAATCATGAATCATGAATCGAATCATGAATCATGAATCATGAATTGAATCATGAATCATGAATCATGAATCATGAATTGAATTGAGAATCATGAATCATGAATTGAATCATAAATCATGAATTATGAATCATGAATTAAATCATGAATCATGAATCATGAATTGAATCATGAATTGAATCATAAATCATGAATCATAAATCATGAATCATAAATCATGAATTGAATCATGAATTGAATCAAGAATCATGAATCGAATCATGAATCATGAATCATGAATTGAATCATAAATCATGAATTATGAATCATGAATTAAATCATGAATCATGAATCATGAATTGAATCATGAATTGAATCATAAATCATGAATCATAAATCATGAATCATAAATCATGAATTGAATCATGAATTGAATCAAGAATCATGAATCATGAATCATAAATTGAATCATGAATCATGAATTATGATTCATGAATTGAATCATGAATCAAGAATCATGAATTGAATCATGAATCAAGAATCATAAATTGAATCATGAATCATGAATCATGAATTAAATCATGAATTGAATCATGAATCATGAATTGAATCATGAATCATAATTCATGAATTGAATCATGAATCATGAAATGAATCATGAATCATGAATCATAAATCGAATCATGAATCATGAATTGAATCATGAATCATGAATTGAATCATGAATCATGAATCATGAATTGAATCATGAATCATGAAATGAATCATGAATCATGAATCATAAATCGAATCATGAATCATGAATTGAATCATGAATCGAATCATGAATTTAGTCATGAATCGAATCATGAATTTAGTCATGAATCATGAATTAAATCATGAATCATGAATCATGAATCAAATCTTGAATCATGAATTGAATCATGAATCATGAATCATGTATTGAATCATGAATCGAATCATGAATTGAGTCATGAATCATGAATTGAATCATGAATCATGAATTATGAAACAAATCTTGAATCATGAATTGAATCATGAATCATGAATCATGTATTGATTCATGAATCATGAATCATGAATTGAATCATGAATCATGAATCGAATCATAAATCATGAATCATGAATTGAATCATGAATCATGAATCATGAATTGAATCATGAATCATGAATCATGAATCATGAATTAAATCATGAATCATGAATTATGAATCATGAATTGAATCATGAATCATGAATCATGAATTGAATCATGAATTGAATCATAAATCATGAATCATGAATTATAAATTGAATCATGAATCATGAATTATGATTCATGAATTGAATCATGAATCAAGAATCATGAATTGAATCATGAATCAAGAATCATAAATTGAATCATGAATCATGAATTAAATCATGAATTCAATCATGAATCATGAATCATGAATTGAATCATGAATCATGAATTGATTCATGAATCATGAATCATAAATCGAATTATGAATCATGAATTGAATCATGAATCGAATCATGAATTGAGTCATGAATCATGAATTGATTCATGAATCATGAATCATAAATCAAATTATGAATCATGAATTGAATCATGAATCGAATCATGAATTGAGTCATGAATCATGAATTGAATCATGAATCATGAATCATGAATTGAATCATGAATCATGAATTATGAATCAAATCTTGAATCATGAATTGAATCATGAATCATGAATCATGTATTGAATCATGAATCATGAATTGAATCATGAATCATGAATCGAATCATGAATCATGAATTGAATCATGAATCATGAATCATGAATCATGAATTGAATCTTGAATCATGAATTGATTCATGAATCATGAATCATAAATCGAATTATGAATCATGAATTGAATCATGAATCGAATCATGAATTGAGTCATGAATCATGAATTGATTCATGAATCATGAATCATAAATCGAATTATGAATCATGAATTGAATCATGAATCGAATCATGAATTGAGTCATGAATCATGAATTGAATCATGAATCATGAATCATGAATTGAATCATGAATCATGAATTATGAATCAAATCTTGAATCATGAATTGAATCATGAATCATGAATCATGTATTGAATCATGAATCATGAATCATGAATTGAATCATGAATCATGAATCGAATCATGAATCATGAATCATGAATTGAATCATGAATCATGAATCATGAATCATGAATTGAATCATGAATCATGAATCATGAATAATGAATTAAATCATGAATCATGAATTATGGATTATGAATTGAATCATGAATCATGAATTGATTCATGAATTGAATCATAAATCATGAATCATGAATCATGAATCATAAATCATGAATTGAATCATGAATTGAATCATGAATCATGAATCATGAATCATAAATTGAATCATGAATCATGAATTATGATTCATGAATTGAATAATGAATCAAGAATCATAAATTGAATCATGAATGAAGAATCATAAATTGAATCATGAATCATGAATTAAATCATGAATTGAATCATGAATCATGAATCATGAATTGAATCATGAATCATGAATTGAATCATGAATCAAGAATCATGAATTGAATCATGAATCATGAATTGATTCATGAATCATGAATCATAAATCGAATCATGAATCATGAATTGAATCATGAATCATGAATCGAATCATAAATCATGAATCATGAATTGAATCATGAATCATGAATCATGAATTGAATCATGAATCATGAATCATGAATCATGAATTAAATCATGAATCATGAATTATGAATCATGAATTGAATCATGAATCATGAATCATGAATTGAATCATGAATTGAATCATAAATCATGAATCATGAATTATAAATTGAATCATGAATCATGAATTATGATTCATGAATTGAATCATGAATCAAGAATCATGAATTGAATCATGAATCAAGAATCATAAATTGAATCATGAATCATGAATTAAATCATGAATTGAATCATGAATCATGAATCATGAATTGAATCATGAATCATGAATTGATTCATGAATCATGAATCATAAATCGAATTATGAATCATGAATTGAATCATGAATCGAATCATGAATTGAGTCATGAATCATGAATTGATTCATGAATCATGAATCATAAATCAAATTATGAATCATGAATTGAATCATGAATCGAATCATGAATTGAGTCATGAATCATGAATTGAATCATGAATCATGAATCATGAATTGAATCATGAATCATGAATTATGAATCAAATCTTGAATCATGAATTGAATCATGAATCATGAATCATGTATTGAATCATGAATCATGAATTGAATCATGAATCATGAATCGAATCATGAATCATGAATCATGAATTGAATCATGAATCATGAATCATGAATCATGAATTGAATCTTGAATCATGAATTGATTCATGAATCATGAATCATAAATCGAATTATGAATCATGAATTGAATCATGAATCGAATCATGAATTGAGTCATGAATCATGAATTGATTCATGAATCATGAATCATAAATCGAATTATGAATCATGAATTGAATCATGAATCGAATCATGAATTGAGTCATGAATCATGAATTGAATCATGAATCATGAATCATGAATTGAATCATGAATCATGAATTATGAATCAAATCTTGAATCATGAATTGAATCATGAATCATGAATCATGTATTGAATCATGAATCATGAATCATGAATTGAATCATGAATCATGAATCGAATCATGAATCATGAATCATGAATTGAATCATGAATCATGAATCATGAATCATGAATTGAATCATGAATCATGAATCATGAATAATGAATTAAATCATGAATCATGAATTATGGATTATGAATTGAATCATGAATCATGAATTGATTCATGAATTGAATCATAAATCATGAATCATGAATCATGAATCATAAATCATGAATTGAATCATGAATTGAATCATGAATCATGAATCATGAATCATAAATTGAATCATGAATCATGAATTATGATTCATGAATTGAATAATGAATCAAGAATCATAAATTGAATCATGAATGAAGAATCATAAATTGAATCATGAATCATGAATTAAATCATGAATTGAATCATGAATCATGAATCATGAATTGAATCATGAATCATGAATTGAATCATGAATCAAGAATCATGAATTGAATCATGAATCATGAATTGATTCATGAATCATGAATCATAAATCGAATTATGAATCATGAATTGAATCATGAATCATGAATCATGAATTGAATCATGAATCATGAATTATGAATCAAATCTTGAATCATGAATTGAATCATGAATCGAATCATGAATTTAGTCATGAATCGAATCATGAATTTAGTCATGAATCATGAATTAAATCATGAATCATGAATCATGAATCAAATCTTGAATCATGAATTAAATCATGAATCATGAATCATGAATTGAATCATGAATCATGAATTGAATCATGAATTATGAATTGAATAATGAATCATGAAACATGAATTGAATCATAAATCATGAATCGAATCATGAATTATGAATCATGAATTGAATCATGAATCATTAATCATGAATCATGAATCATTAATCATGAATCATAAATTGAACCATGAATCATGAATCATGAATCGAATCATGAATCATGAATCAAGAATCATGAATCGAATCATGAATCATGAATTGAATCATTAATCATGAATCATGAATCATGAAATGAATCATGAATCATTAATCATGAATCGAATCATGAATCATGAATCATGAATCATGAATCGAATCATGAATCATGAATTCAATCATGAATTGAATCATGAATCATGAATTGAATCATGAAATGAATCATGAATTGAATCATGAATGGAATCATGAATCATGAATTGAATCATGAAGTGAATCATGAATCGAATCATGAATCATGAATCGAATCATGAATCATGAATTGAATCATGAATTGAATCATGAATCATGAATTGAATCATGAATTGAATCATGAATTGAATCATGAATCATGAATTGAATCATGAATCATGAATCATAAATCGAATCTTGAGTCATAAATCTTAAATCATGAATTGTATCTTGAATTATGAATCATGAATTGAATCATGAATCATGAATCATGAATCGAATCATGAATCATGAATCGAATCATGAATCATGAATCAAATTATGAATTGAATCATGAATCGAATCATGAATTAAATCATGAATCATGAATTGAATCATGAATCATGAATCATGAATCATGAATTGAATCATGAATTGAATCATGAATCATGAATTATGAATCATGAATTGAATCATGAATCATGAATCATGAATTGAATCATGAATTGAATCATAAATCATGAATCATGAATTAAATCATGAATTGAATCATGAATTGAATCATGAATCATGAATTGAATCATGAATCATGAATCATAAATCGAATCTTGAGTCATGAATCATAAATCATGAATTGTATCTTGAAATATGAATCATGAATTGAATCATGAATCATGAATCATGAATTGAATCATGAATCATGAATCATGAATTGAATCATGAATTGAATCATGAATCATGAATCATAAATTGAATCATGAATCATGAATCATGAATCATGAATTGAATCATGAATCATGAATCATAAATTGAATCATGAATCATGAATCATGAATTGAATCATGAATCAAGAATCATGAATTAAATCATGAATCATGAAATGAATCATGAATCATGAATCATAAATCGAATCATGAATCATGAATTGAATCATGAATCGAATCATGAATTTAGTCATGAATCGAATCATGAATTTAGTCATGAATCATGAATTAAATCATGAATCATGAATCATGAATCAAATCTTGAATCATAATTTGAATCATCAATCATGAATCATGAATTGAATCATGAATCATGAATCATGAATTGAATCATGAATCATGAATCAAATCATGAATCATGAATTAAATCATGAATCATGAATCATGAATCAAATCTTGAATCAAAATTTGAATCATCAATCATGAATCATGAATTGAATCATGAATCATGAATCATGAATTGAATCATGAATCATGAATCAAATCATGAATCATGAATTGAATCATGAATCATGAATTATGAATCATGAATTGAATCATGAATCATTAATCATGAATCAAATCATGAATCATGAATTATGAATCATGAATTGAATCATGAATCATGAATCATGAATCAAATCATGAATCATGAATTGAATCACGAATCATGAATCATGAATTCAGTCATGAATCATGAATTAAATCATGAATCATGAATCATGAATCAAATCTTGAATCATGAATTAAATCATGAATCATGAATTGAATCATGAATCATGAATCATGAATTGAATCATGAATCATTAATCATGAATCATGAATCATGAATCATGAATCATGAATCGAATCATGAATCATGAATTCAATCATGAATTGAATCATGAATCATGAATTGAATCATGAAATGAATCATGAATCATGAATCATGAATTGAATCATGAATGGAATCATGAATCATGAATTGAATCATGAATTGAATCATGAATCATGAATCGAATCATGAATCATGAATCGAATCATGAATCATGAATTGAATCATGAATTGAATCATGAATCATGAATGGAATCATGAATCATGAATTGAATCATGAATTGAATCATGAATCATGAATCGAATCATGAATCATGAATCGAATCATGAATCATGAATTGAATCATGAATTGAATCATGAATCATGAATCATAAATCGAATCTTGAGTCATAAATCTTAAATCATGAATTGTATCTTGAATTATGAATCATGAATCATGAATCGAATCATGAATCATGAATCGAATCATGAATCATGAATCAAATTATGAATTGAATCATGAATCGAATCATGAATTAAATCATGAATCATGAATTGAATCATGAATCATGAATCATGAATCATGAATTGAATCATGAATTGAATCATGAATCATGAATTATGAATCATGAATTGAATCATGAATCATGAATTGAATCATGAATTGAATCATAAATCATGAATCATGAATCATGAATCATAAATCATGAATTGAATCATGAATTGAATCATGAATCATCAATTGAAGCATGAATCATGAATCATGAATCGAATCATGAATCATGAATCGAATCATGAATCATGAATCAAATTATGAATTGAATCATGAATCGAATCGTGAATTGAATCATGAATCATGAATTGAATCATGAATTATGAATCATGAATCATGAATTGAATCATGAATCAAGAATCATGAATTGAATCATGAATCAAGAATCATAAATTGAATCATGAATCATGAATTAAATCATGAATTGAATCATGAATCATGAATCATGAATTGAATCATGAATCATGAATTGATTCATGAATCATGAATCATAAATCGAATTATGAATCATGAATTGAATCATGAATCGAATCATGAATTGAGTCATGAATCATGAATTGATTCATGAATCATGAATCATAAATCAAATTATGAATCATGAATTGAATCATGAATCGAATCATGAATTGAGTCATGAATCATGAATTGAATCATGAATCATGAATCATGAATTGAATCATGAATCATGAATTATGAATCAAATCTTGAATCATGAATTGAATCATGAATCATGAATCATGTATTGAATCATGAATCATGAATTGAATCATGAATCATGAATCGAATCATGAATCATGAATTGAATCATGAATCATGAATCATGAATCATGAATTGAATCTTGAATCATGAATTGATTCATGAATCATGAATCATAAATCGAATTATGAATCATGAATTGAATCATGAATCGAATCATGAATTGAGTCATGAATCATGAATTGATTCATGAATCATGAATCATAAATCGAATTATGAATCATGAATTGAATCATGAATCGAATCATGAATTGAGTCATGAATCATGAATTGAATCATGAATCATGAATTGAATCATGAATCATGAATTATGAATCAAATCTTGAATCATGAATTGAATCATGAATCATGAATCATGTATTGAATCATGAATCATGAATCATGAATTGAATCATGAATCATGAATCGAATCATGAATCATGAATCATGAATTGAATCATGAATCATGAATCATGAATCATGAATTGAATCATGAATCATGAATAATGAATTAAATCATGAATCATGAATTATGGATTATGAATTGAATCATGAATCATGAATTGATTCATGAATTGAATCATAAATCATGAATCATGAATCATGAATCATAAATCATGAATTGAATCATGAATTGAATCATGAATCATGAATCATGAATCATAAATTGAATCATGAATCATGAATTATGATTCATGAATTGAATAATGAATCAAGAATCATAAATTGAATCATGAATGAAGAATCATAAATTGAATCATGAATCATGAATTAAATCATGAATTGAATCATGAATCATGAATCATGAATTGAATCATGAATCATGAATTGAATCATGAATCAAGAATCATGAATTGAATCATGAATCATGAATTGATTCATGAATCATGAATCATAAATCGAATCATGAATCATGAATTGAATCATGAATCATGAATCGAATCATAAATCATGAATCATGAATTGAATCATGAATCATGAATCATGAATTGAATCATGAATCATGAATCATGAATCATGAATTAAATCATGAATCATGAATTATGAATCATGAATTGAATCATGAATCATGAATCATGAATTGAATCATGAATTGAATCATAAATCATGAATCATGAATTATAAATTGAATCATGAATCATGAATTATGATTCATGAATTGAATCATGAATCAAGAATCATGAATTGAATCATGAATCAAGAATCATAAATTGAATCATGAATCATGAATTAAATCATGAATTGAATCATGAATCATGAATCATGAATTGAATCATGAATCATGAATTGATTCATGAATCATGAATCATAAATCGAATTATGAATCATGAATTGAATCATGAATCGAATCATGAATTGAGTCATGAATCATGAATTGATTCATGAATCATGAATCATAAATCAAATTATGAATCATGAATTGAATCATGAATCGAATCATGAATTGAGTCATGAATCATGAATTGAATCATGAATCATGAATCATGAATTGAATCATGAATCATGAATTATGAATCAAATCTTGAATCATGAATTGAATCATGAATCATGAATCATGTATTGAATCATGAATCATGAATTGAATCATGAATCATGAATCGAATCATGAATCATGAATCATGAATTGAATCATGAATCATGAATCATGAATCATGAATTGAATCTTGAATCATGAATTGATTCATGAATCATGAATCATAAATCGAATTATGAATCATGAATTGAATCATGAATCGAATCATGAATTGAGTCATGAATCATGAATTGATTCATGAATCATGAATCATAAATCGAATTATGAATCATGAATTGAATCATGAATCGAATCATGAATTGAGTCATGAATCATGAATTGAATCATGAATCATGAATCATGAATTGAATCATGAATCATGAATTATGAATCAAATCTTGAATCATGAATTGAATCATGAATCATGAATCATGTATTGAATCATGAATCATGAATTGAATCATGAATCATGAATCGAATCATGAATCATGAATCATGAATTGAATCATGAATCATGAATCATGAATCATGAATTGAATCATGAATCATGAATCATGAATAATGAATTAAATCATGAATCATGAATTATGGATTATGAATTGAATCATGAATCATGAATTGATTCATGAATTGAATCATAAATCATGAATCATGAATCATGAATCATAAATCATGAATTGAATCATGAATTGAATCATGAATCATGAATCATGAATCATAAATTGAATCATGAATCATGAATTATGATTCATGAATTGAATAATGAATCAAGAATCATAAATTGAATCATGAATGAAGAATCATAAATTGAATCATGAATCATGAATTAAATCATGAATTGAATCATGAATCATGAATCATGAATTGAATCATGAATCATGAATTGAATCATGAATCAAGAATCATGAATTGAATCATGAATCATGAATTGATTCATGAATCATGAATCATAAATCGAATTATGAATCATGAATTGAATCATGAATCATGAATCATGAATTGAATCATGAATCATGAATTATGAATCAAATCTTGAATCATGAATTGAATCATGAATCGAATCATGAATTTAGTCATGAATCGAATCATGAATTTAGTCATGAATCATGAATTAAATCATGAATCATGAATCATGAATCAAATCTTGAATCATGAATTAAATCATGAATCATGAATCATGAATTGAATCATGAATCATGAATTGAATCATGAATCATGAATTGAATAATGAATCATGAAACATGAATTGAATCATAAATCATGAATCGAATCATGAATTATGAATCATGAATTGAATCATGAATCATTAATCATGAATCATGAATCATTAATCATGAATCATAAATTGAACCATGAATCATGAATCATGAATCGAATCATGAATCATGAATCAAGAATCATGAATCGAATCATGAATCATGAATTGAATCATTAATCATGAATCATGAATCATGAAATGAATCATGAATCATTAATCATGAATCGAATCATGAATCATGAATCATGAATCATGAATCGAATCATGAATCATGAATTCAATCATGAATTGAATCATGAATCATGAATTAAATCATGAAATGAATCATGAATTGAATCATGAATGGAATCATGAATCATGAATTGAATCATGAAGTGAATCATGAATCGAATCATGAATCATGAATCGAATCATGAATCATGAATTGAATCATGAATTGAATCATGAATCATGAATTGAATCATGAATTGAATCATGAATTGAATCATGAATCATGAATTGAATCATGAATCATGAATCATAAATCGAATCTTGAGTCATAAATCTTAAATCATGAATTGTATCTTGAATTATGAATCATGAATTGAATCATGAATCATGAATCATGAATCGAATCATGAATCATGAATCGAATCATGAATCATGAATCAAATTATGAATTGAATCATGAATCGAATCATGAATTAAATCATGAATCATGAATTGAATCATGAATCATGAATCATGAATCATGAATTGAATCATGAATTGAATCATGAATCATGAATTATGAATCATGAATTGAATCATGAATCATGAATCATGAATTGAATCATGAATTGAATCATAAATCATGAATCATGAATTAAATCATGAATTGAATCATGAATTGAATCATGAATCATGAATTGAATCATGAATCATGAATCATAAATCGAATCTTGAGTCATGAATCATAAATCATGAATTGTATCTTGAAATATGAATCATGAATTGAATCATGAATCATGAATCATGAATTGAATCATGAATCATGAATCATGAATTGAATCATGAATTGAATCATGAATCATGAATCATAAATTGAATCATGAATCATGAATCATGAATCATGAATTGAATCATGAATCATGAATCATAAATTGAATCATGAATCATGAATTGAATCATGAATCAAGAATCATGAATTAAATCATGAATCATGAAATGAATCATGAATCATGAATCATAAATCGAATCATGAATCATGAATTGAATCATGAATCGAATCATGAATTTAGTCATGAATCGAATCATGAATTTAGTCATGAATCATGAATTAAATCATGAATCATGAATCATGAATCAAATCTTGAATCATAATTTGAATCATCAATCATGAATCATGAATTGAATCATGAATCATGAATCATGAATTGAATCATGAATCATGAATCAAATCATGAATCATGAATTAAATCATGAATCATGAATCATGAATCAAATCTTGAATCAAAATTTGAATCATCAATCATGAATCATGAATTGAATCATGAATCATGAATCATGAATTGAATCATGAATCATGAATCAAATCATGAATCATGAATTGAATCATGAATCATGAATTATGAATCATGAATTGAATCATGAATCATTAATCATGAATCAAATCATGAATCATGAATTATGAATCATGAATTGAATCATGAATCATGAATCATGAATCAAATCATGAATCATGAATTGAATCACGAATCATGAATCATGAATTCAGTCATGAATCATGAATTAAATCATGAATCATGAATCATGAATCAAATCTTGAATCATGAATTAAATCATGAATCATGAATCATGAATTGAATCATGAATCATGAATCATGAATTGAATCATGAATCATTAATCATGAATCATGAATCATGAATCATGAATCATGAATCGAATCATGAATCATGAATTCAATCATGAATTGAATCATGAATCATGAATTGAATCATGAAATGAATCATGAATCATGAATCATGAATTGAATCATGAATGGAATCATGAATCATGAATTGAATCATGAATTGAATCATGAATCATGAATCGAATCATGAATCATGAATCGAATCATGAATCATGAATTGAATCATGAATTGAATCATGAATCATGAATGGAATCATGAATCATGAATTGAATCATGAATTGAATCATGAATTATGAATCGAATCATGAATCATGAATCGAATCATGAATCATGAATTGAATCATGAATTGAATCATGAATTGAATCATGAATCATGAATCATAAATCGAATCTTGAGTCATAAATCTTAAATCATGAATTGTATCTTGAATTATGAATCATGAATCATGAATCGAATCATGAATCATGAATCGAATCATGAATCATGAATCAAATTATGAATTGAATCATGAATCGAATCATGAATTAAATCATGAATCATGAATTGAATCATGAATCATGAATCATGAATCATGAATTGAATCATGAATTGAATCATGAATCATGAATTATGAATCATGAATTGAATCATGAATCATGAATTGAATCATGAATTGAATCATAAATCATGAATCATGAATCATGAATCATAAATCATGAATTGAATCATGAATTGAATCATGAATCATCAATTGAAGCATGAATCATGAATCATGAATCGAATCATGAATCATGAATCGAATCATGAATCATGAATCAAATTATGAATTGAATCATGAATCGAATCGTGAATTGAATCATGAATCATGAATTGAATCATGAATTATGAATCATGAATTGAATCATGAATCATGAATCATGAATTGAATCATGAATTGAATCATGAATTGAATAATGATTAATGAATCATAAATCGAATCATGAATCATGAATCATGAATTGAATCATGAAACATGAATCATAAATTGAATCATGAATCATGAATCATGAATTGAATCATGAATCAAGAATCATGAATTAAATCATGAATCATGAAATGAATCATGAATCATGAATCATAAATCGAATCATGAATCATGAATTGAATCATGAATCGAATCATGAATTTAGTCATGAATCGAATCATGAATTTAGTCATGAATCATGAATTAAATCATGAATCATGAATCATGAATCAAATCTTGAATCATAATTTGAATCATCAATCATGAATCATGAATTGAATCATGAATCATGAATCATGAATTGAATCATGAATCATGAATCAAATCATGAATCATGAATTAAATCATGAATCATGAATCATGAATCAAATCTTGAATCATAATTTGAATCATCAATCATGAATCATGAATTGAATCATGAATCATGAATCATGAATTGAATCATGAATCATGAATCAAATCATGAATCATGAATTGAATCATGAATCATGAATTATGAATCATGAATTGAATCATGAATCATTAATCATGAATCAAATCATGAATCATGAATCATGAATTATGAATCATGAATTGAATAATGAATCATGAATCATGAATCAAATCATGAATCATGAATTGAATCACGAATCATGAATCATGAATTTAGTCATGAATCATGAATTAAATCATGAATCATGAATCATGAATCAAATCTTGAATCATGAATTAAATCATGAATCATGAATCATGAATTGAATCATGAATCATGAATCATGAATTGAATCATGAATCATGAATTGAATCATGAATCATGAAACATGAATTGAATCATAAATCATGAATCGAATCATGAATTATGAATCATGAATTGAATCATGAATCATTAATCATGAATCATGAATCATTAATCATGAATCATAAATTGAACCATGAATCATGAATCATGAATCGAATCATGAATCAAGAATCATGAATCGAATCATGAATCATGAATTGAATCATGAATCATGAATCATGAAATGAATCATGAATCATTAATCATGAATCGAATCATGAATCATGAATCATGAATCGAATCATGAATCATGAATTGAATCATGAATTGAATCATGAATCATGAATTGAATCATGAAATGAATCATGAATCATGAATCATGAATTGAATCATGAATGGAATCATGAATCATGAATTGAATCATGAATTGAATCATGAATCATGAATCGAATCATGAATCATGAATCGAATCATGAATCATGAATTAAATCATGAATTGAATAATGAATCATGAATTAAATCATGAATTGAATCATGAATTGAATCATGAATCATGAATTGAATCATGAATCATGAATCATAAATCGAATCTTGAGTCATAAATCTTAAATCATGAATTGTATCTTGAATTATGAATCATGAATTGAATCATGAATCATGAATCATGAATCGAATCATGAATCATGAATCGAATCATAAATCAAATTATGAATTGAATCATGAATCGAATCATGAATTAAATCATGAATCATGAATTGAATCATGAATCATGAATCATGAATCATGAATTGAATCATGAATTGAATCATGAATCATGAATTATGAATCATGAATTGAATCATGAATCATGAATCATGAATTGAATCATGAATTGAATCATAAATCATGAATCATGAATCATGAATCATAAATCATGAATTGAATCATGAATTGAATCATGAATCATCAATTGAAGCATGAATCATGAATCATGAATCGAATCATGAATCATGAATCGAATCATGAATCATGAATCAAATTATGAATTGAATCATGAATCGAATCGTGAATTGAATCATGAATCATGAATTGAATCATGAATCATGAATCATGAATCATGAATTGAATCATGAATCATGAATTATAAATCATGAATTGAATCATGAATCATGAATCATGAATTGAATCATGAATTGTATCATAAATCATGAATCATGAATCATGAATCATGAATTGAATCATGAATTGAATAATGAATTGAATCATGAATCATGAATTGAATCATGAATCATGAATCATAAATCGAATCTTGAGTCATGAATCATAAATCATGAATTGTATCTTGAAATATGAATCATGAATTGAATCATGAATCATGAATCATGAATTGAATCATGAATCATGAATCATGAATTGAATCATGAATTGAATCATGAATCATGAATTGAATAATGAATCATGAATCATAAATCGAATCATGAATCATGAATCATGAATTGAATCATGAATCATGAATCATAAATTGAATTATGAATCATGAATTGAATCATGAATCAAGAATCATGAATTGAATCATGAATCATGAAATGAATCATGAATCATGAATCATAAATCGAATCATGAATCATGAATTGAATCATGAATCGAATCATGAATTTAGTCATGAATCGAATCATGAATTTAGTCATGAATCATGAATTAAATCATGAATCGAATCATGAATTTAGTCATGAATCATGAATTAAATCATGAATCATGAATCATGAATCAAATCTTGAATCATAATTTGAATCATCAATCATGAATCATGAATTGAATCATGAATCATGAATCATGAATTGAATCATGAATCATGAATCAAATCATGAATCATGAATTAAATCATGAATCATGAATCATGAATCAAATCTTGAATCATAATTTGAATCATCAATCATGAATCATGAATTGAATCATGAATCATGAATCATGAATCAAATCATGAATCATGAATCATGAATTTAATCACGAATCATGAATCATGAATCGAATCATGAATCATGAATTATGAATCATGAATTGAATCATGAATCATGAATTATGAATCATGAATTAAATCATGAATCATGAATCATAAATTGATTCATGAATTGAATTATGAATCATGAATTGAATCATGAATCATGAATCATGAATCGAATCATGAATCATGAATCGATTAATGAATCATGAATCAAATTATGAATTGAATCATGAATCGAATCATGAATTGAATCATGAATCATGAATTGAATCATGAATCATGAATCATGAATCATGAATTGAATCATGAATCATGAATTATGAATCATGAATTGAATCATGAATCATGAATCATGAATTGAATCATGAATTGAATCATAAATCATGAATCAAGAATCAGGAATTGAATCATGAATCAAGAATCATAAATTGAATCATAAATCATGAATCATGAATCAAGAATCATGAATTGAATCATGAATCATGAATTGAATCATGAATCATGAATCATGAATTGAATCATTAATCAAGAATCATGAATTGAATCATGAATCATGAATTGATTCATGAATCATGAATCATAAATCAAATTATGAATCATGAATTGAATCATGAATCGAATCATGAATTGAGTCATGAATCATGAATTGAATCATGAATCATGAATCATGAATTGAATCATGAATCATGAATTATGAATCAAATCTTGAATCATGAATTGAATCATGAATCATGAATCATGTATTGAATCATGAATCATGAATCATGAATTGAATCTTGAATCATGAATCGAATCATAAATCATGAATCATAAATTGAATCATGAATCATGAATCATGAATTGAATCATGAATCATGAATCATGAATTAAATCATGAATCATGAATTATGAATCATGAATTGAATCATGAATCATGAATCATGAATTGAATCATGAATTGAATCATAAATCATGAATCATGAATCATAAATTGAATCATGAATCATGAATTATGATTCATGAATTGAATCATGAATCAAGAATCATGAATTGAATCATGAATCAAGAATCATAAATTGAATCATGAATCATGAATCATGAATTAAATCATGAATTGAATCATGAATCATGAATCATGAATTGAATCATGAATCATGAATCATGAATCGAATCATGAATCATGAATCATGAATTGAATCATGAATCGAATCATGAATCATGAATCGAATCATGAATCATGAATCAAATTATGAATTGAATCATGAATCGAATCATGAATTAAATCATGAATCATGAATTGAATCATGAATCATGAATCATGAATCATGAATTGAATCATGAATTGAATCATGAATCATGAATTATGAATCATGAATTGAATCATGAATCATGAATCATGAATTGAATCATGAATTGAATCATAAATCATGAATCATGAATCATGAATCATAAATCATGAATTGAATCATGAATTGAATCATGAATCATCAATTGAAGCATGAATCATGAATCATGAATCGAATCATGAATCATGAATCGAATCATGAATCATGAATCAAATTATGAATTGAATCATGAATCGAATCGTGAATTGAATCATGAATCATGAATCATGAATTGAATCATGAATCATGAATTATAAATCATGAATTGAATCATGAATCATGAATCATGAATTGAATCATGAATTGAATCATAAATCATGAATCATGAATCATGAATCATGAATTGAATCATGAATTGAATCATGAATTGAATCATGAATCATGAATTGAATCATGAATCATGAATCATAAATCGAATCTTGAGTCATGAATCATAAATCATGAATTGTATCTTGAAATATGAATCATGAATTGAATCATGAATCATGAATCATGAATTGAATCATGAATCATGAATCATGAATTGAATCATGAATTGAATCATGAATCATGAATTGAATAATGAATCATGAATCATAAATCGAATCATGAATCATGAATCATGAATTGAATCATGAATCATGAATCATAAATTGAATCATGAATCATGAATTGAATCATGAATCAAGAATCATGAATTGAATCATGAATCATGAAATGAATCATGAATCATGAATCATAAATCGAATCATTAATCATGAATTGAATCATGAATCGAATCATGAATTTAGTCATGATTCGAATCATGAATTTAGTCATGAATCATGAATTAAATCATGAATCATGAATCATGAATCAAATCTTGAATCATAATTTGAATCATCAATCATGAATCATGAATTGAATCATGAATCATGAATTGAATCATGAATCATCAATCAAATCATGAATCATGAATTAAATCATGAATCATGAATCATAAATCAAATCTTGAATCATAATTTGAATCATCAATCATGAATCATGAATTGAATCATGAATCATGAATTATGAATTGAATCATGAATCATGAATCAAATCATGAATCATGAATTGAATCATGAATCATGAATTATGAATCATGAATTGAATCATGAATCATGAATCATGAATCAAATCATGAATCATGAATCATGAATTGAATCACGAATCATGAATCATGAATCGAATCATGAATCATGAATTATGAATCATGAATTAAATCATGAATCATGAATTATGAATCATGAATTAAATCATGAATCATGAATCATAAATTGAATCATGAATTGAATTATGAATCATGAATCATGAATTGAATCATGAATCATGAATCATGAATCGAATCATAAATCATGAATCGATTAATGAATCATGAATCAAATTATGAATTGAATCATGAATCGAATCATGAATTGAATCATGAATCATGAACTGAATCATGAATCATGAATCATGAATCATGAATTATGAATCATGAATTGAATCATGAATCATGAATCATGAATTGAATCATGAATTGAATCATAAATCATGAATCATGAATCATGAATCATAAATCATGAATTGAATCATGAATCATGAATCATGAATCATAAATTGAATCATGAATCATGAATTATGATTCATGAATTGAATCATGAATCAAGAATCAGGAATTGAATCATGAATCAAGAATCATAAATTAAATCATAAATCATAAATCATAAATCAAAAATCATGAATTGAATCATGAATCATGAATTGAATCATGAATCATGAATTGATTCATGAATCATGAATCATAAATCGAATTATGAATCATGAATTGAATCATGAATCGAATCATGAATTGAGTCATGAATTATGAATTGAATCATGAATCATGAATCATGAATTGAATCATGAATCATGAATCATGAATTGAATCATGAATTGAATCATAAATCATGAATCATGAATCATGAATCATAAATCATGAATTGAATCATGAATTGAATCATGAATCATCAATTGAAGCATGAATCATGAATCATGAATCGAATCATGAATCATGAATCGAATCATGAATCATGAATCAAATTATGAATTGAATCATGAATCATGAATCATGAATCGAATCATGAATCATGAATCGAATCATGAATCATGAATCAAATTATGAATTGAATCATGAATCGAATCGTGAATTGAATCATGAATCATGAATTGAATCATGAATCATGAATCATAAATCGAATCTTGAGTCATGAATCATAAATCATGAATTGTATCTTGAAATATGAATCATGAATTGAATCATGAATCATGAATCATGAATTGAATCATGAATCATGAATCATGAATTGAATCATGAATTGAATCATGAATCATGAATTGAATAATGAATCATGAATCATAAATCGAATCATGAATCATGAATCATGAATTGAATCATGAATCATGAATCATAAATTGAATCATGAATCATGAATTGAATCATGAATCAAGAATCATGAATTGAATCATGAATCATGAAATGAATCATGAATCATGAATCATAAATCGAATCATTAATCATGAATTGAATCATGAATCGAATCATGAATTTAGTCATGAATCGAATCATGAATTTAGTCATGAATCATGAATTAAATCATGAATCATGAATCATGAATCAAATCTTGAATCATAATTTGAATCATCAATCATGAATCATGAATTGAATCATGAATCATGAATTGAATCATGAATCATCAATCAAATCATGAATCATGAATTAAATCATGAATCATGAATCATAAATCAAATCTTGAATCATAATTTGAATCATCAATCATGAATCATGAATTGAATCATGAATCATGAATTATGAATTGAATCATGAATCATGAATCAAATCATGAATCATGAATTGAATCATGAATCATGAATTATGAATCATGAATTGAATCATGAATCATGAATCATGAATCAAATCATGAATCATGAATCATGAATTGAATCACGAATCATGAATCATGAATCGAATCATGAATCATGAATTATGAATCATGAATTAAATCATGAATCATGAATTATGAATCATGAATTAAATCATGAATCATGAATCATAAATTGAATCATGAATTGAATTATGAATCATGAATCATGAATTGAATCATGAATCATGAATCATGAATCGAATCATAAATCATGAATCGATTAATGAATCATGAATCAAATTATGAATTGAATCATGAATCGAATCATGAATTGAATCATGAATCATGAACTGAATCATGAATCATGAATCATGAATCATGAATTATGAATCATGAATTGAATCATGAATCATGAATCATGAATTGAATCATGAATTGAATCATAAATCATGAATCATGAATCATGAATCATAAATCATGAATTGAATCATGAATCATGAATCATGAATCATAAATTGAATCATGAATCATGAATTATGATTCATGAATTGAATCATGAATCAAGAATCAGGAATTGAATCATGAATCAAGAATCATAAATTAAATCATAAATCATAAATCATAAATCAAAAATCATGAATTGAATCATGAATCATGAATTGAATCATGAATCATGAATTGATTCATGAATCATGAATCATAAATCGAATTATGAATCATGAATTGAATCATGAATCGAATCATGAATTGAGTCATGAATTATGAATTGAATCATGAATCATGAATCATGAATTGAATCATGAATCATGAATCATGAATTGAATCATGAATTGAATCATAAATCATGAATCATGAATCATGAATCATAAATCATGAATTGAATCATGAATTGAATCATGAATCATCAATTGAAGCATGAATCATGAATCATGAATCGAATCATGAATCATGAATCGAATCATGAATCATGAATCAAATTATGAATTGAATCATGAATCATGAATCATGAATCGAATCATGAATCATGAATCGAATCATGAATCATGAATCAAATTATGAATTGAATCATGAATCGAATCGTGAATTGAATCATGAATCATGAATTGAATCATGAATCATGAATCATGAATTGAATCATGAATCATGAATTATAAATCATGAATTGAATCATGAATCATGAATCATGAATTGAATCATGAATTGTATCATAAATCATGAATCATGAATCATGAATCATGAATTGAATCATGAATTGAATAATGAATTGAATCATGAATCATGAATTGAATCATGAATCATGAATCATAAATCGAATCTTGAGTCATGAATCATAAATCATGAATTGTATCTTGAAATATGAATCATGAATTGAATCATGAATCATGAATCATGAATTGAATCATGAATCATGAATTGAATCATGAATTGAATCATGAATCATGAATTGAATAATGAATCATGAATCATAAATCGAATCATGAATCATGAATCATGAATTGAATCATGAATCATGAATCATAAATTGAATTATGAATCATGAATTGAATCATGAATCAAGAATCATGAATTGAATCATGAATCATGAAATGAATCATGAATCATGAATCATAAATCGAATCATGAATCATGAATTGAATCATGAATCGAATCATGAATTTAGTCATGAATCGAATCATGAATTTAGTCATGAATCATGATTTAAATCATGAATCGAATCATGAATTTAGTCATGAATCATGAATTAAATCATGAATCATGAATCATGAATCAAATCTTGAATCATAATTTGAATCATCAATCATGAATCATGAATTGAATCATGAATCATGAATCATGAATTGAATCATGAATCATGAATCAAATCATGAATCATGAATTAAATCATGAATCATGAATCATGAATCAAATCTTGAATCATAATTTGAATCATCAATCATGAATCATGAATTGAATCATGAATCATGAATCATGAATCAAATCATGAATCATGAATCATGAATTTAATCACGAATCATGAATCATGAATCGAATCATGAATCATGAATTATGAATCATGAATTGAATCATGAATCATGAATTATGAATCATGAATTAAATCATGAATCATGAATCATAAATTGATTCATGAATTGAATTATGAATCATGAATTGAATCATGAATCATGAATCATGAATCGAATCATGAATCATGAATCGATTAATGAATCATGAATCAAATTATGAATTGAATCATGAATCGAATCATGAATTGAATCATGAATCATGAATTGAATCATGAATCATGAATCATGAATCATGAATTGAATCATGAATCATGAATTATGAATCATGAATTGAATCATGAATCATGAATCATGAATTGAATCATGAATTGAATCATAAATCATGAATCAAGAATCAGGAATTGAATCATGAATCAAGAATCATAAATTGAATCATAAATCATGAATCATGAATCAAGAATCATGAATTGAATCATGAATCATGAATTGAATCATGAATCATGAATTGAATCATTAATCAAGAATCATGAATTGAATCATGAATCATGAATTGATTCATGAATCATGAATCATAAATCAAATTATGAATCATGAATTGAATCATGAATCGAATCATGAATTGAGTCATGAATCATGAATTGAATCATGAATCATGAATCATAAATTGAATCATGAATCATGAATTATGAATCAAATCTTGAATCATGAATTGAATCATGAATCATGAATCATGTATTGAATCATGAATCATGAATCATGAATTGAATCTTGAATCATGAATTGAATCATAAATCATGAATCATAAATTGAATCATGAATCATGAATCATGAATTGAATCATGAATCATGAATCATGAATTAAATCATGAATCATGAATTATGAATCATGAATTGAATCATGAATCATGAATCATGAATTGAATCATGAATTGAATCATAAATCATGAATCATGAATCATAAATTGAATCATGAATCATGAATTATGATTCATGAATTGAATCATGAATCAAGAATCATGAATTGAATCATGAATCAAGAATCATAAATTGAATCATGAATCATGAATCATGAATTAAATCATGAATTGAATCATGAATCATGAATCATGAATTGAATCATGAATCATGAATCATGAATTGAATCATGAATCAAGAATCATGAATTGAATCATGAATCATGAATTGATTCATGAATCATGAATCATAAATCGAATTATGAATCATGAATTGAATCATGAATCGAATCATGAATTGAGTCATAAATCATGAATTGATTCATGAATCATGAATCATAAATCGAATTATGAATCATGAATTGAATCATGAATCGAATCATGAATTGAGTCATGAATCATGAATTGAATCATGAATCGAATCATGAATTGAGTCATGAATCATGAATTGAATCATGAATCATGAATCATGAATTGAATCATAAATCATGAATTATGAATCAAATCTTGAATCATGAATTGAATCATGAATCATGAATCATGTATTGAATCATGAATCATGAATCATGAATTGAATCATGAATCATGAATCGAATCATGAATCATGAATCATGAATTGAATCATGAATCGAATCATGAATCATGAATCGAATCATGAATCATGAATCAAATTATTAATTGAATCATGAATCGAATCATGAATTAAATCATGAATCATGAATTGAATCATGAATCATGAATCATGAATCATGAATTGAATCATGAATTGAATCATGAATCATGAATTATGAATCATGAATTGAATCATGAATCATGAATCATGAATTGAATCATGAATTGAATCATAAATCATGAATCATGAATCATGAATCATAAATCATGAATTGAATCATGAATTGAATCATGAATCATCAATTGAAGCATGAATCATGAATCATGAATCGAATCATGAATCATGAATCGAATCATGAATCATGAATCAAATTATGAATTGAATCATGAATCGAATCGTGAATTGAATCATGAATCATGAATCATGAATTGAATCATGAATCATGAATTATAAATCATGAATTGAATCATGAATCATGAATCATGAATTGAATCATGAATTGAATCATAAATCATGAATCATGAATCATGAATCATGAATTGAATCATGAATTGAATCATGAATTGAATCATGAATCATGAATTGAATCATGAATCATGAATCATAAATCGAATCTTGAGTCATGAATCATAAATCATGAATTGTATCTTGAAATATGAATCATGAATTGAATCATGAATCATGAATTGAATCATGAATCATGAATCATGAATTGAATCATGAATTGAATCATGAATCATGAATTGAATAATGAATCATGAATCATAAATCGAATCATGAATCATGAATCATGAATTGAATCATGAATCATGAATCATAAATTGAATCATGAATCATGAATTGAATCATGAATCAAGAATCATGAATTGAATCATGAATCATGAAATGAATCATGAATCATGAATCATAAATCGAATCATTAATCATGAATTGAATCATGAATCGAATCATGAATTTAGTCATGAATCGAATCATGAATTTAGTCATGAATCATGAATTAAATCATGAATCATGAATCATGAATCAAATCTTGAATCATAATTTGAATCATCAATCATGAATCATGAATTGAATCATGAATCATGAATTGAATCATGAATCATCAATCAAATCATGAATCATGAATTAAATCATGAATCATGAATCATGAATCAAATCTTGAATCATAATTTGAATCATCAATCATGAATCATGAATTGAATCATGAATCATGAATTATGAATTGAATCATGAATCATGAATCAAATCATGAATCATGAATTGAATCATGAATCATGAATTATGAATCATGAATTGAATCATGAATCATGAATCATGAATCAAATCATGAATCATGAATCATGAATTGAATCACGAATCATGAATCATGAATCGAATCATGAATCATGAATTATGAATCATGAATTAAATCATGAATCATGAATTATGAATCATGAATTAAATCATGAATCATGAATCATAAATTGAATCATGAATTGAATTATGAATCATGAATCATGAATTGAATCATGAATCATGAATCATGAATCGAATCATAAATCATGAATCGATTAATGAATCATGAATCAAATTATGAATTGAATCATGAATCGAATCATGAATTGAATCATGAATCATGAACTGAATCATGAATCATGAATCATGAATCATGAATTATGAATCATGAATTGAATCATGAATCATGAATCATGAATTGAATCATGAATTAAATCATAAATCATGAATCATGAATCATGAATCATAAATCATGAATTGAATCATGAATCATGAATCATGAATCATAAATTGAATCATGAATCATGAATTATGATTCATGAATTGAATCATGAATCAAGAATCAGGAATTGAATCATGAATCAAGAATCATAAATTAAATCATAAATCATGAATCATGAATCAAGAATCATGAATTGAATCATGAATCATGAATTGAATCATGAATCATGAATTGATTCATGAATCATGAATCATAAATCGAATTATGAATCATGAATTGAATCATGAATCGAATCATGAATTGAGTCATGAATTATGAATTGAATCATGAATCATGAATCATGAATTGAATCATGAATCATGAATTATGAATCAAATCTTGAATCATGAATTGAATCATGAATCATGAATCATGTATTGAATCATGAATCATGAATCATGAATTGAATCATGAATCATGTATCGAATCATAAATCATGAATCATAAATTGAATCATGAATCATGAATCATGAATTGAATCATGAATCATGAATCATGAATCATGAATTAAATCATGAATCAAGAATCATGAATTGAATCATGAATCAAGAATCATAAATTGAATCATGAATCATGAATCATGAATTAAATCATGAATTGAATCATGAATCATGAATCATGAATTGAATCATGAATCATGAATCATGAATTGAATCATGAATCAAGAATCATGAATTGAATCATGAATCATGAATTGATTCATGAATCATGAATCATAAATCGAATTATGAATCATGAATTGAATCATGAATCGAATCATGAATTGAGTCATGAATCATGAATTGAATCATGAATCATGAATCATGAATTGAATCATAAATCATGGATTATGAATCAAATCTTGAATCATGAATGGAATCATGAATCATGAATCATGTATTGAATCATGAATCATGAATCATGAATTGAATCATGAATCATGAATCGAATCATGAATCATGAATCATGAATTGAATCATGAATCGAATCATGAATCATGAATCGAATCATGAATCATGAATCAAATTATGAATTGAATCATGAATCGAATCATGAATTAAATCATGAATCATGAATTGAATCATGAATTGAATCATGAATCATGAATTATGAATCATGAATTGAATCATGAATCATGAATCATGAATTGAATCATGAATTGAATCATAAATCATGAATCATGAATCATGAATCATAAATCATGAATTGAATCATGAATTGAATCATGAATCATCAATTGAAGCATGAATCATGAATCATGAATCGAATCATGAATCGAATCATGAATCATGAATCAAATTATGAATTGAATCATGAATCGAATCGTGAATTGAATCATGAATCATGAATTGAATCATGAATCATGAATCATGAATCATGAATTGAATCATGAATCATGAATTATAAATCATGAATTAAATCATGAATCATGAATCATGAATTGAATCATGAATTGAATCATAAATCATGAATCATGAATCATGAATCATGAATTGAATCATGAATTGAATCATGAATTGAATCATGAATCATGAATTGAATCATGAATCATGAATCATAAATCGAATCTTGAGTCATGAATCATGAATTGAATAATGAATTAAATCATGAATCATGAATTATGGATTATGAATTGAATCATGAACCATGAATTGAATCATGAATTGAATCATAAATCATGAATCATAAATCATGAATCATAAATCATGAATTGAATCATGAATTGAATCCTGAATCATGAATCATGAATCATAAATTGAATCATGAATCATGAATTATGATTCATGAATTGAATCATGAATCAAGAATCATAAATTGAATCATGAATCAAGAATCATAAATTGAATCATGAATCATGAATTAAATCATGAATTGAATCATGAATCATGAATCATGAATTGAATCATGAATCATGAATTGAATCATGAATCAAGAATCATGAATTGAATCATGAATCATGAATTGATTCATGAATCATGAATCATAAATCGAATTATGAATCATGAATTGAATCATGAATCGAATCATGAATTGAGTCATGAATCATGAATCGAATCATGAATCATGAACCATGAATTGAATCATGAATCATGAATTATGAATCAAATCTTGAATCATGAATTGAATCATGAATCGAATCATGAATTTAGTCTTGAATCGAATCATGAATTTAGTCATGAATCATGAATTGAATCATGAATCATGAATTATGAATCATGAATTAAATCATGAATAATGAATCATAAATTGAATCATGAATTGAATCATGAATCATGAATCATGAATTGAATCATGAATCATGAATCATGAATTGAATCATGAATCATGAATCATGAATTGAATCATGAATCATGAATTGAAGCATGAAGCATGAATTGAAGCATGAAGCATGAATCATGAATCGTATCATGAATCATGAATCGAATCATGAATCATGAATCAAATTATGAATTGAATCATGAATCGAATCATGAATTGAATCATGAATCATGAATTGAATCATGAATCATGAATCATGAATCATGAATTGAATCATGAATCATGAATTATGAATCATGAATCATGAATTGAATCATGAATTGAATCATAAATCATGAATCATGAATCATGAATCATAAATCATGAATTGAATCATGAATCATGAATCATGAATCATAAATTGAATCATGAATCATGAATCGAATCATGAATCATGAATCATGAATTGAATCATGAATCATGAATCATGAATCATGAATTGAATCATGAATTGAATCATGAATCATGAATCATGAATAATGAATTGAATCATGAATCAAGAATCATGAATTGAATCATGAATCATGAATTAATTCATAAATCATGAATCATAAATCGAATTATGAATCATGAATTGAATCATGAATCGAATCATGAATTGAGTCATGAATCATGAATCGAATCATGAATCATGAACCATGAATTGAATCATGAATCATGAATTATGAATCAAATCTTGAATCATGAATTGAATCATGAATCGAATCATGAATTTAGTCTTGAATCGAATCATGAATTTAGTCATGAATCATGAATCATGAATCATGAATCATGAATCAAATCTTGAATCATGAATTGAATCATGAATCATGAATCATGAATTGAATCATGAATCATGAATCATGAATTGAATCATGAATCATGAATCAAATCATGAATCATGAATTATGAATCATGAATTGAATCATGAATCATGAATCATGAATCAAATCAGGAATCATGAATCATGAATTGAATCATGAATCATGAATCGAATCATGAATCATGAATTATGAATCATGAATTGAATCATGAATCATGAATTATGAATCATGAATTAAATCATGAATAATGAATCATAAATTGAATCATGAATTGAATCATGAATCATGAATCATGAATTGAATCATGAATCATGAATCATGAATTGAATCATGAATCATGAATCATGAATCATGAATTGAATCATGAATCATGAATTGAAGCATAAAGCATGAATCATGAATCGAATCATGAATCATGAATCGAATCATGAATCATGAATCAAATTATGAATTGAATCATGAATTGAATCATGAATTGAATCATGAATTGAATCATAAATCATGAATCATAAATCATGAATCATAAATCATGAATTGAATCTTGAATTGAATCATGAATCATGAATCATGAATCATAAATTGAATCATGAATCATGAATTATGATTCATGAATTGAATCATGAATCAAGAATCATAAACTGAATCATGAATCAAGAATCATAAATTGAATCATGAATCATGAATCATGAATTAAATCATGAATCATGAATCATGAATTGAATCATAAATCATGAATTGAATCATGAATCAAGAATCATGAATTGAATCATGAATCATGAATTGAATTATGAATCATGAATTGAATCATGAATCGAATCATGAATTGAGTCATGAATCATGAATCGAATCATGAATCATGAATCATGAATTGAATCATGAATCATGAATTATGAATCAAATCTTGAATCATGAATTGAATCATGAATCGAATCATGAATTTAGTCATGAATCGAATCATGAATTTAGTCATGAATCATGAATTAAATCATGAATCATGAATCATGAATCAAATCTTGAATCATGAATTGAATCATGAATCATGAATTGAATCATGAATCATGAATCATGAATTGAATCATGAATCATGAATCAAATCATGAATCATGAATTGAATCATAAATCATGAATTATGAATCATGAATTGAATCATGAATCATGAATCATAAATCAAATCAGGAATCATGAATCATGAATTGAATCACGAATCATGAATCATGAATCGAATCATGAATCATGAATTATGAATCATGAATTGAATCATGAATCATGAATTATGAATCATGAATTAAATCATGAATAATGAATCATAAATTGAATCATGAATTGAATCATGAATCATGAATCATGAATTGAATCATGAATCATGAATCATGAATTGAATCATGAATCATGAATCATGAATTGAATCATGAATCATGAATTGAAGCATGAAGCATGAATTGAAGCATGAAGCATGAATCATGAATCGTATCATGAATCATGAATCGAATCATGAATCATGAATCAAATTATGAATTGAATCATGAATCGAATCATGAATTGAATCATGAATCATGAATTGAATCATGAATCATGAATCATGAATCATGAATTGAATCATGAATCATGAATTATGAATCATGAATTGATTCATGAATCATGAATCATGAATTGAATCATGAATTGAATCATAAATCATGAATCATGAATCATGAATCATAAATCATGAATTGAATCATGAATCATGAATCATGAATCATAAATTGAATCATGAATCATGAATTATGATTCATGAATTGAATCATGAATCAAGAATCATGAATTGAATCATGAATCATGAATTGAATCATGAATCATGAATCATGAATCATGAATTGAATCATGAATTATGAATCATGAATTGATTCATGAATCATGAATCATGAATTGAATCATGAATTGAATCATAAATCATGAATCATGAATCATGAATCATAAATCATGAATTGAATCATGAATCATGAATCATGAATCATAAATTGAATCATGAATCATGAATTATGATTCATGAATTGAATCATGAATCAAGAATCATGAATTGAATCATGAATCAAGAATCATAAATTGAATCATAAATCATGAATCATGAATTAAATCATGAATTGAATCATGAATCATGAATCATGAATTGAATCATGAATCATGAATCATGAATTAAATCATGAATTGAATCATGAATCATGAATCATGAATTGAATCATGAATCATGAATCATGAATTGAATCATGAATCAAGAATCATGAATTGATCCATGAATCATGAATTGATTCATGAATCATGAATCATAAATCGAATTATGAATCATGAATTGAATCATGAATCGAATCATGAATTGAGTCATGAATCATGAATTGAATCATAAAACATGAATCATGAATTGAATCATGAATCATGAATTATGAATCAAATCTTGAATCATGAATTGAATCATGTATCATGAATTGAATCATGAATCATGAATCGAATCATAAATCATGAATCATGAATTGAATCATGAATCATGAATCATGAATTGAATCATGAATCATGAATTAAATCATGAATCATGAATTATGAATCATGAATTGAATCATGAATCATGAATCATGAATCATGAATCATGAATCATGAATTGAATCATGAATCATGAATTAAATCATGAATCATGAATCGAATCATAAATCATGAATCATGAATTGAATCATGAATCATGAATCATGAATTGAATCATGAATCATGAATTAAATCATGAATCATGAATTATGAATCATGAATTGAATCATAAATCATGAATCATGAATCATGAATCATAAATCATGAATTGAATCATGAATCATGAATCATGAATTGAATCATGAATCAAGAATCATGAATTTTATCATGAATCATGAATTGATTCATGAATCATCAATCATAAATCGAATTATGAATCATGAATTGAATCATGAATCGAATCATGAATTGAGTCATGAATCATGAATTGAATCATGAATCATGAATCATGAATTGAATCATGAATCATGAATTATGAATCAAATCTTGAATCATGAATTGAATCATGAATCATGAATCATGAATTGAATCATGAATCATGAATCGAATCATGAATCATGAATCATGAATTGAATCATGAATCATGAATCATGTATTGAATCATGAATCATGAATCATGAATTGAATCATGAATCATGAATCGAATCATGAATCATGAATCATGAATTGAATCATGAATCATGAATCATGAATCATGAATTGAATCATGAATTGAATCATGAATCATGAATCATGAATAATGAATTGAATCATGAATCAAGAATCATGAATTGAATCATGAATCATGAATTGATTCATGAATCATGAATCATAAATCGAATTATGAATCATGAATTGAATCATGAATCGAATCATGAATTGAGTCATGAATCATGAATCGAATCATGAATCATGAACCATGAATTGAATCATGAATCATGAATTATGAATCAAATCTTGAATCATGAATTGAATCATGAATCGAATCATGAATTTAGTCTTGAATCGAATCATGAATTTAGTCATGAATCATGAATTAAATCATGAATCATGAATCATGAATCAAATCTTGAATCATGAATTGAATCATGAATCATGAATCATGAATTGAATCATGAATCATGAATCATGAATTGAATCATGAATCATGAATCAAATCATGAATCATGAATTATGAATCATGAATTGAATCATGAATCATGAATCATGAATCAAATCAGGAATCATGAATCATGAATTGAATCATGAATCATGAATCGAATCATGAATCATGAATTATGAATCATGAATTGAATCATGAATCATGAATTATGAATCATGAATTAAATCATGAATAATGAATCATAAATTGAATCATGAATTGAATCATGAATCATGAATCATGAATTGAATCATGAATCATGAATCATGAATTGAATCATGAATCATGAATCATGAATCATGAATTGAATCATGAATCATGAATTGAAGCATAAAGCATGAATCATGAATCGAATCATGAATCATGAATCGAATCATGAATCATGAATCAAATTATGAATTGAATCATGAATTGAATCATGAATTGAATCATGAATTGAATCATAAATCATGAATCATAAATCATGAATCATAAATCATGAATTGAATCATGAATTGAATCATGAATCATGAATCATGAATCATAAATTGAATCATGAATCATGAATTATGATTCATGAATTGAATCATGAATCAAGAATCATAAACTGAATCATGAATCAAGAATCATAAATTGAATCATGAATCATGAATCATGAATTAAATCATGAATCATGAATCATGAATTGAATCATAAATCATGAATTGAATCATGAATCAAGAATCATGAATTGAATCATGAATCATGAATTGAATTATGAATCATGAATTGAATCATGAATCGAATCATGAATTGAGTCATGAATCATGAATCGAATCATGAATCATGAATCATGAATTGAATCATGAATTATGAATCAAATCTTGAATCATGAATTGAATCATGAATCGAATCATGAATTTAGTCATGAATCGAATCATGAATTTAGTCATGAATCATGAATTAAATCATGAATCATGAATCATGAATCAAATCTTGAATCATGAATTGAATCATGAATCATGAATCATGAATTGAATCATGAATCATGAATCATGAATTGAATCATGAATCATGAATCAAATCATGAATCATGAATTGAATCATAAATCATGAATTATGAATCATGAATTGAATCATGAATCATGAATCATGAATCAAATCAGGAATCATGAATCATGAATTGAATCACGAATCATGAATCATGAATCGAATCATGAATCATGAATTATGAATCATGAATTGAATCATGAATCATGAATTATGAATCATGAATTAAATCATGAATAATGAATCATAAATTGAATCATGAATTGAATCATGAATCATGAATCATGAATTGAATCATGAATCATGAATCATGAATTGAATCATGAATCATGAATCATGAATTGAATCATGAATCATGAATTGAAGCATGAAGCATGAATTGAAGCATGAAGCATGAATCATGAATCGTATCATGAATCATGAATCGAATCATGAATCATGAATCAAATTATGAATTGAATCATGAATCGAATCATGAATTGAATCATGAATCATGAATTGAATCATGAATCATGAATCATGAATCATGAATTGAATCATGAATCATGAATTATGAATCATGAATTGATTCATGAATCATGAATCATGAATTGAATCATGAATTGAATCATAAATCATGAATCATGAATCATGAATCATAAATCATGAATTGAATCATGAATCATGAATCATGAATCATAAATTGAATCATGAATCATGAATTATGATTCATGAATTGAATCATGAATCAAGAATCATGAATTGAATCATGAATCAAGAATCATAAATTGAATCATAAATCATGAATCATGAATTAAATCATGAATTGAATCATGAATCATGAATCATGAATTGAATCATGAATCATGAATCATGAATTAAATCATGAATTGAATCATGAATCATGAATCATGAATTGAATCATGAATCATGAATCATGAATTGAATCATGAATCAAGAATCATGAATTGATCCATGAATCATGAATTGATTCATGAATCATGAATCATAAATCGAATTATGAATCATGAATTGAATCATGAATCGAATCATGAATTGAGTCATGAATCACGAATTGAATCATAAAACATGAATCATGAATTGAATCATGAATCATGAATTATGAATCAAATCTTGAATCATGAATTGAATCATGTATCATGAATTGAATCATGAATCATGAATCGAATCATAAATCATGAATCATGAATTGAATCATGAATCATGAATCATGAATTGAATCATGAATCATGAATTAAATCATGAATCATGAATTATGAATCATGAATTGAATCATGAATCATGAATCATGAATCATGAATCATGAATCATGAATTGAATCATGAATCATGAATTAAATCATGAATCATGAATCGAATCATAAATCATGAATCATGAATTGAATCATGAATCATGAATCATGAATTGAATCATGAATCATGAATTAAATCATGAATCATGAATTATGAATCATGAATTGAATCATAAATCATGAATCATGAATCATGAATCATAAATCATGAATTGAATCATGAATCATGAATCATGAATTGAATCATGAATCAAGAATCATGAATTTTATCATGAATCATGAATTGATCCATGAATCATCAATCATAAATCGAATTATGAATCATGAATTGAATCATGAATCGAATCATGAATTGAGTCATGAATCATGAATTGAATCATGAATCATGAATCATGAATTGAATCATGAATCATGAATTATGAATCAAATCTTGAATCATGAATTGAATCATGAATCATGAATCATGAATTGAATCATGAATCATGAATCGAATCATGAATCATGAATTGAATCATGAATCATGAATCATGTATTGAATCATGAATCATGAATCATGAATTGAATCATGAATCATGAATCGAATCATGAATCATGAATCATGAATTGAATCATGAATCATGAATCATGAATCATGAATTGAATCATGAATTGAATCATGAATCATGAATCATGAATAATGAATTAAATCATGAATCATGAATTATGGATTATGAATTGAATCATGAATCATGAATTGAATCATGAATTGAATCATAAATCATGAATCATGAATCATGAATCATAAATCATGAATTGAATCATGAATTGAATCATGAATCATGAATCATAAATTGAATCATGAATCATGAATTATGATTCATGAATTGAATCATGAATCATGAATTATGATTCATGAATTGAATCATGAATCAAGAATCATAAATTGAATCATGAATCAAGAATCATAAATTGAATCATGAATTGAATTATGAATCATGAATCATGAATTGAATCATGAATCATGAATCATGATTTGAATCATGAATCATGAATCATGAATTGAATCATGAATCATGAATCATGATTTGAATCATGAATCATGAATCATGAATTGAATCATGAATCATGAATTGAAGCATGAATCATGAATCATGAATTGAAGCATGAATCATGAATCATGAATCATGAATTGAATCATGAATTGAATCATGAATCATGAATAATGAATCATGAATTGAATCATGAATCATGATTTATGAATCATGAATTGAATCATGAATCATGAATTGAGTCATGAATCATGAATTGAATCATAAATCATGAATCATGAATCATGAATCATAAATTGAATCATAAATCATGAATTGAATCATGAATTGGATCATGAATCATGAATCATGAATTAAATCATGAATCATGAATTATGAATCATGAATTGAATCATGAATCATGAATAATGAATTGAATCATGAATCATGAATCGAATCATAAATCATGAATCATGAATTGAATCATGAATCATGAATCATGAATTGAATCATGAATCATGAATCATGAATTAAATCATGAATCATGAATTATGAATCATGAATTGAATCATGAATCATGAATCATGAATTGAATCATGAATCAAGAATCATGAATTGAATCATGAATCATGAAATGAATCATGAATCATGAATCATGAATCATAAATCGAATCATGAATCATGAATTGAATCATGAATCGAATCATGAATTTAGTCATGAATCAAATCATGAATTTAGTCATGAATCATGAATTGAATCATGAATCTTGAATCATGAATTGAATCATAAATCATGAATCATGAATTGAATCATGAATCATGAATCAAATCATGAATCATGAATTGAATCATGAATCACGAATTATGAATCGTGAATTGAATCATGAATCATGAATCAAATCATGAATCATGAATTGAATCACGAATTATGAATCATGAATCGAATCATGAATCATGAATTATGAATCATGAATTGAATCATGAATCATGAATTATGAATCATGAATTAAATCATGAACCATGAATCATGAATTGAATCACGAATTATGAATCATGAATCGAATCATGAATCATGAATTATGAATCATGAATTGAATCATGAATCATGAATTATGAATCATGAATCATGAATCATGAATTTAAGCATGAATCATGAATCGAATCATGAATCATGAATCAAATTATGAATTGAATCATGAATCGAATCATGAATTGAATCATGAATCATGAATTGAATCATGAATCATGAATCATGAATCATGAATTGAATCATGAATCATGAATTATGAATCATGAATTGAATCATGAATCATGAATCATGAATTGAATCATGAATTGAATCGTAAATCATGAATCATGAATCATGAATCATGAATCATAAATCATGAATTGAATCATGAATCATGAATCATGAATCATAAATTGAGTCATGAATCATGAATTATGATTCATGAATTGAATCATGAATCAAGAATCAGGAATTGAATCATGAATCATGAATCATGAATTAAATCATGAATTGAATCATGAATCATGAATCATGAATTGAATCATGAATCATGAATCATGAAATGAATCATGAATCAAGAATCATGAATTGAATCATGAATCATGAATTGATTCATGAATCATGAATCATAAATCGAATTATGAATCATGAATTGAATCATGAATCGAATCATGAATTGAGTCATGAATCATGAATTGAATCATGAATCATGAATCATGAATTGAATCATGAATCATGAATTATGAATCAAATCTTGAATCATGAATTGCATCATAAATCATGAATCATGTATTGAATCATGAATCATGAATCATGAATTGAATCATGAATCATGAATCGAATTATAAATCATGAATCATGAATTGAATCATGAATCATGAATCATGAATTGAATCATGAATCATGAATCATGAATTGAATCGAATCATGAATCATGAATCATGAATCGAATCATGAATCATGAATCATGAATTAAATCATGAATCATGAATTATGAATCATGAATTGAATCATGAATCATGAATCATGAATTGAATCATGAATTGAATCATAAATCATGAATCATGAATCATGAATCATAAATTGAATCATGAATCATGAATTATGATTCATGAATTGAATCATGAATCAAGAATCATGAATTGAATCATGAATCAAGAATCATAAATTGAATCATGAATCATGAATCATGAATTAAATCATGAATTGAATCATGAATCATGAATCATGAATTGAATCATGAATCATGAATCATGAATTGAATCATGAATCAAGAATCATAAATTGAATCATGAATCATAAATCGAATTATGAATCATGAATTGAATCATGAATCGAATCATGAATTGAGTCATGAATCATGAATTGATTCATGAATCATGAATCATAAATCGAATTATGAATCATGAATTGAATCATGAATCGAATCATGAATTGAGTCATGAATCATGAATTGAATCATGAATCATGAATCATGAATTGAATCATGAATCATGAATTATGAATCAAATCTTGAATCATGAATTGAATCATGAATCATGAATCATGTATTGAATCATGAATCATGAATTGAATCATGAATCATGAATCGAATCATGAATCATGAATCATGAATTGAATCATGAATCATGAATTGAATCATGAATCATGAATCATGAATAATGAATTAAATCATGAATCATGAATTATGGATTATGAATTGAATCATGAATCATGAATTGAATCATGAATTGAATTATAAATCATGAATCATGAATCATGAATCATAAATCATGAATTGAATCATGAATTGAATCATGAATCATGAATCATGAATCATAAATTGAATCATGAATCATGAATTATGATTCATGAATTGATTCATGAATCAAGAATCATAAATTGAATCATGAATCAAGAATCATAAATTGAATCATGAATCATGAATTAAATCATGAATTGAATCATGAATCATGAATCATGAATTGAATCATGAATCATGAATCATGAATTGAATCATGAATTGAATCATGAATCAAGAATCATGAATTGAATCATGAATTGATTCATGAATCATGAATCATAAATCGAATTATGAATCATGAATTGAATCATGAATCGAATCATGAATTGAGTCATGAATCATGAATTGAGTCATGAATCATGAATCATGAATTGAATCATGAATCATGAATTATGAATCAAATCTTGAATCATGAATTGAATCATGAATCGAATCATGAATTTAGTCATGAATCGAATCATGAATTTAGTCATGAATCATGAATTAAATCATGAATCATGAATCATGAATCAAATCTTGAATCATGAATTGAATCATGAATCATGAATCATGAATTGAATCATGAATTATGAATCATGAAATGAATCATGAATCATGAATCAAATCATGAATCATGAATTGAATCATGAATCATGAATTATGAATCATGAATCAAATCATGAATCATGAATCATGAATTGAATCACGAATCATGAATCATGAATCGAATCATGAATCATGAATTATGAATCATGAATTGAATCATGAATCATGAATTATGAATCATGAATTAAATCATGAATAATGAATCATAAATTGAATCATGAATTGAATCATGAATCATGAATCATGAATTGAATCATGAATCATGAATCAGGAATTGAATCATGAATCATGAATGATGAATCATGAATTGAATCATGAATCATGAATTGAAGCATGAAGCATGAATCATAAATCGATTCATGAATCATGAATCAAATCATGAATCATGAATCAAATTATGAATTGAATCATGAATCGAATCATGAATTGAATCATGAATCATGAATTGAAGCATGAATTGAATCATGAATCATGAATCATGAATTGAATCATGAATCATGAATAATGAATTGAATCATGATTCAAGAATCATGAATTGAATCATGAATCAGGAATTGATTCATGAATCATGAATCATAAATCGAATTTTGAATCATGAATTGAATCATGAATCGAATCATGAATTGAGTCATGAATCATGAATTGAATCATAAAACATGAATCATGAATTGAATCATGAATCATGAATTATGAATCAAATCTTGAATCATGAATTGAATCATGAATCATGAATCATGTATTGAATCATGAATCATGAATCATGAATTGAATCATGAATCATGAATCAAATCATAAATCATGAATCATGAATTGAATCATGAATCCTGAATCATGAATTGAATCATGAATCATGAATTAAATCATGAATCATGAATTATGAATCATGAATTGAATCATGAATCATGAATCATGAATTGAATCATGAATTGAATCATAAATCATGAATCATGAATCATGATTCATAAATCATGAATTGAATCATGAATTGAATCATGAATCATGAATCATGAATTGAAGCATGAATCAAGAATCATGAATTTTATCATGAATCATGAATTGATTCATGAATCATGAATCATAAATCGAATTATGAATCATGAATTGAATCATGAATCGAATCATGAATTGAGTCATGAATCATGAATTGAATCATGAATCATGAATCATGAATTGAATCATGAATCATGAATTATGAATCAAATCTTGAATCATGAATTGAATCATGAATCATGAATCATGTATTGAATCATGAATCATGAATCATGAATTGAATCATGAATCATGAATTGAATCATGAATCATGAATCATGAATTGAATCATGAATCATGAATTATGAATCAAATCTTGAATCATGAATTGAATCATGAATCATGTATTGAATCATGAATCATGAATCATGAATTGAATCATGAATCATGAATCGAATCATGAATCATGAATCATGAATTGAATCATGAATCATGAATTATGGATTATGAATTGAATCATGAATCATGAATTGAATCATGAATTGAATCATAAATCATGAATCATAAATCATGAATTGAATCATGAATTGAATCATGAATCATGAATCATAAATTGAATCATGAATCATGAATTATGATTCATGAATTGAATCATGAATCATGAATTATGATTCATGAATTGAATCATGAATCAAGAATCATAAATTGAATCATGAATCAAGAATCATAAATTGAATCATGAATCATGAATCATGAATTAAATCATGAATTGAATCATGAATCATGAATCATGAATTGAATCATGAATCATGAATTGAATCATGAATCAAGAATCATGAATTGAATCATGAATCATGAATTGATTCATGAATCATGAATTGATTCATGAATCATGAATCATAAATCGAATTATGAATCATGAATCGAATCATGAATTGAGTCATGAATCATGAATTGAATCATGAATCATGAATCATGAATTGAATCATGAATCATGAATTATGAATCAAATCTTGAATCATGAATTGAATCATGAATCATGAATCATGAATTGAATCATGAATCATGAATTGAATCATGAATCGAATCATTAATCATGAATCAAGAATTGAATCATGAATCATGAATTATGATTCATGAATTGAATCATGAATCATGAATCATGAATCAAATCATGAATCATGAATCATGAATTGAATCACGAATCATGAATCATGAATCGAATCATGAATCATGAATTATGAATCATGAATTGAATCATGAATCATGAATCATAAATCGAATCATGAATCATGAATTGAATCATAAATCGAATCATGAATTAAGTCATGAATCATGAATTGAATCATGAATCATGAATTGAATCATGAATCATGAATTATGAATTATGAATTGAATCATGAATTATGAATCATAAATTGAATCATAAATCATGAATCATGAATCATTAATTGAATCATGAATTGAATCATGAATTAAATCATGATTCATTAATCATGAATCATAAATTGAATCATGAATCATGAGTCATGAATTGAATCATGAATTAAATTATGAATCATGAATCATGAATCAAATCATGAATCATGAATTGAATCATGAATCATGAATCATGAATCAAATTATGAATCATGAATTGAATCATGAATCATGAATTGAATCATAATTCATGAATCATGATTTGAATCATGAATCATGAATCATGAATCAAATCATGAATCATGAATTGAATCATGAATCATGAATCATTAATCAAATTATGAATCATGAATTGAATCATAAATCATGAATCATGAATCATGAATCATAAATTGAATCATGAATCATGAATTATGATTCATGAATTGAATCATGAATCAAGAATCATGAATTGAATCATGAATCAAGAATCATAAATTGAATCATGAATCATGAATCATGAATTAAATCATGAATTGAATCATGAATCATGAATCATGAATTGAATCATGAATCATGAATCATGAATTGAATCATGAATCAAGAATCATAAATTGAATCATGAATCATAAATCGAATTATGAATCATGAATTGAATCATGAATCGAATCATGAATTGAGTCATGAATCATGAATTGATTCATGAATCATGAATCATAAATCGAATTATGAATCATGAATTGAATCATGAATCGAATCATGAATTGAGTCATGAATCATGAATTGAATCATGAATCATGAATCATGAATTGAATCATGAATCATGAATTATGAATCAAATCTTGAATCATGAATTGAATCATGAATCATGAATCATGTATTGAATCATGAATCATGAATTGAATCATGAATCATGAATCGAATCATGAATCATGAATCATGAATTGAATCATGAATCATGAATTGAATCATGAATCATGAATCATGAATAATGAATTAAATCATGAATCATGAATTATGGATTATGAATTGAATCATGAATCATGAATTGAATCATGAATTGAATTATAAATCATGAATCATGAATCATGAATTATAAATCATGAATTGAATCATGAATTGAATCATGAATCATGAATCATGAATCATAAATTGAATCATGAATCATGAATTATGATTCATGAATTGATTCATGAATCAAGAATCATAAATTGAATCATGAATCAAGAATCATAAATTGAATCATGAATCATGAATCATGAATTAAATCATGAATTGAATCATGAATCATGAATCATGAATTGAATCATGAATCATGAATTGAATCATGAATCAAGAATCATGAATTGAATCATGAATCATGAATCATGAATTGAATCATGAATCATGAATTGAATCATGAATCAAGAATCATGAATTGAATCATGAATTGATTCATGAATCATGAATCATAAATCGAATTATGAATCATGAATTGAATCATGAATCGAATCATGAATTGAGTCATGAATCATGAATTGAGTCATGAATCATGAATCATGAATTGAATCATAAATCATGAATTATGAATCAAATCTTGAATCATGAATTGAATCATGAATCGAATCATGAATTTAGTCATGAATCGAATCATGAATTTAGTCATGAATCATGAATTAAATCATGAATCATGAATCATGAATCAAATCTTGAATCATGAATTGAATCATGAATCATGAATCATGAATTGAATCATGAATTATGAATCATGAATTGAATCATGAATCAAGAATCAAATCATGAATCATGAATTGAATCATGAATCATGAATTATGAATCATGAATTGAATCATGAATCATGAATCATGAATCAAATCATGAATCATGAATCATGAATTGAATCACGAATCATGAATCATGAATCGAATCATGAATCATGAATTATGAATCATGAATTGAATCATGAATCATGAATTATGAATCATGAATTAAATCATGAATAATGAATCATAAATTGAATCATGAATTGAATCATGAATCATGAATCATGAATTGAATCATGAATCATGAATCAGGAATTGAATCATGAATCATGAATGATGAATCATGAATTGAATCATGAATCATGAATTGAAGCATGAAGCATGAAGCATGAATCATGAATCGAATCATGAATCATGAATCAAATCATGAATCATGAATCAAATTATGAATTGAATCATGAATCGAATCATGAATTGAATCATGAATCATGAATTGAAGCATGAAGCATGAATCATGAATCGAATCATGAATCATGAATCATGATTTATGAATCATGAATTGAATCATGAATCATGAATCATGAATTGAATCACGAATTGAATCATAAATCATGAATCATGAATCATGAATCATAAATTGAATCATGAATCATGAATTATGATTCATGAATTGAATCATGAATCAAGAATCATGAATTGAATCATAAATCATGAATCATGAATTAAATCATGAATTGAATCATGAATCATGAATCATGAATTGAATCATGAATCATGAATAATGAATTGAATCATGATTCAAGAATCATGAATTGAATCATGAATCAGGAATTGATTCATGAATCATGAATCATAAATCGAATTTTGAATCATGAATTGAATCATGAATCGAATCATGAATTGAGTCATGAATCATGAATTGAATCATAAAACATGAATCATGAATTGAATCATGAATCATGAATTATGAATCAAATCTTGAATCATGAATTGAATCATGAATCATGAATCATGTATTGAATCATGAATCATGAATCATGAATTGAATCATGAATCATGAATCAAATCATAAATCATGAATCATGAATTGAATCATGAATCATGAATCATGAATTGAATCATGAATCATGAATTAAATCATGAATCATGAATTATGAATCATGAATTGAATCATGAATCATGAATTGAATCATGAATTGAATCATAAATCATGAATCATGAATCATGATTCATAAATCATGAATTGAATCATGAATTGAATCATGAATCATGAATCATGAATTGAAGCATGAATCAAGAATCATGAATTTTATCATGAATCATGAATTGATTCATGAATCATGAATCATAAATCGAATTATGAATCATGAATTGAATCATGAATCGAATCATGAATTGAGTCATGAATCATGAATTGAATCATGAATCATGAATCATGAATTGAATCATGAATCATGAATTATGAATCAAATCTTGAATCATGAATTGAATCATGAATCATGAATCATGTATTGAATCATGAATCATGAATCATGAATTGAATCATGAATCATGAATTGAATCATGAATCATGAATCATGAATTGAATCATGAATCATGAATTATGAATCAAATCTTGAATCATGAATTGAATCATGAATCATGTATTGAATCATGAATCATGAATCATGAATTGAATCATGAATCATGAATCGAATCATGAATCATGAATCATGAATTGAATCATGAATCATGAATTATGGATTATGAATTGAATCATGAATCATGAATTGAATCATGAATTGAATCATAAATCATGAATCATAAATCATGAATTGAATCATGAATTGAATCATGAATCATGAATCATAAATTGAATCATGAATCATGAATTATGATTCATGAATTGAATCATGAATCATGAATTATGATTCATGAATTGAATCATGAATCAAGAATCATAAATTGAATCATGAATCAAGAATCATAAATTGAATCATGAATCATGAATCATGAATTAAATCATGAATTGAATCATGAATCATGAATCATGAATTGAATCATGAATCATGAATTGAATCATGAATCAAGAATCATGAATTGAATCATGAATCATGAATTGATTCATGAATCATGAATTGATTCATGAATCATGAATCATAAATCGAATTATGAATCATGAATCGAATCATGAATTGAGTCATGAATCATGAATTGAATCATGAATCATGAATCATGAATTGAATCATGAATCATGAATTATGAATCAAATCTTGAATCATGAATTGAATCATGAATCATGAATCATGAATTGAATCATGAATCATGAATTGAATCATGAATCGAATCATTAATCATGAATCAAGAATTGAATCATGAATCATGAATTATGAATCATGAATTGAATCATGAATCATGAATCATGAATCAAATCATGAATCATGAATCATGAATTGAATCACGAATCATGAATCATGAATCGAATCATGAATCATGAATTATGAATCATGAATTGAATCATGAATCATGAATCATAAATCGAATCATGAATCATGAATTGAATCATAAATCGAATCATGAATTAAGTCATGAATCATGAATTGAATCATGAATCATGAATCATGAATTGAATCATGAATCATGAATTATGAATTATGAATTGAATCATGAATTATGAATCATAAATTGAATCATAAATCATGAATCATGAATCATTAATTGAATCATGAATTGAATCATGAATTAAATCATGATTCATTAATCATGAATCATAAATTGAATCATGAATCATGAGTCATGAATTGAATCATGAATTAAATTATGAATCATGAATCATGAATCAAATCATGAATCATGAATTGAATCATGAATCATGAATCATGAATCAAATTATGAATCATGAATTGAATCATGAATCATGAATTGAATCATAATTCATGAATCATGATTTGAATCATGAATCATGAATCATGAATCAAATCATGAATCATGAATTGAATCATGAATCATGAATCATGAATCAAATTATGAATCATGAATTGAATCATGAATCATGAATTGAATCATAATTCATGAATTATGGATTATGAATTGAATCATGAATCATGAATTGAATCATGAATTGAATATTGAAGCATGAATCATGAATCATTATTTGAAGCATGAATCATGAATCATGAATCATGAATCATGAATTGAATCATGAATTGAATCATGAATCATGAATAATGAATCATGAATTGAATCATGAATATTGATTTATGAATCATGAATTGAATCATGAATCATGAATTGAGTCATGAATCATGAATTGAATCATAAATCATGAATCATGAATCATGAATCATAAATTGAATCATGAATTGAATTATGAATCATGAATCATGAATTGAATCATGAATCATGAATCATGATTTGAATCATGAATCATGAATCATGAATTGAATCATGAATTGAATCATGAATCATGAATAATGAATCATGAATTGAATCATGAATCATGATTTATGAATCATGAATTGAATCATGAATCATGAATTGAGTCATGAATCATGAATTGAATCATAAATCATGAATCATGAATCATGAATCATAAATTGAATCATAAATCATGAATTGAATCATGAATTGGATCATGAATCATGAATCATGAATTAAATCATGAATCATGAATTATGAATCATGAATTGAATCATGAATCATGAATCATGAATTGAATCATGAATCAAGAATCATGAATTGAATCATGAATCATGAAATGAATCATGAATCATGAATCATGAATCATAAATCGAATCATGAATCATGAATTGAATCATGAATCGAATCATGAATTTAGTCATGAATCGAATCATGAATTTAGTCATGAATCATGAATTGAATCATGAATCTTGAATCATGAATTGAATCATAAATCATGAATCATGAATTGAATCATGAATCACGAATTATGAATCATGAATTGAATCATGAATCATGAATCAAATCATGAATCATGAATCATGAATTGAATCACGAATTATGAATCATGAATCGAATCATGAATCATGAATCATGAATCAAATCATAAATCATGAATTGAATCATGAATTGAATCATGAATCATGAATTATGAATCATGAATTAAATCATGAATCATGAATCATAAATTGAATCATGAATTGAATTATGAATCATGAATTGAATCATGAATCATGAATCATGAATTGAATCATGAATCATGAATCATGAATTGAATCATGAATCATGAATTGAATCATGAATCGAATCATTAATCATGAATTGAATCATGAATCATGAATCATGAATCAAATCATGAATCATGAATCATGAATTGAATCACGAATCATGAATCATGAATCGAATCATGAATCATGAATTATGAATCATGAATTGAATCATGAATCATGAATCATAAATCGAATCATGAATCATGAATTGAATCATAAATCGAATCATGAATTAAGTCATGAATCATGAATTGAATCATGAATCATGAATCATGAATTGAATCATGAATCATGAATTATGAATTATGAATTGAATCATGAATTATGAATCATAAATTGAATCATAAATCATGAATCATGAATCATTAATTGAATCATGAATTGAATCATGAATTAAATCATGATTCATTAATCATGAATCATAAATTGAATCATGAATCATGAGTCATGAATTGAATCATGAATTAAATTATGAATCATGAATCATGAATCAAATCATGAATCATGAATTGAATCATGAATCATGAATCATGAATCAAATTATGAATCATGAATTGAATCATGAATCATGAATTGAATCATAATTCATGAATCATGATTTGAATCATGAATCATGAATCATGAATCAAATCATGAATCATGAATTGAATCATGAATCATGAATCATGAATCAAATTATGAATCATGAATTGAATCATGAATCATGAATTGAATCATAATTCATGAATTATGGATTATGAATTGAATCATGAATCATGAATTGAATCATGAATTAAATATTGAAGCATGAATCATGAATCATTATTTGAAGCATGAATCATGAATCATGAATCATGAATCATGAATTGAATCATGAATTGAATCATGAATCATGAATAATGAATCATGAATTGAATCATGAATATTGATTTATGAATCATGAATTGAATCATGAATCATGAATAATGAATCATGAATTGAATCATAAATCATGAATCATGAATCATGAATCATAAATTGAATCATGAATTGAATTATGAATCATGAATCATGAATTGAATCATGAATCATGAATCATGATTTGAATCATGAATCATGAATCATGAATTGAATCATGAATTGAATCATGAATCATGAATAATGAATCATGAATTGAATCATGAATCATGATTTATGAATCATGAATTGAATCATGAATCATGAATTGAGTCATGAATCATGAATTGAATCATAAATCATGAATCATGAATCATGAATCATAAATTGAATCATAAATCATGAATTGAATCATGAATTGGATCATGAATCATGAATCATGAATTAAATCATGAATCATGAATTATGAATCATGAATTGAATCATGAATCATGAATCATGAATTGAATCATGAATCAAGAATCATGAATTGAATCATGAATCATGAAATGAATCATGAATCATGAATCATGAATCATAAATCGAATCATGAATCATGAATTAAATCATGAATCGAATCATGAATTTAGTCATGAATCGAATCATGAATTTAGTCATGAATCATGAATTGAATCATGAATCTTGAATCATGAATTGAATCATAAATCATGAATCATGAATTGAATCATGAATCACGAATTATGAATCATGAATTGAATCATGAATCATGAATCAAATCATGAATCATGAATCATGAATTGAATCACGAATTATGAATCATGAATCGAATCATGAATCATGAATCATGAATCAAATCATAAATCATGAATTGAATCATGAATTGAATCATGAATCATGAATTATGAATCATGAATTAAATCATGAATCATGAATCATAAATTGAATCATGAATTGAATTATGAATCATGAATTGAATCATGAATCATGAATCATGAATTGAATCATGAATCATGAATCATGAATTGAATCATGAATCATGAATTGAATCATGAATCGAATCATTAATCATGAATCAAGAATTGAATCATGAATCATGAATTATGAATCATGAATTGAATCATGAATCATGAATCATGAATCAAATCATGAATCATGAATCATGAATTGAATCACGAATCATGAATCATGAATCGAATCATGAATCATGAATTATGAATCATGAATTGAATCATGAATCATGAATCATAAATCGAATCATGAATCATGAATTGAATCATAAATCGAATCATGAATTAAGTCATGAATCATGAATTGAATCATGAATCATGAATCATGAATTGAATCATGAATCATGAATTATGAATTATGAATTGAATCATGAATTATGAATCATAAATTGAATCATAAATCATGAATCATGAATCATTAATTGAATCATGAATTGAATCATGAATTAAATCATGATTCATTAATCATGAATCATAAATTGAATCATGAATCATGAGTCATGAATTGAATCATGAATTAAATTATGAATCATGAATCATGAATCAAATCATGAATCATGAATTGAATCATGAATCATGAATCATGAATCAAATTATGAATCATGAATTGAATCATGAATCATGAATTGAATCATAATTCATGAATCATGATTTGAATCATGAATCATGAATCATGAATCAAATCATGAATCATGAATTGAATCATGAATCATGAATCATGAATCAAATTATGAATCATGAATTGAATCATGAATCATGAATTGAATCATAATTCATGAATTATGGATTATGAATTGAATCATGAATCATGAATTGAATCATGAATTGAATATTGAAGCATGAATCATGAATCATTATTTGAAGCATGAATCATGAATCATGAATCATGAATCATGAATTGAATCATGAATTGAATCATGAATCATGAATAATGAATCATGAATTGAATCATGAATATTGATTTATGAATCATGAATTGAATCATGAATCATGAATTGAGTCATGAATCATGAATTGAATCATAAATCATGAATCATGAATCATGAATCATAAATTGAATCATGAATTGAATTATGAATCATGAATCATGAATTGAATCATGAATCATGAATCATGATTTGAATCATGAATCATGAATCATGAATTGAATCATGAATTGAATCATGAATCATGAATAATGAATCATGAATTGAATCATGAATCATGATTTATGAATCATGAATTGAATCATGAATCATGAATTGAGTCATGAATCATGAATTGAATCATAAATCATGAATCATGAATCATGAATCATAAATTGAATCATAAATCATGAATTGAATCATGAATTGGATCATGAATCATGAATCATGAATTAAATCATGAATCATGAATTATGAATCATGAATTGAATCATGAATCATGAATCATGAATTGAATCATGAATCAAGAATCATGAATTGAATCATGAATCATGAAATGAATCATGAATCATGAATCATGAATCATAAATCGAATCATGAATCATGAATTGAATCATGAATCGAATCATGAATTTAGTCATGAATCGAATCATGAATTTAGTCATGAATCATGAATTGAATCATGAATCTTGAATCATGAATTGAATCATAAATCATGAATCATGAATTGAATCATGAATCATGAATCAAATCATGAATCATGAATTGAATCATGAATCACGAATTATGAATCATGAATTGAATCATGAATCATGAATCAAATCATGAATCATTAATCATGAATTGAATCACGAATTATGAATCATGAATCGAATCATGAATCATGAATCATGAATCAAATCATAAATCATGAATTGAATCATGAATTGAATCATGAATCATGAATTATGAATCATGAATTAAATCATGAATCATGAATCATAAATTGAATCATGAATTGAATTATGAATCATGAATTGAATCATGAATCATGAATCATGAATTGAATCATGAATCATGAATCATGAATTGAATCATGAATCATGAATTGAAGCATGAATCATGAATCGAATCATGAATCATGATTCATAATTCATGATTCGATTAATGATTCATGATTCATGATTCATGATTCAATTCATGATTCAATTCATGATTTATGATTTGATTCATGATTCATGATTCATGATTCGATTCATGATTCATGATTCATGTTTCAATTCATGATTAATGTTTCAATTCATGATTCATAATTCGATTCATGATTCATGATTCATGATTCATGATTCGATTCATGATTCATGATTCAATTCATGATTCATGATTCGATTCATGATTCATGTTTCAATTCATGATTCATGATTTATGATTCAATTCATGATTCAATTCATGATTTATGATTACATTCATGACTCATGTTTCAATTCATTATTCATGATTTATGATTCAATATATGATTCAATTCATGATTCATGATTCAATTCATGATTCATGATTCAATTCATGATTCATGATTCGAATTATGATTCATGATTCAATTCATGATTCATGATTCTTGATTTATGATTCAATTCATGATTCATGATTCAATTCATGATTCATCATTCATGATTCGATTCATGATTCATGATTCAAATCATGATTCATGATTCAATTCATAATTTATGATTTATGATTCAATCCATGATTCAAATTATGATTAATGATTCAATTCATGATTCATGATTCGATTTTATGATTCATGATTCAATTCATGAAACATGCTTCGATTCATGATTAATGATTAATGATTTATGATTCGATTTATGATTCATGATTCAATTCATAATTCATGTTTCATGATTCGATTCATGATTCATGTTTCAATTCATGATTCATGATTTATGATTCAATTCATGATTCATGATTCAATTCATGAATCATGATTCGATTCATGATTCATGATTCAATTCATGATTCATGATTTAATTCATGATTCATGATTTGATTCATGATTCATGATTCAATTCATGATTCATGATTCATGATTTATGATTCAATTCATGATTTATTTCATGATTCATGATTTAATTCATGATTCATGATTCAATTAATGATTCATGATTCATGATTCATGATTCAATTCATGTTTCATGATTCGATTCATGATTCATGATTCGATTCATGATTCATGATTCATGATTCAATTCATGATTCATGATTCGATTCATGATTCATGATTCAATTCATGATTCATGATTCATGATTCGATTCATGATTCATGATTCAATTCATGATTCATGATTCAATTCATGATTCATGATTCATGCTTCAATTCATGATTCATGATTCATGATTCAATTCATGATTCATGATTCATGATTCAATTCATGATTCATTTCATGATTCAATTCATGATTCATGATTCAATTCATGATTCATGATTCAATTCATGATTCAATTTATGATTCATGTCTCAATTCATGATTCAATTCATGATTCATTTCATGATTTATGATTCGATTCATGATTCATGATTCATGATTCAATTCATGATTCATGATTCATGATTCATGATTCATGATTCAATTCATGATTCATGATTCATGATTCAATTCATGATTCATGATTTAATTCATGATTCATGATTCATTATTCAATTCATTATTCATGATTCGATTCATGATTCATGATTCAATTCATGATTCATGATTCATGATTTATGATTCAATTCATGATTCATGATTCAATTCATGATTCATGATTCATGATTCAATTCATGATTCATGATTCAATTCATGATTCAATTTATGATTCATAATTCAATTCATGATTCAATTCATGATTCATTTCATGATTTATGATTCAATTCATGATTCATTTCATGATTCATGATTCATTTCATGATTCATGATTTAATTCATGATTCATGATTCATGATTCAATTCATGATTCATGATTCAATTCATGATTCATGATTCATGATGCAATTCATGATTCATGATTCAATTCATGATTCATTAATCAATTCATGATTCATGATGCAATTCATGATTCATGATGCAATTCATGATTCATGATTCAATTCATGATTCATGATTCATGATTCAATTCATGATTCATGCTTCGATTCATGATTAATGATTAATGATTTATGATTCGATTCATGATTCATGATTCAATTCATAATTCATGTTTCATGATTCGATTCATGATTCATGTTTCAATTCATGATTCATGATTTATGATTCAATTCATGATTCATGATTCAATTCATGAATCATGATTCGATTCATGATTCATGATTCAATTCATGATTCATGATTTAATTCATGATTCATGATTTGATTCATGATTCATGATTCAATTCATGATTCATGATTCATGATTTATGATTCAATTCATGATTTATTTCATGATTCATGATTTAATTCATGATTCATGATTCAATTAATGATTCATGATTCATGATTCATGATTCAATTCATGTTTCATGATTCGATTCATGATTCATGATTCGATTCATGATTCATGATTCAATTCATGATTCATGATTCGATTCATGATTCATGATTCAATTCATGATTCATGATTCATGATTCGATTCATGATTCATGATTCAATTCATGATTCATGATTCAATTCATGATTCATGATTCATGCTTCAATTCATGATTCATGATTCAATTCATGATTCATGATTCAATTCATGATTCATTTCATGATTCAATTCATGATTCATGATTCAATTCATGATTCATGATTCAATTCATGATTCAATTTATGATTCATGTCTCAATTCATGATTCAATTCATGATTCATTTCATGATTTATGATTCGATTCATGATTCATGATTCATGATTCAATTCATGATTCATGATTCATGATTCATGATTCATGATTCAATTCATGATTCATGATTCATGATTCAATTCATGATTCATGATTTAATTCATGATTCATGATTCATTATTCAATTCATTATTCATGATTCGATTCATGATTCATGATTCAATTCATGATTCATGATTCATGATTTATGATTCAATTCATGATTCATGATTCAATTCATGATTCATGATTCATGATTCAATTCATGATTCATGATTCAATTCATGATTCAATTTATGATTCATAATTCAATTCATGATTCAATTCATGATTCATTTCATGATTTATGATTCAATTCATGATTCATTTCATGATTCATGATTCATTTCATGATTCATGATTTAATTCATGATTCATGATTCATGATTCAATTCATGATTCATGATTCAATTCATGATTCATGATTCATGATGCAATTCATGATTCATGATTCAATTCATGATTCATTAATCAATTCATGATTCATGATGCAATTCATGATTCATGATGCAATTCATGATTCATGATTCAATTCATGATTCATGATTCATGATTCAATTCATGATTCATGATTCGATTCATGATTCATGATTTATGATTCATGATTTGATTCATGATTCATGATTTGATTCATGATTCATGATTCAATTCATGATTCATGATTCAATTCAAGATTCATGATTTAATTCATGATTCATGATTCGATTCATGATTCATGATTCAATTCATGATTCATGATTCATGATTCAATTCATGATTCAATTCATGATTCATGATTCAATTCATGATTCATGATTCAATTCATGATTCATCATTTGATTCATTATTCATGATTCATGATGCAATTCATGATTCATGATTCAATTCATGATTCATTAATCAATTCATGATTCATGATGCAATTCATGATTCATGATGCAATTCATGATTCATGATTCAATTCATGATTCATGATTCATGATTCAATTCATGATTCATGATTCGATTCATGATTCATGATTCATGATTCATGATTTGATTCATGATTCATGATTTGATTCATGATTCATGATTCAATTCATGATTCATGATTCAATTCATGATTCATGATTCATGATTTAATTCATGATTCATGATTCGATTCATGATTCATGATTCAATTCATGATTCATGATTCATGATTCAATTCATGATTCAATTCATGATTCATGATTCAATTCATGAATCATGATTTAATTCATGATTCATCATTTGATTCATTATTCATGATTCATGATTCATGATTCGATTAATGATTCATGATTCAAGATTCATGATTTAATTCATGATTCATGATTCAATTGATGATTCATGATATGATTCATGATTCATGATTCATGATTCATGATTCAATTCATGTTACATGATTTAATTTATGATTCATGATTCATGATTCAATTCATGATTTGTGATTCAATTCATGATTCATTTCATGATTCATTTCATGATCCATGATTCAATTCATGATTCAATTTATGATTCATGATTCAATTCATGATTCATGATTCAAATCATGCTTCATGATTCAATTCATAATTTATGATTTATGATTCAATCCATGATTCAAATTATGATTAATGATTCAATTCATGATTCATGATTCACTTTATGATTCATGATTCAATTCATGAAACATGCTTCGATTCATGATTAATGATTAATGATTTATGATTCGATTCATGATTCATGATTCAATTCATAATTCATGATTCATGATTCAATTCATGATTCATGTTTCGATTCATGATTCATGATTTAATTCATGATTCATGATTTTATGATTCAATTCATTATTCATGATTCTATTCATGATTCATGTTTCAATTCATGATTCATGATTTATGATTCAATTCATGATTCATGATTCAATTCATGATTCATGATTCGATTCATGATTCATGATTCAATTCATGATTCATGATTCATGATTTAATTCATGATTCATGATTTGATTCATGATTCATGATTCAATTCATGATTCATGATTCATGATTCAATTCATGATTTATTTCATGATTTATGATTCAATTCATGATTCATGATTCAATTCATGATTCATTTCATGATACATGATTCATTTCATGAATTATGATTCAATTCATGATTCATGATTCAATTCATGATTCATGATGCATGATTGGATTCATGATTCATGATTCATGATTCGATTCATGATTCATGATTCGATTGATGATTAATGATTCAATTCATGATTCATGATTCATGATTCAATTCATGATTCATGATTCGATTCATGATTCATGATTCGATTCATGATTCATGATTCATGATTCATGATTCGATTCATGATTCATGATTCGATTCATGATTCATGATTCGATTCATGATTCATGATTCATAATTTATGATTCAATTAATGATTCATGATTCATGATTTTTGATTCAATTCATGATTCATGATTCAATACATGATTCATGATTCGATTCATGATTCACGATTCATGATTCGATTCATGATTCATGATTCAATTCATGATTCATGATTCATGATTTAATTCATGATTCATGATCTGATTCATGATTCATGATTCAATTCATGATTCATGATTCATGATTCAATTCATGATTCATGATTTAATTCATGATTCATGATTTAATTCATGATTCATGATTCAATACATTATTTATGATTCATGATTCGATTTATGATTCATGATTCATGATTAATGATGCAATTCATGATTCATGATTCATGTTTAGATTAATGATTCATGATTCATGATTCGATTCATAATTCATGATTCGATTCATCATTCATGATTCATGATTCGATTCATGATTCATGATTCATGATTCGAATCATGATTCATGATTCGATTCATGATTCATGATTCATAATTCATGATTCGATTAATGATTCATGATTCATGATTCATTTCATGATTCATGATTCAATTCATGATTCATGATTCATGATTGGATTCATGATTCATGATTCATGATTCGATTTATGATTCATGATTCATGATTCGATTCATGATTCATGATTCGATTCATGATTCATGATTCATGATGTGATTCATGATTCATGATTCGATTCATGATTCATGATTCATAATTCATGATTCGATTAATGATTCATGATTCATGATTCATGATTCAATTCATGATTCAATTCATGATTTATGATTTGATTCATGATTCATGATTCATGATTCGATTCATGATTCATGATTCATGTTTCAATTCATGATTCATGTTTCAATTCATGATTCATAATACAATTCATGATTCATGATTCGATTCATGATTCATGATTCATGATTCGATTCATGATTCATGATTCAATTCATGATTCATGATTCGATTCATGATTCATGTTTCAATTCATGATTCATGATTTATGATTCAATTCATGATTCAATTCATGATTTATGATTACATTCATGACTCATGTTTCAATTCATTATTCATGATTTATGATTACATTCATGATTCAATTCATGATTCATGATTCAATTCATGATTCATGATTCAATTCATGATTCATGATTCGAATTATGATTCATGATTCAAATCATGATTCATGATTCAATTCATAATTTATGATTTATGATTCAATCCATGATTCAAATTATGATTCATGTTTCGATTCGTGATTCATGATTTAATTCATGATTCATGATTTTATGATTCAATTCATTATTCATGATTCGATTCATGATTCATGTTTCAATTCATAATTCATGATTTATGATTCAATTCATGATTCATAATTCAATTCATGATTCATGATTCGATTCATGATTCATGATTCAATTCATGATTCATGATTCATGATTTAATTCATGATTCATGATTTGATTCATGATTCATGATTCAATTCATGATTCATGATTCATGATTTATGATTCAATTCATGATTTATTTCATGATTCATGATTCAATTCATGATTCATGATTCAATTCATGATTCATGATTCATGATTCATGATTCAATTCATGTTTCATGATTCGATTCATGATTCATGATTCGATTCATGATTCATGATTCATGATTCAATTCATGATTCATGATTCGATTCATGATTCATGATTCAATTCATGATTCATGATTCATGATTCGATTCATGATTCATGATTCAATTCATGATTCATGATTCATGATTCAATTCATGATTCATGATTCATGATTCATGATTCAATTCATGATTCATGATTCATGATTCAATTCATGATTCATGATTCATGATTCAATTCATGATTCATTTCATGATTCAATTCATGATTCATGATTCAATTCATGATTCATGATTCAATTCATGATTCAATTTATGATTCATGTCTCAATTCATGATTCAATTCATGATTCATTTCATGATTTATGATTCGATTCATGATTCATGATTCATGATTCAATTCATGATTCATGATTCATGATTCATGATTCATGATTCAATTCATGATTCATGATTCATGATTCAATTCATGATTCATGATTTAATTCATGATTCATGATTCATTATTTAATTCATTATTCATGATTCGATTCATGATTCATGATTCAATTCATGATTCATGATTCATGATTTATGATTATATTCATGATTCATGATTCAATTCATGATTCATGATTCATGATTCAATTCATGATTCAATTCATGATTCATGATTCAATTCATGATTCAATTTATGATTCATAATTCAATTCATGATTCAATTCATGATTCATTTCATGATTTATGATTCAATTCATGATTCATTTCATGATTCATGATTCATTTCATGATTCATGATTTAATTCATGATTCATGATTCATGATTCAATTCATGATTCATGATTTAATTCATGATTCATGATTCAATTCATGATTCATGATGCAATTCATGATTCATGATTCAATTCATGATTCATTAATTAATTCATGATTCATGATGCAATTCATGATTCATGATGCAATTCATGATTCATGATTCAATTCATGATTCATGATTCATGATTCAATTCATGATTCATGATTCGATTCATGATTCATGATTCATGATTCATGATTTCATTCATGATTCATGATTTGATTCATGATTCATGATTCAATTCATGATTCATGATTCAATTCATGATTCATGATTCATGATTTAATTCATGATTCATGATTCAATTCATGATTCATGATTCAATTCATGATTCATGATTCATGATTCAATTCATGATTCAATTCATGATTCATAATTCAATTCATGATTCATCATTTGATTCATTATTCATGATTCATGATGCAATTCATGATTCATGATTCAATTAATGATTCATTAATCAATTCATGATTCATGATGCAATTCATGATTCATGATGCAATTCATGATTCATGATTCAATTCATGATTCATGATTCATGATTCAATTCATGATTCATGATTCGATTCATGATTCATGATTCATGATTTGATTCATGATTCATGATTTGATTCATGATTCATGATTCGATTCATGATTCATGATTCAATTCATGATTCATGATTCATGATTTAATTCATGATTCATGATTCGATTCATGATTCATGATTCAATTCATGATTCATGATTCAATTCATGATTCATGATTCATGATTCAATTCATGATTCAATTCATGATTCATGATTCAATTCATGATTCATGATTCAATTCATGATTCATCATTTGATTCATTATTCATGATTAATGATTCATGATTCGATTAATGATTCATGATTCATGATTTAATTCATGATTCATGATTCAATTGATGATTCATGATTCAATTCATGATTCATGATTTATGATTCATGATTCAATTCATGTTACATGATTTAATTTATGATTCATGATTCATGATTCAATTCATGATTCATGATTCAATTCATGATTCATGATTCAATTCATGATTCATTTCATGATTCAATTCATGATCCATGATTCAATTCATGATTCAATTTATGATTCATGATTCAATTCATGATTCAATTCATGATTCATTTCATGATTCATGATTCAATTCATGATTCATGATTCAATTCATGATTCATGATTCAATTCATAATTCATGATTCATGATTCAATTCATGATTCATGATGCAATTCATGATTCATGACTCAATTCATGATTCATTAATCAATTCATGATTCAATTCATGATTCATTTCATGATTTATGATTCAATTCATGATTCATTTCATGATTCATGATTCAATTCAAGATTCATGATTTAATTCATGATTCATGCTTTATGATTCAATTCATGATTCATTTCATGATTTATGATTCAATTCATGATTCATGATTTAATTCATGATTCATGATTTAATTCATGATTCATGATTCATGATTCAATTCATGATTCATGATTCAATTCATGATTCATTATTCATGATTCAATTCATGATTCATGATGCAATTCATGATTCATGATTCAAATCATGATTCATTAATCAATTCATGATTCATGATTCAATTTATGATTCATGATTCAATTCATGATTCATGATTCATGATTCAATTCATGATTCATGATTCAATTCATGATTCATGATTCATGATTCAATTCATGATTCATGATTCATGATTCGATTCATGATTCATGATTCATGATTTGATTCATGATTTATGATTTGATTCATGATTCATTATTCAATTCATGATTCATGATTCAATTCATGATTCATGATTCATGATTTAATTCATGATTCGATTCATGATTCATGATTAATGATTCAATTCATGATTCATGAATCATGATTCAATTCATGATTCGATTCATGATTCATGATTCAATTCATGATTCATGATTCAATTCATGATTCATGATTCAATTCATGATTCATCATTTGATTCATTATTCATGACTCATGATTTTATTCATGATTCATGATTCATAATTAATGATTTAATTCTTGATTCATGATTCATGATTTAATTCATGATTCAATTGATGATTCATGATTCAATTCATGATTCATGATTTATGATTCATGATTCAATTCATGTTTCATGATTCTATTCATGATTCATGATTCGATTCATGATTCATGATTCATGAATAATGATTCAATTCATGATTCATGATTCATTTCATGATTCATGATTCAATTCATGATTTAATTCATGATTCATTTCATGATTCATGATTTAATTCAAGATTCATGTTTCATGATTCAATTCATTATTCATGATTTAATTTATGATTCATGATTTGATTCATGATTCTTGATTCAATTCATGATTCATGATTCATTATTTAATTCATGATTCATGATTCCATTCATGATACATGATTCATGATTCAATTCATGATTCATGATTCGATTCATAATTCATGATTCGATTCATAATTCATGATTCATGATTCAATTCATGATTCATGATTCATGATTCGATTCATGATTCATGATTCAATTCATGATTCATGATTTATGATTCAATTCATGATTCATGATTCATGATTCGCTTCATGATTCATGATTCAATTCATGATTCATGATTCATTATTTAATTCATGATTCAAGTTTCATGATTCATGATTCAATTCATGAATTATGATTCATGATTCATGATTCAATTCATGATTCATGATTCAATTCATGATTCATGATTTGATTCATGATTTATGATTCATGATTCATGATTCGATTCATGATTCATGATTCATGATTCGATTCATGGATCATGATTCATGATTCAATTCATGATTCATGATTCGATTCATGATTCCTGATTCAATTCATGATTCCTGATTTATGATTCATGATTCGATTCATGATTCATGATTCAATTCATGATTTATGATTCATGATTTGATTCATGATTCATGATTCAATTCATGACTCATGATTTATGATTCAATTCATGATTCAATTCATGATTCATGATTCAATTCATGATTCATGATTTATGATTCAATTCATGATTCAATTCATGATTCATGATTCATTATTTAATTCATGATTCATGATTCGATTAATGATTTATGATTCAATTCATGATTCATGATTCATGATTCATGATTCATGATTCGATTCATGATTCATGATTCATGATTCAATTCATGATTCATGATTCGATTCATAAATCATGTTTCAATTCATGATTCATGATTTATGATTCAGTTCATGATTCAATTCATGATTCATGATTCGATTCATGATTCATGATTCATGATTCAATTCATGATTCATGATTCGATTCATGATTCATGTTTCAATTCATGATTCATGATTTATGATTCAATTCATGATTCGATTCATGATTCATGTTTCAATTCATGATTCATGATTTATGATTCAATTCATGATTCAATTCATGATTCATGATTCGATTCATGATTCATGATTCGATTCATGATGCATGATTCATGATTCATTATTCAATTCATGATTCATGATTCGATTCATGATTCATGATTCATCATTCATGATTCGATTCATGATTCATGATTCATGATTCATGATTCGATTCATGATTTATGATTCAATCCATGATTCAAATTATGATTAATGATTCAATTCATGATTCATGATTCATGATTTAATTCATGATTCGATTTTATGATTCATGATTCAATTCATGAAACATGGTTTAATTCATGATTCATGATTAGATTTTATGATTCATGATTCAATTCATGAAACATGATTTGATTCATGATTAATGATTTATGATTTGATTCATTATTCATAAATTCAATTCATAATTCATGATTCATGATTCATGTTTCAATTCATGATTCATGATTTAATTCATGATTCATGACTCAATTCATTATTCATGATTCGATTCATGATTCATGTTTCAATTCATTATTCATGATTTATGATTCAATTCATGATTCAATTCATGATTCATGATTCAATTCATGATTCATGATTCAATTCATGATTCAATTCATGATTCATGATTTAATTCATGATTCATGATTTGATTCATGATTCATGATTCAATTCATGATTCATGATTCATGATTTATGATTCAATTCATGATTTATTTCATGATTCATGATTCAATTCATGATTCATGATTCAATTCATGATTCATTTCATGATTCATGATTCATTTCATGATTCATGATTCAATTCATGATTCATGTTTCATGATTGGATTCATGATTCATGATTCATGATTCGATTCATGATTCATGATTCATGATTCGATTCATGATTCATGATTCGATTCATGATTCATGATTCGATTCATGATTCATGATTCATGATTCATGATTTATGATGTGATTCATGATTCATGATTCGATTCATGATTCATGATTCATAATTCATGATTCGATTAATGATTCATGATTCATGATTCATGATTCAATTCATGATTCATGATTCAATTCATGATTCATGATGTGATTCATGATTCATGATTCGATTCATGATTCATGATTCATAATTCATGTTTCAATTCATGATTCATGTTTCAATTCATGATTCAATTCATGATTCAATTCATGATTCATGATTCAATTCATGATTCATGATTCAATTCATGATTCATGATTCGAATTATGATTCATGATTCAATTCATGATTCATGATTCTTGATTCATGATTCAATTCATGATTCATGATTCGATTCATGATTCATGATTCATGATTCGATTCATGATTCATCATTCATGATTCGATTCATGATTCATGATTCATGATTCATGATTTATGATGTGATTCATGATTCATGATTCGATTCATGATTCATGATTCATAATTCATGATTCGATTAATGATTCATGATTCATGATTCATGATTCAATTCATGATTCATGATTCAATTCATGATTCATGATGTGATTCATGATTCATGATTCGATTCATGATTCATGATTCATAATTCATGTTTCAATTCATGATTCATGTTTCAATTCATGATTCATGATTCAATTCATGATTCATGATTCGATTCATGATTCATGATTCAATTCATGATTCATGATTCGATTCATGATTCATGTTTCAATTCATGATTCATGATTTATGATTCAATTCATGATTCAATTCATGATTCATGATTCAATTCATGATTCATGATTCAATTCATGATTCATGATTCGAATTATGATTCATGATTCAATTCATGATTCATGATTCTTGATTCATTATTCAATTCATGATTCATGATTCGATTCATGATTCATGATTCATGATTCGATTCATGATTCATCATTCATGATTCGATTCATGATTCATGATTCAATTCATGATTCATGATTCTTGATTCATGATTCAATTCATGATTCAATTCATAATTCATGATTCATGATTCAATTCATGATTCATGTTTCGATTCATGATTCATGATTTAATTCATGATTCATGATTCATAATTCATGATTCATGATTCAATTCATGATTCATAGTTCATGATTCATGGTTCAATTCATGATTCATGATTCATGATTCAATTCATGATTCAATTCATGATTCATGATTCATGATTCATGATTCAATTCATAATTCAATTCATGATTCATAATTCATGATTCATGATTTAATTCATGATTCATAATTCATGATTCATGATTCAATTCATGATTTATGATTCCTGATTCATGATTCAATTCATGATTCATGATTCAAGATTCAATTCATAATTCATAATTCATGATTCATGATTCAATTCATGATTCATAGTTCATGATTCATGGTTCAATTCATGATTCATGATTCATGATTCATGATTCATGATTCAATTCATGATTTATGATTCAATTCATGATTCATGATTCATGATTCAATTCATGATTCAATTCATGATTCATCATTCATGATTCATGATTCAATTCATGATTCATGATTCAATTCATGATTCATATTTCATGATTCATGATTCATTTCATGATTCAATTCATGATTCATGATTCATGATTCATGATTCATGATTCAATTCATAATTCAATTCATGATTCATAATTCATGATTCATGATTCAATTCATGATTCATGATTCGATTCATGATTCATGATTCATGATTCATGATTCAATTCATGATTCATGATTCATGATTCAATTCATGATTCATGATTCATGATTCAATTCATGATTCATGATTCATGATTCAATTCATGATTCATAATTCATGATTCATGATTCAATTCATGATTCATGATTCAATTCATGATTCATAATTCATGATTCAATTCATGATTCATGATTCATGATTCAATTCATGATTCATAATTCATGATTCATGATTCAATTCATGATTCATGATTCATGATTCATGATTCATGATTCATGATTCAATTCATAATTCAATTCATGATTCATAATTCATGATTCATGATTCAATTCATGATTCATGATTCGATTCATGATTCATGATTCATGATTCATGATTCAATTCATGATTCATGATTCATGATTCAATTCATGATTCATGATTCATGATTCAATTCATGATTCATGATTCATGATTCAATTCATGATTCATAATTCATGATTCATGATTCAATTCATGATTCATGATTTGATTCATGATTTATGATTCATGATTCATGATTCGATTCATGATTCATGATTCATGATTCGATTCATGATTCATGATTCATGATTCAATTCATGATTCATGATTCGATTCATGATTCCTGATTCAATTCATGATTCCTGATTTATGATTCATGATTCGATTCATGATTCATGATTCAATTCATGATTTATGATTCATGATTTGATTCATGATTCATGATTCAATTCATGACTCATGATTTATGATTCAATTCATGATTCAATTCATGATTCATGATTCAATTCATGATTCATGATTTATGATTCAATTCATGATTCAATTCATGATTCATGATTCATTATTTAATTCATGATTCATGATTCGATTAATGATTTATGATTCAATTCATGATTCATGATTCATGATTCATGATTCATGATTCGATTCATGATTCATGATTCATGATTCAATTCATGATTCATGATTCGATTCATGATTCATGTTTCAATTCATGATTCATGATTTATGATTCAGTTCATGATTCAATTCATGATTCATGATTCGATTCATGATTCATGATTCATGATTCAATTCATGATTCATGATTCGATTCATGATTCATGTTTCAATTCATGATTCATGATTTATGATTCAATTCATGATTCGATTCATGATTCATGTTTCAATTCATGATTCATGATTTATGATTCAATTCATGATTCAATTCATGATTCATGATTCGATTCATGATTCATGATTCGATTCATGATGCATGATTCATGATTCATGATTCAATTCATGATTCATGATTCGATTCATGATTCATGATTCATGATTCATGATTCGATTCATGATTCATGATTCATGATTCATGATTCGATTCATGATTTATGATTCAATCCATGATTCAAATTATGATTAATGATTCAATTCATGATTCATGATTCATGATTTAATTCATGATTCGATTTTATGATTCATGATTCAATTCATGAAACATGGTTTAATTCATGATTCATGATTAGATTTTATGATTCATGATTCAATTCATGAAACATGATTTGATTCATGATTAATGATTTATGATTTGATTCATTATTCATAAATTCAATTCATAATTCATGATTCATGATTCATGTTTCAATTCATGATTCATGATTTAATTCATGATTCATGACTCAATTCATTATTCATGATTCGATTCATGATTCATGTTTCAATTCATTATTCATGATTTATGATTCAATTCATGATTCAATTCATGATTCATGATTCAATTCATGATTCATGATTCGATTCATGATTCAATTCATGATTCATGATTCATGATTTAATTCATGATTCATGATTTGATTCATGATTCATGATTCAATTCATGATTCATGATTCATGATTTATGATTCAATTCATGATTTATTTCATGATTCATGATTCAATTCATGATTCATGATTCAATTCATGATTCATTTCATGATTCATGATTCATTTCATGATTCATGATTCAATTCATGATTCATGTTTCATGATTGGATTCATGATTCATGATTCATGATTCGATTCATGATTCATGATTCATGATTCGATTCATGATTCATGATTCGATTCATGATTCATGATTCATGATGTGATTCATGATTCATGATTCGATTCATGATTCATGATTCATAATTCATGATTCGATTAATGATTCATGATTCATGATTCATGATTCAATTCATGATTCATGATTCAATTCATGATTCATGATGTGATTCATGATTCATGATTCGATTCATGATTCATGATTCATAATTCATGTTTCAATTCATGATTCATGTTTCAATTCATGATTCATGATTCAATTCATGATTCATGATTCGATTCATGATTCATGATTCAATTCATGATTCATGATTCGATTCATGATTCATGTTTCAATTCATGATTCATGATTTATGATTCAATTCATGATTCAATTCATGATTCATGATTACATTCATGATTCATGTTTCAATTCATGATTCATGATTTATGATTCAATTCATGATTCAATTCATGATTCATGATTCAATTCATGATTCATGATTCAATTCATGATTCATGATTCGAATTATGATTCATGATTCAATTCATGATTCATGATTCTTGATTCATGATTCAATTCATGATTCATGATTCGATTCATGATTCATGATTCATGATTCGATTCATGATTCATCATTCATGATTCGATTCATGATTCATGATTCAATTCATGATTCATGATTCTTGATTCATGATTCAATTCATGATTCAATTCATAATTCATGATTCATGATTCAATTCATGATTCATGTTTCGATTCATGATTCATGATTTAATTCATGATTCATGATTCATAATTCATGATTCATGATTCAATTCATGATTCATAGTTCATGATTCATGGTTCAATTCATGATTCATGATTCATGATTCAATTCATGATTTATAATTCAATTCATGATTCATGATTCATGATTCAATTCATGATTCAATTCATGATTCATCATTCATGATTCATGATTCAATTCATGATTCATGATTCATGATTCATTTCATGATTCAATTCATGATTCATGATTCATGATTCATGATTCATGATTCAATTCATAATTCAATTCATGATTCATAATTCATGATTCATGATTTAATTCATGATTCATAATTCATGATTCATGATTCAATTCATGATTTATGATTCCTGATTCATGATTCAATTCATGATTCATGATTCAAGATTCAATTCATAATTCATAATTCATGATTCATGATTCAATTCATGATTCATAGTTCATGATTCATGGTTCAATTCATGATTCATGATTCATGATTCATGATTCATGATTCATGATTCAATTCATGATTTATGATTCAATTCATGATTCATGATTCATGATTCAATTCATGATTCAATTCATGATTCATGATTCATGATTCAAATCATGATTCATGATTCAATTCATGATTCATAATTCATGATTCATGATTCATTTCATGATTCAATTCATGATTCATGATTCATGATTCATGATTCATGATTCAATTCATAATTCAATTCATGATTCATAATTCATGATTCATGATTCAATTCATGATTCATGATTCGATTCATGATTCATGATTCATGATTCATGATTCAATTCATGATTCATGATTCATGATTCAATTCATGATTCATGATTCATGATTCAATTCATGATTCATGATTCATGATTCAATTCATGATTCATAATTCATGATTCATGATTCAATTCATGATTCATGATTCAATTCATGATTCATAATTCATGATTCAATTCATGATTCATGATTCATGATTCAATTCATGATTCATAATTCATGATTCATGATTCAATTCATGATTCATGATTCATGATTCATGATTCAATTCATGATTCATGATTCATGATTCAATTCATGATTCATGATTCATGATTCAATTCATGATTCATGATTCATGATTCAATTCATGATTCATGATTCAATTCATGATTCATTTCATGATTCATGATTCATTTCATGATTCATGATTCATTTCATGATTCATGATTCAATTCATGATTCATGTTTCATGATTGGATTCATGATTCAATTCATGATTCATGTTTCATGATTGGATTCATGATTCATGATTCATGATTCGATTCATGATTCATGATTCATGATTCGATTCATGATTCATGATTCGATTCATGATTCATGATTCATGATGTGATTCATGATTCATGATTCGATTCATGATTCATGATTCATAATTCATGATTCGATTAATGATTCATGATTCATGATTCATGATTCAATTCATGATTCATGATTCAATTCATGATTCATGATGTGATTCATGATTCATGATTCGATTCATGATTCATGATTCATAATTCATGTTTCAATTCATGATTCATGTTTCAATTCATGATTCATGATTCAATTCATGATTCATGATTCGATTCATGATTCGTGATTCAATTCATGATTCATGATTCGATTCATGATTCATGTTTCAATTCATGATTCAATTCATGATTCAATTCATGATTCATGATTACATTCATGATTCATGTTTCAATTCATGATTCATGATTTATGATTCAATTCATGATTCAATTCATGATTCATGATTCAATTCATGATTCATGATTACATTCATGATTCATGATTCGAATTATGATTCATGATTCAATTCATGATTCATGATTCTTGATTCATGATTCAATTCATGATTCATGATTCGATTCATGATTCATGATTCATGATTCGATTCATGATTCATCATTCATGATTCGATTCATGATTCATGATTCAATTCATGATTCATGATTCTTGATTCATGATTCAATTCATGATTCAATTCATAATTCATGATTCATGATTCAATTCATGATTCATGTTTCGATTCATGATTCATGATTTAATTCATGATTCATGATTCATAATTCATGATTCATGATTCAATTCATGATTCATAGTTCATGATTCATGGTTCAATTCATGATTCATGATTCATGATTCATGATTCAATTCATGATTTATAATTCAATTCATGATTCATGATTCATGATTCAATTCATGATTCAATTCATGATTCATCATTCATGATTCATGATTCAATTCATGATTCATGATTCATGATTCATTTCATGATTCAATTCATGATTCATGATTCATGATTCATGATTCATGATTAAATTCATAATTCAATTCATGATTCATAATTCATGATTCATGATTTAATTCATGATTTATAATTCATGATTCATGATTCAATTCATGATTTATGATTCCTGATTCATGATTCAATTCATGATTCGTGATTCAAGATTCAATTCATAATTCATAATTCATGATTCATGATTCAATTCATGATTCATAGTTCATGATTCATGGTTCAATTCATGATTCATGATTCATGATTCATGATTCATGATTCATGATTCAATTCATGATTTATGATTCAATTCATGATTCATGATTCATGATTCAATTCATGATTCAATTCATGATTCATCATTCATGATTCATGATTCAATTCATGATTCATGATTCAATTCATGATTCATAATTCATGATTCATGATTCATTTCATGATTCAATTCATGATTCATAATTCATGATTCATGATTCAATTCATGATTCATGATTCGATTCATGATTCATGATTCATGATTCAATTCATGATTCATGATTCATGATTCAATTCATGATTCATTAATTCATGATTCAATTAATGATTCATAATTCATGATTCATGATTCAATTCATGATTCATGATTCAATTCATGATTCATAATTCATGATTCAATTCATGATTCATGATTCATGATTCAATTCATGATTCATAATTCATGATTCATGATTCAATTCATGATTCATGATTCATGATTCATGATTCAATTCATGATTCATGATTCATGATTCAATTCATGATTCATGATTCATGATTCAATTCATGATTCATGATTCATGATTCAATTCATGATTCATGATTCATGATTCAATTCATGATTCATAATTCATGATTCATGATTCAATTCATGATTCATGATTCAATTCATGATTCATAATTCATGATTCAATTCATGATTCATGATTCATGATTCAATTCATGATTCATAATTCATGATTCATGATTCAATTCATGATTCATGATTCATGATTCATGATTCAATTCATGATTCATGATTCATGATTCAATTCATGATTCATGATTCATGATTCAATTCATGATTCATGATTCATGATTCAATTCATGATTCATGATTCAATTCATGATTCATGATTCAATTCAAGATTTATGATTCATTATTCAATTCATGATTCATAATTCATGATTCATGATTCAATTCATGATTCATGATTCATGATTCAATTCATGATTCATAATTCATGATTCATGATTCAATTCATGATTCATTTCATGATTTATGATTCATTATTCAATTCATGATTTATAATTCATGATTCATGATTCAATTCATGATTCATGATTCAATTCATGATTCATGATTCATGATTCATGATTCAATTCATGATTCATGATTCATGATTTAATTCATGATTTATAATTCATGATTCATGATTCAATTCATGATTCATGATTCAATTCATGATTCATGATTCATGATTTAATTCATGATTTATAATTCATGATTCATGATTCAATTCATGATTCATGATTCATGATTCATGATTCAATTCATGATTCATGATTCAATTCATGATTCATGATTTATAATTCATGATTCATGATTCAATTCATGATTCATGATTCAATTCATGATTCATGATTCATGATTCAATTCATGATTCATGATTCAATTCATGATTCATGATTCATGATTCATGATTCAATTCATGATTCATGATTCATGATTCAATTCATGATTCATGATTCATGATTAAATTCATGATTCATAATTCATGATTCATGATTTAATTCATGATTCATGATTCATGATTCAATTCATGATTCATGATTCATGATTCAATTCATGATTCATGATTCATGATTCAATTCATGATTCAATTCATGATTCATGATTCATGATTCAATTCATGATTCATGATTCATGATTCAATTCATGATTTATGATTCATTATTCAATTCATGATTCATAATTCATGATTCATGATTCAATTCATGATTCATGATTCATGATTCAAATCATGATTCATGATTCATGATTCAATTCATGATTTATGATTCATTATTCAATTCATGATTTATAATTCATGATTCATGATTCAATTCATGATTCATGATTCAATTCATGATTCATGATTCATGATTCAATTCATGATTCATGATTTAATTCATGATTTATAATTCATGATTCATGATTCAATTCATGATTCATGATTCAATTCATGATTCATGATTCATGATTCATGATTTAATTCATGATTTATAATTCATGATTCATGATTCAATTCATGATTCATGATTCAATTCATGATTCATGATTCAATTCATGATTCATGATTCAATTCATGATTCATGATTCATGATTCATGATTCAATTCATGATTCATGATTTAATTTATGATTCATGATTCATGATTCAATTCATGATTCATAATTCATGATTCATGATTCAATTCATGATTCATGATTCATGATTCATGATTCAATTCATGATTCATGATTCATGATTCAATTCATGATTCATGATTCATGATTCAATTCATGATTCATGATTCGATTCATGATTCATAATTCATGATTCATGATTCAATTCATGATTCATAGTTCATGATTCATGGTTCAATTCATGATTCATGATTCATGATTCAATTCATGATTCATAATTCATGATTCATGATTCAATTCATGATTCATAGTTCATGATTCATGGTTCAATTCATGATTCATGATTCATGATTCATGATTCAATTCATGATTCATAATTCATGATTCATGATTCAATTCATGATTCATAGTTCATGATTCATGGTTCAATTCATGATTCATGATTCATGATTCAATTCATGATTTATGATTCAATTCATGATTCATGATTCATGATTCAATTCATGATTCATGATTCAATTCATGATTCATGATTTAATTCATGATTCATAATACATGATTCATGATTCAATTCATGATTCATGATTCATGATTCAATTCATGATTCATGATTCATGATTCAATTCATGAATTGAATCATGAATCAAGAATCATGAATTGAATCATGAATCAAGAATCATGAATTGAATCATGAATCAAGAATCATAAATTGAATCATGAATCATGAATCATGAATTAAATCATGAATTGAATCATGAATCATGAATTGAATCATGAATCATAATTCATGAATTGAATCATGAATCATGAAATGAATCATGAATCATGAAACATAAATCGAATCATGAATCATGAATTGAATCATGAATCATGAATTGAATCATGAATCATGAATCATGAATTGAATCATGAATCATGAAATGAATCATGAATCATGAATCATAAATCGAATCATGAATCATGAATTGAATCATGAATCGAATCATGAATTTAGTCATGAATCGAATCATGAATTTAGTCATGAATCATGAATTAAATCATGAATCATGAATCATGAATCAAATCTTGAATCATGAATTGAATCATGAATCATGAATCATGTATTGAATCATGAATCGAATCATGAATTGAGTCATGAATCATGAATTGAATCATGAATCATGAATTATGAAACAAATCTTGAATCATGAATTGAATCATGAATCATGAATCATGTATTGAATCATGAATAATGAATCATGAATTGAATCATGAATCATGAATCATGAATCATGAATTAAATCATGAATCATGAATTATGAATCATGAATTGAATCATGAATCATGAATCATGAATTGAATCATGAATTGAATCATAAATCATGAATCATGAATCATGAATCATAAATTGAATCATGAATCATGAATTATGATTCATGAATTGAATCATGAATCAAGACTCATGAATTGAATCATGAATCAAGAATCATAAATTGAATCATGAATCATGAATTAAATCATGAATTGAATCATGAATCATGAATCATGAATTGAATCATGAATCATGAATCATGAATTGAATCATGAATCAAGAATCATGAATTGAATCATGAATCATGAATTGATTCATGAATCATGAATCATAAATCGAATTATGAATCATGAATTGAATCATGAATCGAATCATGAATTGAGTCATGAATCATGAATTGATTCATGAATCATGAATCACAAATCAAATTATGAATCATGAATTGAATCATGAATCGAATCATGAATTGAGTCATGAATCATGAATTGAATCATGAATCATGAATCATGAATTGAATCATGAATCATGAATTATGAATCAAATCTTGAATTATGAATTGAATCATGAATCATGAATCATGTATTGAATCATGAATCATGAATCATGAATTGAATCATGAATCATGAATCGAATCATGAATCATGAATCATGAATTGAATCATGAATCATGAATCATGAATCATGAATTGAATCTTGAGTCATGAATTATGAATAATGAATTAAATCATGAATCATGAATTATGGATTATGAATTGAATCATGAATCATGAATTGAATCATGAATCAAGAATCATGAATTGAATCATGAATCATGAATTGATTCATGAATCATGAATCATAAATCGAATTATGAATCATGAATTGAATCATGAATCGAATCATGAATTGAGTCATGAATCATGAATTGATTCATGAATCATGAATCATAAATCGAATTATGAATCATGAATTGAATCATGAATCGAATCATGAATTGAGTCATGAATCATGAATTGAATCATGAATCATGAATCATGAATTGAATCATGAATCATGAATTATGAATCAAATCTTGAATCATGAATTGAATCATGAATCATGAATCATGTATTGAATCATGAATCATGAATCATGAATGAATCATGAATCATGAATCGAATCATGAATCATGAATCATGAATTGAATCATGAATCATGAATCATGAATTGAATCATGAATCATGAATCATGAATAATGAATTAAATCATGAATCATGAATTATGGATTATGAATTGAATCATGAATCATGAATTGATTCATGAATTGAATCATAAATCATGAATCATGAATCATAAATCATGAATTGAATCATGAATTGAATCATGAATCATGAATCATGAATCATAAATTGAATCATGAATCATGAATTATGATTGATGAATTGAATCATGAATCAAGAATCATAAATTGAATCATGAATGAAGAATCATAAATTGAATCATGAATCATGAATTAAATCATGAATTGAATCATGAATCATGAATCATGAATTGAATCATGAATCATGAATTGAATCATGAATCAATAATCATGAATTGAATCATGAACCATGAATTGATTCATGAATCATGAATCATAAATCGAATTATGAATCATGAATTGAATCATGAATCATGAATCATGAATTGAATCATGAATCATGAATTATGAATCAAATCTTGAATCATGAATTGAATCATGAATTGAATCATGAATTTAGTCATGAATCGAATCATGAATTTAGTCATGAATCATGAATTAAATCATGAATCATGAATCATGAATCAAATCTTGAATCATGAATTAAATCATGAATCATGAATCATGAATTAAATCATGAATCATGAATTGAATCATGAATCATGAATTGAATCATGAATCATGAAACATGAATTGAATCATAAATCATGAATCGAATCATGAATTATGAATCATGAATTGAATCATGGATCATTAATCATGAATCATGAATCATTAATCATGAATCATAAATTGAACCATGAATCATGAATCATGAATCGAATCATGAATCATGAATCAAGAATCATGAATCGAATCATGAATCATGAATTGAATCATGAATCATGAATCATGAAATGAATCATGAATCATTAATCATGAATCGAATCATGAATCATGAATCATGAATCATGAATCGAATCATGAATCATGAATTCAATCATGAATTGAATCATGAATCATGAATTGAATCATGAAATGAATCATGAATCATGAATCATGAATTGAATCATGAATGGAATCATGAATCATGAATTGAATCATGAAGTGAATCATGAATCATGAATCGAATAATGAATCATGAATCGAATCATGAATCATGAATTGAATCATGAATTGTATCATGAATCATGAATTGAATCATGAATTGAATCATGAATTGAATCATGAATCATGAATTGAATCATGAATCATGAATCATAAATCGAATCTTGAGTCATAAATCTTAAATCATGAATTGTATCTTGAATTATGAATCATGAATTGAATCATGAATCATGAATCATGAATCGAATCATGAATCATGAATCGAATCATGAATCATGAATCAAATTATGAATTGAATCATGAATCGAATCATGAATTAAATCATGAATCATGAATTGAATCATGAATCATGAATCATGAATCATGAATTGAATCATGAATTGAATCATGAATCATGAATTATGAATCATGAATTGAATCATGAATCATGAATCATGAATTGAATCATGAATTGAATCATAAATCATGAATCATGAATTAAATCATGAATTGAATCATGAATTGAATCATGAATCATGAATTGAATCATGAATCATGAATCATAAATCGAATCTTGAGTCATGAATCATAAATCATGAATTGTATCTTGAAATATGAATCATGAATTGAATCATGAATCATGAATCATGAATTGAATCATGATTCATGAATCATGAATTGAATCATGAATTGAATCATGAATCATGAATCATAAATCGAATCATGAATCATGAATCATGAATCATGAATTGAATCATGAATCATGAATCATAAATTGAATCATGAATCATGAATCATGAATTGAATCATGAATCAAGAATCATGAATTAAATCATGAATCATGAAATTAATCATGAATCATGAATCATAAATCGAATCATGAACCATGAATTGAATCATGAATCGAATCATGATTTTAGTCATGAATCGAATCATGAATTTAGTCATGAATCGAATCATGAATTTAGTCATGAATCATGAATTAAATCATGAATCATGAATCATGAATCAAATCTTGAATCATAATTTGAATCATCAATCATGAATCATGAATTGAATCATGAATCATGAATCATGAATTGAATCATGAATCATGAATCAAATCATGAATCATGAATTAAATCATGAATCATGAATCATGAATCAAATCTTGAATCAAAATTTGAATCATCAATCATGAATCATGAATTGAATCATGAATCATGAATCATGAATTGAATCATGAATCATGAATCAAATCATGAATCATGAATTGAATCATGAATCATGAATTATGAATCATGAATTGAATCATGAATCATTAATCATAAATCAAATCATGAATCATGAATCATGAATTATGAATCATGAATTGAATCATGAATCATGAATCATGAATCAAATCATGAATCATGAATCATGAATTGAATCACGAATCATGAATCATGAATTCAGTCATGAATCATGAATTAAATCATGAATCATGAATCATGAATCAAATCTTGAATCATGAATTAAATCATGAATCATGAATCATGAATTGAATCATGAATCATGAATCATGAATTGAATCATGAATCATTAATCATGAATCATGAATCATTAATCATGAATCATAAATTGAACCATGAATCATGAATCATGAATCGAATCATGAATCAAGAATCATGAATCGAATCATGAATCATGAATTGAATCATGAATCATGAATCATGAAATGAATCATGAATCATTAATCATGAATCGAATCATGAATCATGAATCATGAATCATGAATCGAATCATGAATCATGAATTCAATCATGAATTGAATCATGAATCATGAATTGAATCATGAAATGAATCATGAATCATGAATCATGAATTGAATCATGAATGGAATCATGAATCATGAATTGAATCATGAATTGAATCATGAATCATGAATCGAATCATGAATCATGAATCGAATCATGAATCATGAATCGAATCATGAATCATGAATTGAATCATGAATCATGAATGGAATCATGAATCATGAATTGAATCATGAATTGAATCATGAATCATGAATCGAATCATGAATCATGAATCGAATCATGAATCATGAATTGAATCATGAATTGAATCATGAATCATGAATTGAATCATGAATTGAATCATGAATTGAATCATGAATCATGAATCATAAATCGAATCTTGAGTCATAAATCTTAAATCATGAATTGTATCTTGAATTATGAATCATGAATTGAATCATGAATCATGAATCATGAATCGAATCATGAATCATGAATCGAATCATGAATCATGAATCAAATTATGAATTGAATCATGAATCGAATCATGAATTAAATCATGAATCATGAATTGAATCATGAATCATGAATCATGAATCATGAATTGAATCATGAATTGAATCATGAATCATGAATTATGAATCATGAATTGAATCATGAATCATGAATTGAATCATGAATTGAATCATAAATCATGAATCATGAATCATGAATCATAAATCATGAATTGAATCATGAATTGAATCATGAATCATCAATTGAAGCATGAATCATGAATCATGAATCGAATCATGAATCATGAATCGAATCATGAATCATGAATCAAATTATGAATTGAATCATGAATCGAATCGTGAATTGAATCATGAATCATGAATTGAATCATGAATCATGAATCATGAATCATGAATTAAATCATGAATCATGAATCATGAATTGAATCATGAATTGAATCATGAATCATGAATTGAATAATGATTAATGAATCATAAATCGAATCATGAATCATGAATCATGAATTGAATCATGAATCATGAATCATAAATTGAATCATGAATCATGAATCATGAATTGAATCATGAATCAAGAATCATGAATTAAATCATGAATCATGAAATGAATCATGAATCATGAATCATAAATCGAATCATGAATCATGAATTGAATCATGAATCGAATCATGAATTTAGTCATGAATCGAATCATGAATTTAGTCATGAATCATGAATTAAATCATGAATCATGAATCATGAATCAAATCTTGAATCATAATTTGAATCATCAATCATGAATCATGAATTGAATCATGAATCATGAATCATGAATTGAATCATGAATCATGAATCAAATCATGAATCATGAATTAAATCATGAATCATGAATCATGAATCAAATCTTGAATCATAATTTGAATCATCAATCATGAATCATGAATTGAATCATGAATCATGAATCATGAATTGAATCATGAATCATGAATCAAATCATGAATCATGAATTGAATCATGAATCATGAATTATGAATCATGAATTGAATCATGAATCATTAATCATGAATCAAATCATGAATCATGAATCATGAATTATGAATCATGAATTGAATCATGAATCATGAATCATGAATCAAATCATGAATCATGAATCATGAATTGAATCACGAATCATGAATCATGAATTTAGTCATGAATCATGAATTAAATCATGAATCATGAATCATGAATCAAATCTTGAATCATGAATTAAATCATGAATCATGAATCATGAATTGAATCATGAATCATGAATCATGAATTGAATCATGAATCATGAATTGAATCATGAATCATGAAACATGAATTGAATCATAAATCATGAATCGAATCATGAATTATGAATCATGAATTGAATCATGAATCATTAATCATGAATCATGAATCATTAATCATGAATCATAAATTGAACCATGAATGATGAATCATGAATCGAATCATGAATCATGAATCAAGAATCATGAATCATGAATCATTAATCATGAATCGAATCATGAATCATGAATCATGAATCATGAATCGAATCATGAATCATGAATTGAATCATGAATTGAATCATGAATCATGAATTGAATCATGAAATGAATCATGAATCATGAATCATGAATTGAATCATGAATGGAATCATGAATCATGAATTGAATCATGAATTGAATCATGAATCATGAATCGAATCATGAATCATGAATCGAATCATGAATCATGAATTGAATCATGAATTGAATAATGAATCATGAATTAAATCATGAATTGAATCATGAATTGAATCATGAATCATGAATTGAATCATGAATCATGAATCATAAATCGAATCTTGAGTCCTAAATCTTAAATCATGAATTGTATCTTGAATTATGAATCATGAATTGAATCATGAATCATGAATCATGAATCGAATCATGAATCATGAATCGAATCATAAATCAAATTATGAATTGAATCATGAATCGAATCATGAATTAAATCATGAATCATGAATTGAATCATGAATCATGAATCATGAATTGAATCATGAATTGAATCATGAATCATGAATTATGAATCATGAATTGAATCATGAATCATGAATCATGAATTGAATCATGAATTGAATCATAAATCATGAATCATGAATCATGAATCATAAATCATGAATTGAATCATGAATTGAATCATGAATCATCAATTGAAGCATGAATCATGAATCATGAATCGAATCATGAATCATGAATCGAATCATGAATCATGAATCAAATTATGAATTGAATCATGAATCGAATCGTGAATTGAATCATGAATCATGAATTGAATCATGAATCATGAATCATGAATCATGAATTGAATCATGAATCATGAATTATAAATCATGAATTGAATCATGAATCATGAATCATGAATTGAATCATGAATTGTATCATAAATCATGAATCATGAATCATGAATCATGAATTGAATCATGAATTGAATAATGAATTGAATCATGAATCATGAATTGAATCATGAATCATGAATCATAAATCGAATCTTGAGTCATGAATCATAAATCATGAATTGTATCTTGAAATATGAATCATGAATTGAATCATGAATCATGAATCATGAATTGAATCATGAATCATGAATCATGAATTGAATCATGAATTGAATCATGAATCATGAATTGAATAATGAATCATGAATCATAAATCGAATCATGAATCATGAATCATGAATTGAATCATGAATCATGAATCATAAATTGAATTATGAATCATGAATCATGAATTGAATTATGAATCAAGAATCATGAATTGAATCATGAATCATGAAATGAATCATGAATCATGAATCATAAATCGAATCATGAATCATGAATTGAATCATGAATCGAATCATTAATTTAGTCATGAATCGAATCATGAATTTAGTCATGAATCATGAATTAAATCATGAATCGAATCATGAATTTAGTCATGAATCATGAATTAAATCATGAATCATGAATCATGAATCAAATCTTGAATCATAATTTGAATCATCAATCATGAATCATGAATTGAATCATGAATCATGAATCATGAATTGAATCATGAATCATGAATCATGAATCAAATCATGAATCATGAATTAAATCATGAATCATGAATCATGAATCAAATCTTGAATCATAATTTGAATCATCAATCATGAATCATGAATTGAATCATGAATCATGAATCATGAATCAAATCATGAATCATGAATCATGAATTTAATCACGAATCATGAATCATGAATCGAATCATGAATCATGAATTATGAATCATGAATTGAATCATGAATCATAAATTATGAATCATGAATTAAATCATGAATCATGAATCATAAATTGAATCATGAATTGAATTATGAATCATGAATTGAATCATGAATCATGAATCATGAATCGAATCATGAATCATGAATCGATTAATGAATCATGAATCAAATTATGAATTGAATCATGAATCGAATCATGAATTGAATCATGAATCATGAATCATGAATCATGAATTGAATCATGAATCATAAATTATGAATCATGAATTGAATCATGAATCATGAATCATGAATTGAATCATGAATTGAATCATAAATCATGAATCATGAATCATGAATCATAAATCATGAATTGAATCATGAATCATGAATCATGAATCATAAATTGAATCATGAATCATGAATTATGATTCATGAATTGAATCATAAATCATGAATCATGAATCATGAATCATAAATCATGAATTGAATCATGAATCATGAATCATGAATCATAAATTGAATCATGAATCATGAATTATGATTCATGAATTGAATCATGAATCAAGAATCAGGAATTGAATCATGAATCAAGAATCATAAATTGAATCATAAATCATGAATCATGAATCAAGAATCATGAATTGAATCATGAATCATGAATTGATTCATGAATCATGAATCATAAATCGAATTATGAATCATGAATTGAATCATGAATCGAATCATGAATTGAGTCATAAATCATGAATTGATTCATGAATCATGAATCATAAATCGAATTATGAATCATGAATTGAATCATGAATCGAATCATGAATTGAGTCATGAATCATGAATTGAATCATGAATCGAATCATGAATTGAGTCATGAATCATGAATTGAATCATGAATCATGAATCATGAATTGAATCATAAATCATGAATTATGAATCAAATCTTGAATCATGAATTGAATCATGAATCATGTATTGAATCATGAATCATGAATCATGAATTGAATCATGAATCATGAATCGAATCATGAATCATGAATCATGAATTGAATCATGAATCGAATCATGAATCATGAATCGAATCATGAATCATGAATCAAATTATGAATTGAATCATGAATCGAATCATGAATTAAATCATGAATCATGAATTGAATCATGAATCATGAATCATGAATCATGAATTGAATCATGAATTGAATCATGAATCATGAATTATGAATCATGAATTGAATCATGAATCATGAATCATGAATCATAAATCATGAATTGAATCATGAATTGAATCATGAATCATCAATTGAAGCATGAATCATGAATCATGAATCGAATCATGAATCATGAATCGAATCATGAATCATGAATCAAATTATGAATTGAATCATGAATCGAATCGTGAATTGAATCATGAATCATGAATTGAATCATGAATCATGAATCATGAATTGAATCATGAATCATGAATTATAAATCATGAATTGAATCATGAATCATGAATCATGAATTGAATCATGAATTGAATCATAAATCATGAATCATGAATCATGAATCATGAATTGAATCATGAATTGAATCATGAATTGAATCATGAATCATGAATTGAATCATGAATCATGAATCATAAATCGAATCTTGAGTCATGAATCATAAATCATGAATTGTATCTTGAAATATGAATCATGAATTGAATCATGAATCATGAATCATGAATTGAATCATGAATCATGAATCATGAATTGAATCATGAATTGAATCATGAATCATGAATTGAATAATGAATCATGAATCATAAATCGAATCATGAATCATGAATCATGAATTGAATCATGAATCATGAATCATAAATTGAATCATGAATCATGAATTGAATCATGAATCAAGAATCATGAATTGAATCATGAATCATGAAATGAATCATGAATCATGAATCATAAATCGAATCATTAATCATGAATTGAATCATGAATCGAATCATGAATTTAGTCATGAATCGAATCATGAATTTAGTCATGAATCATGAATTAAATCATGAATCATTAATCATGAATTGAATCATGAATCGAATCATGAATTTAGTCATGAATCGAATCATGAATTTAGTCATGAATCATGAATTAAATCATGAATCATGAATCATGAATCAAATCTTGAATCATAATTTGAATCATCAATCATGAATCATGAATTGAATCATGAATCATGAATCATGAATTGAATCATGAATCATGAATCAAATCATGAATCATGAATTAAATCATGAATCATGAATCATGAATCAAATCTTGAATCATAATTTGAATCATCAATCATGAATCATGAATTGAATCATGAATCATGAATCATGAATTGAATCATGAATCATGAATCAAATCATGAATCATGAATTGAATCATGAATCATGAATTATGAATCATGAATTGAATCATGAATCATGAATCATGAATCAAATCATGAATCATGAATCATGAATTGAATCACGAATCATGAATCATGAATCGAATCATGAATCATGAATTATGAATCATGAATTGAATCATGAATCATGAATTAAATCATGAATCATGAATCATAAATTGAATCATGAATTGAATTATGAATCATGAATCATGAATTGAATCATGAATCATGAATCATGAATCGAATCATGAATCATGAATCGATTAATGAATCATGAATCAAATTGTGAATTGAATCATGAATCGAATCATGAATTGAATCATGAATCATGAACTGAATCATGAATCATGAATCATGAATCATGAATTATGAATCATGAATTGAATCATGAATCATGAATCATGAATTGAATCATGAATTGAATCATAAATCATGAATCATGAATCATGAATCATAAATCATGAATTGAATCATGAATCATGAATCATAAATTGAATCATGAATCATGAATTATGATTCATGAATTGAATCATGAATCAAGAATCAGGAATTGAATCATGAATCAAGAATCATAAATTAAATCATAAATCATGAATCATGAATCAAGAATCATGAATTGAATCATGAATCATGAATTGAATCATGAATCATGAATTGAATCATGAATCATGAATTGATTCATGAATCATGAATCATAAATCGAATTATGAATCATGAATTGAATCATGAATCAAATCATGAATTGAGTCATGAATCATGAATTGAATCATGAATCATGAATCATGAATTGAATCATGAATCATGAATTATGAATCAAATCTTGAATCATGAATTGAATCATGAATCATGAATCATGTATTGTATCATGAATCATGAATCATGAATTGAATCATGAATCATGTATCGAATCATAAATCATGAATCATAAATTGAATCATGAATCATGAATCATGAATTGAATCATGAATCATGAATCATGAATCATGAATTAAATCATGAATCATGAATTATGAATCATGAATTGAATCATAAATCATGAATCATGAATCATGAATCATAAATTGAATCATGAATCATGAATTATGATTCATGAATTGAATCATGAATCAAGAATCATGAATTGAATCATGAATCAAGAATCATAAATTGAATCATGAATCATGAATCATGAATTAAATCATGAATTGAATCATGAATCATGAATCATGAATTGAATCATGAATCATGAATCATGAATTGAATCATGAATCAAGAATCATGAATTGAATCATGAATCATGAATTGATTCATGAATCATGAATCATAAATCGAATTATGAATCATGAATTGAATCATGAATCGAATCATGAATTGAGTCATGAATCATGAATTGAATCATGAATCATGAATCATGAATTGAATCATAAATCATGGATTATGAATCAAATCTTGAATCATGAATGGAATCATGAATCATGTATTAAATCATGAATCATGAATCATGAATTGAATCATGAATCATGAATCGAATCATGAATCATGAATCATGAATTGAATCATGAATCGAATCATGAATCATGAATCGAATCATGAATCATGAATCAAATTATGAATTGAATCATGAATCGAATCATGAATTAAATCATGAATCATGAATTGAATCATGAATTGAATCATGAATCATGAATTATGAATCATGAATTGAATCATGAATCATGAATCATGAATTGAATCATGAATTGAATCATAAATCATGAATCATGAATCATGAATCATAAATCATGAATTGAATCATGAATTGAATCATGAATCATCAATTGAAGCATGAATCATGAATCATGAATCGAATCATGAATCATGAATCGAATCATGAATCATGAATCAAATTATGAATTGAATCATGAATCGAATCGTGAATTGAATCATGAATCATGAATTGAATCATGAATCATGAATCATGAATCATGAATTGAATCATGAATCATGAATTATAAATCATGAATTAAATCATGAATCATGAATCATGAATTGAATCATGAATTGAATCATAAATCATGAATCATGAATCATGAATCATGAATTGAATCATGAATTGAATCATGAATTGAATCATGAATCATGAATTGAATCATGAATCATGAATCATAAATCGAATCTTGAGTCATGAATCATGAATTGAATAATGAATTAAATCATGAATCATGAATTATGGATTATGAATTGAATCATGAACCATGAATTGAATCATGAATTGAATCATAAATCATGAATCATAAATCATGAATCATAAATCATGAATTGAATCATGAATTGAATCCTGAATCATAAATCATGAATCATAAATTGAATCATGAATCATGAATTATGATTCATGAATTGAATCATGAATCAAGAATCATAAATTGAATCATGAATCAAGAATCATAAATTGAATCATGAATCATGAATCATGAATTAAATCATGAATTGAATCATGAATCATGAATCATGAATTGAATCATGAATCATGAATTGAATCATGAATCAAGAATCATGAATTGAATCATGAATCATGAATTGATTCATGAATCATAATTCATAAATCGAATTATGAATCATGAATTGAATCATGAATCGAATCATGAATTGAGTCATGAATCATGAATCGAATCATGAATCATGAACCATGAATTGAATCATGAATCATGAATTATGAATCAAATCTTGAATCATGAATTGAATCATGAATCGAATCATGAATTTAGTCTTGAATCGAATCATGAATTTAGTCATGAATCATGAATTAAATCATGAATCATGAATCATGAATCAAATCTTGAATCATGAATTGAATCATGAATCATGAATCATGAATTGAATCATGAATCATGAATCATGAATTGAATCATGAATCATGAATCAAATCATGAATCATGAATTATGAATCATGAATTGAATCATGAATCATGAATCATGAATCAAATCAGGAATCATGAATCATGGATTGAATCATGAATCATGAATCATGAATCGAATCATGAATCATGAATTATGAATCATGAATTGAATCATGAATCATGAATTATGAATCATGAATTAAATCATGAATAATGAATCATAAATTGAATCATGAATTGAATCATGAATCATGAATCATGAATTGAATCATGAATCATGAATTGAATCATGAATCATGAATCATGAATCATGAATTGAATCATGAATCATGAATTGAAGCATAAAGCATGAATCATGAATCGAATCATGAATCATGAATCGAATCATGAATCATGAATCAAATTATGAATTGAATCATGAATTGAATCATGAATTGAATCATGAATTGAATCATAAATCATGAATCATAAATCATGAATCATAAATCATGAATTGAATCATGAATTGAATCATGAATCATGAATTATGATTCATGAATTGAATCATGAATCAAGAATCATAAATTGAATCATGAATCAAGAATCATAAATTGAATCATGAATCATGAATCATGAATTAAATCATGAATCATGAATCATGAATTGAATCATAAATCATGAATTGAATCATGAATCAAGAATCATGAATTGAATCATGAATCATGAATTGAATTATGAATCATGAATTGAATCATGAATCGAATCATGAATTGAGTCATGAATCATGAATCGAATCATGAATCATGAATCATGAATTGAATCATGAATCATGAATTATGAATCAAATCTTGAATCATGAATTGAATCATGAATCGAATCATGAATTTAGTCATGAATCGAATCATGAATTTAGTCATGAATCATGAATTAAATCATGAATCATGAATCATGAATCAAATCTTGAATCATGAATTGAATCATGAATCATGAATCATGAATTGAATCATGAATCATGAATCATGAATTGAATCATGAATCATGAATCAAATCATGAATCATGAATTGAATCATAAATCATGAATTATGAATCATGAATTGAATCATGAATCATGAATCATGAATCAAATCAGGAATCATGAATCATGAATTGAATCACGAATCATGAATCATGAATCGAATCATGAATCATGAATTATGAATCATGAATTGAATCATGAATCATGAATTATGAATCATGAATTAAATCATGAATAATGAATCATAAATTGAATCATGAATTGAATCATGAATCATGAATCATGAATTGAATCATGAATCATGAATCATGAATTGAATCATGAATCATGAATCATGAATTGAATCATGAATCATGAATTGAAGCATGAAGCATGAATTGAAGCATGAAGCATGAATCATGAATCGTATCATGAATCATGAATCGAATCATGAATCATGAATCAAATTATGAATTGAATCATGAATCGAATCATGAATTGAATCATGAATCATGAATTGAATCATGAATCATGAATCATGAATCATGAATTGAATCATGAATCATGAATTATGAATCATGAATTGATTCATGAATCATGAATCATGAATTGAATCATGAATTGAATCATAAATCATGAATCATGAATCATGAATCATAAATCATGAATTGAATCATGAATCATGAATCATGAATCATAAATTGAATCATGAATCATGAATTATGATTCATGAATTGAATCATGAATCAAGAATCATGAATTGAATCATGAATCAAGAATCATAAATTGAATCATAAATCATGAATCATGAATTAAATCATGAATTGAATCATGAATCATGAATCATGAATTGAATCATGAATCATGAATCATGAATTGAATCATGAATCAAGAATCATGAATTGATCCATGAATCATGAATTGATTCATGAATCATGAATCATAAATCGAATTATGAATCATGAATTGAATCATGAATCGAATCATGAATTGAGTCATGAATCATGAATTGAATCATAAAACATGAATCATGAATTGAATCATGAATCATGAATTATGAATCAAATCTTGAATCATGAATTGAATCATGAATCATGAATTGAATCATGAATCATGAATCGAATCATAAATCATGAATCATGAATTGAATCATGAATCATGAATCATGAATTGAATCATGAATCATGAATTAAATCATGAATCATGAATTATGAATCATGAATTGAATCATGAATCATGAATCATGAATCATGAATCATGAATCATGAATTGAATCATGAATCATGAATTAAATCATGAATCATGAATTGAATCATGAATTGAATCATAAATCATGAATCATGAATCATAAATCATGAATTGAATCATGAATCATGAATCATGAATTGAATCATGAATCAAGAATCATGAATTTTATCATGAATCATGAATTGATTCATGAATCATCAATCATAAATCGAATTATGAATCATGAATTGAATCATGAATCGAATCATGAATTGAGTCATGAATCATGAATTGAATCATGAATCATGAATCATGAATTGAATCATGAATCATGAATTATGAATCAAATCTTGAATCATGAATTGAATCATGAATCATGAATCATGAATTGAATCATGAATCATGAATCAAATCATGAATCATGAATCATGAATTGAATCATGAATCATGAATCATGTATTGAATCATGAATCATGAATCATGAATTGAATCATGAATCATGAATCGAATCATGAATCATGAATCATGAATTGAATCATGAATCATGAATCATGAATCATGAATTGAATCATGAATTGAATCATGAATCATGAATCATGAATAATGAATTAAATCATGAATCATGAATTATGGATTATGAATTGAATCATGAATCATGAATTGAATCATGAATTGAATCATAAATCATGAATCATGAATCATGAATCATAAATCATGAATTGAATCATGAATTGAATCATGAATCATGAATCATGAATCATAAATTGAATCATGAATCATGAATTATGATTCATGAATTGAATCATGAATCATGAATTATGATTCATGAATTGAATCATGAATCAAGAATCATAAATTGAATCATGAATCAAGAATCATAAATTGAATCATGAATCATGAATCATGATTTGAATCATGAATCATGAATTGAATCATGAATCATGAATTGAATTATGAATCATGAATCATGAATTGAATCATGAATCATGAATCATGATTTGAATCATGAATCATGAATTGAATCATGAATCATGAATTGAAGCATGAATCATGAATCATGAATTGAAGCATGAATCATGAATCATGAATCATGAATTGAATCATGAATTGAATCATGAATCATGAATAATGAATCATGAATTGAATCATGAATCATGATTTATGAATCATGAATTGAATCATGAATCATGAATTGAGTCATGAATCATGAATTGAATCATAAATCATGAATCATGAATCATGAATCATAAATTGAATCATAAATCATGAATTGAATCATGAATTGGATCATGAATCATGAATCATGAATTAAATCATGAATCATGAATTATGAATCATGAATTGAATCATGAATCATGAATAATGAATTGAATCATGAATCATGAATCGAATCATAAATCATGAATCATGAATTGAATCATGAATCATGAATCATGAATTGAATCATGAATCATGAATCATGAATTAAATCATGAATCATGAATTATGAATCATGAATTGAATCATGAATCATGAATCATGAATTGAATCATGAATCAAGAATCATGAATTGAATCATGAATCATGAAATGAATCATGAATCATGAATCATGAATCATAAATCGAATCATGAATCATGAATTGAATCATGAATCGAATCATGAATTTAGTCATGAATCAAATCATGAATTTAGTCATGAATCATGAATTGAATCATGAATCTTGAATCATGAATTGAATCATAAATCATGAATCATGAATTGAATCATGAATCATGAATCAAATCATGAATCATGAATTGAATCATGAATCACGAATTATGAATCATGAATTGAATCATGAATCATGAATCAAATCATGAATCATGAATCATGAATTGAATCACGAATTATGAATCATGAATCGAATCATGAATCATGAATTATGAATCATGAATTGAATCATGAATCATGAATTATGAATCATGAATTAAATCATGAATCATGAATCATGAATTGAATCACGAATTATGAATCATGAATCGAATCATGAATCATGAATTATGAATCATGAATTGAATCATGAATCATGAATTATGAATCATGAATCATGAATCATGAATTGAAGCATGAATCATGAATCGAATCATGAATCATGAATCAAATTATGAATTGAATCATGAATTGAATCATGAATCATGAATTGAATCATGAATCATGAATCATGAATCATGAATTGAATCATGAATCATGAATTATGAATCATGAATTGAATCATGAATCATGAATCATGAATTGAATCATGAATTGAATCGTAAATCATGAATCATGAATCATGAATCATGAATCATAAATCATGAATTGAATCATGAATCATGAATCATGAATCATAAATTGAGTCATGAATCATGAATTATGATTCATGAATTGAATCATGAATCAAGAATCAGGAATTGAATCATGAATCATGAATCATGAATTAAATCATGAATTGAATCATGAATCATGAATCATGAATTGAATCATGAATCATGAATCATGAAATGAATCATGAATCAAGAATCATGAATTGAATCATGAATCATGAATTGATTCATGAATCATAAATCATAAATCGAATTATGAATCATGAATTGAATCATGAATCGAATCATGAATTGAGTCATGAATCATGAATTGAATCATGAATCATGAATCATGAATTGAATCATGAATCATGAATTATGAATCAAATCTTGAATCATGAATTGAATCATGAATCATGAATCATGTATTGAATCATGAATCATGAATTGAATCATGAATCATGAATAAAATCATGAATCATGAATCATAATTTGAATCATGAATCATGAATTGAATCATGAATCATGAATCATGAATAATGAATTAAATCATGAATCATGAATTATGGATTATGAATTGAATCATGAATCATGAATTGAATCATGAATTGAATTATAAATCATGAATCATGAATCATGAATCATAAATCATGAATTGAATCATGAATTGAATCATGAATCATGAATCATAAATTGAATCATGAATCATGAATTATGATTCATGAATTGAATCATGAATCAAGAATCATAAATTGAATCATGAATCAAGAATCATAAATTGAATCATGAATTATGAATCATGAATTAAATCATGAATTGAATCATGAATCATGAATTGAATCATGAATCATGAATCATGAATTGAATCATGAATCATGAATTGAATCATGAATCAAGAATCATGAATTGAATCATGAATCATGAATTGATTCATGAATCATGAATCATAAATCGAATTATGAATCATGAATTGAATCATGAATCGAATCATGAATTGAGTCATGAATCATGAATTGAGTCATGAATCATGAATCATGAATTGAATCATGAATCATGAATTATGAATCAAATCTTGAATCATGAATTGAATCATGAATCGAATCATGAATTTAGTCATGAATCGAATCATGAATTTAGTCATGAATCATGAATTAAATCATGAATCATGAATCATGAATCAAATCTTGAATCATGAATTGAATCATGAATCATGAATCATGAATTGAATCATGAATCATGAATCATGAATTGAATCATGAATCATGAATCAAATCATGAATCATGAATTGAATCATGAATCATGAATTATGAATCATGAATTGAATCATGAATCATGAATCATGAATCAAATCATGAATCATGAATCATGAATTGAATCACGAATCATGAATCATGAATCGAATCATGAATCATGAATTATGAATCATGAATTGAATCATGAATCATGAATTATGAATCATGAATTAAATCATGAATAATGAATCATAAATTGAATCATGAATTGAATCATGAATCATGAATCATGAATTGAATCATGAATCATGAATCAGGAATTGAATCATGAATCATGAATCATGAATCATGAATTGAATCATGAATCATGAATTGAAGCATGAAGCATGAATCATGAATCGAATCATGAATCATGAATCAAATCATGAATCATGAATCAAATTATGAATTGAATCATGAATCGAATCATGAATTGAATCATGAATCATGAATTGAAGCATGAAGCATGAATCATGAATCGAATCATGAATCATGAATCATGATTTATGAATCATGAATTGAATCATGAATCATGAATCATGAATTGAATCATGAATTGAATCATAAATCATGAATCATGAATCATGAATCATAAATCATGATTTGAATCATGAATCATGAATCATGAATCATAAATTGAATCATGAATCATGAATTATGATTCATGAATTGAATCATGAATCAAGAATCATGAATTGAATCATAAATCATGAATCATGAATTAAATCATGAATTGAATCATGAATCATGAATCATGAATTGAATCATGAATCATGAATCATGAATTGAATCATGATTCAAGAATCATGAATTGAATCATGAATCAGGAATTGATTCATGAATCATGAATCATAAATCGAATTATGAATCATGAATTGAATCATGAATCGAATCATGAATTGAGTCATGAATCATGAATTGAATCATAAAACATGAATCATGAATTGAATCATGAATCATGAATTATGAATCAAATCTTGAATCATGAATTGAATCATGAATCATGAATCATGTATTGAATCATGAATCATGAATCATGAATTGAATCATGAATCATGAATCGAATCATAAATCATGAATCATGAATTGAATCATGAATCATGAATCATGAATTGAATCATGAATCATGAATTAAATCATGAATCATGAATTATGAATCATGAATTGAATCATGAATCATGAATTGAATCATGAATTGAATCATAAATCATGAATCATGAATCATGATTCATAAATCATGAATTGAATCATGAATTGAATCATGAATCATGAATCATGAATTGAAGCATGAATCAAGAATCATGAATTTTATCATGAATCATGAATTGATTCATGAATCATGAATCATAAATCGAATTATGAATCATGAATTGAATCATGAATCGAATCATGAATTGAGTCATGAATCATGAATTGAATCATGAATCATGAATCATGAATTGAATCATGAATCATGAATTATGAATCAAATCTTGAATCATGAATTGAATCATGAATCATGAATCATGTATTGAATCATGAATCATGAATCATGAATTGAATCATGAATCATGAATTGAATCATGAATCATGAATCATGAATTGAATCATGAATCATGAATTATGAATCAAATCTTGAATCATGAATTGAATCATGAATCATGAATCATGTATTGAATCATGAATCATGAATCATGAATTGAATCATGAATCATGAATCGAATCATGAATCATGAATCATGAATTGAATCATGAATCATGAATTATGGATTATGAATTGAATCATGAATCATGAATTGAATCATGAATTGAATCATAAATCATGAATCATAAATCATGAATTGAATCATGAATTGAATCATGAATCATGAATCATGAATCATAAATTGAATCATGAATCATGAATTATGATTCATGAATTGAATCATGAATCATGAATTATGATTCATGAATTGAATCATGAATCAAGAATCATAAATTGAATCATGAATCAAGAATCATAAATTGAATCATGAATCATGAATCATGAATTAAATCATGAATTGAATCATGAATCATGAATCATGAATTGAATCATGAATCATGATTCGAATCATGAATCAAGAATCATGAATTGAATCATGAATCATGAATTGAATCATGAATCATGAATCATGAATTGAATCATGAATCATGAATTATGAATCAAATCTTGAATCATGAATTGAATCATGAATCATGAATCATGAATTGAATCATGAATCATGAATTGAATCATGAATCGAATCATTAATCATGAATCAAGAATTGAATCATGAATCATGAATTATGAATCATGAATTGAATCATGAATCATGAATCATGAATCAAATCATGAATCATGAATCATGAATTGAATCACGAATCATGAATCGAATCATGAATCATGAATTATGAATCATGAATTGAATCATGAATCATGAATCATAAATCGAATCATGAATCATGAATTGAATCATAAATCGAATCATGAATTAAGTCATGAAGCATGAATTGAATCATGAATCATGAATCATGAATTGAATCATGAATCATGAATTATGAATTATGAATTGAATCATGAATTATGAATCATAAATTGAATCATAAATCATGAATCATGAATCATTAATTGAATCATGAATTGAATCATGAATTAAATCATGATTCATTAATCATGAATCATAAATTGAATCATGAATCATGAGTCATGAATTGAATCATGAATTAAATTATGAATCATGAATCATGAATCAAATCATGAATCATGAATTGAATCATGAATCATGAATCATGAATCAAATTATGAATCATGAATTGAATCATGAATCATGAATTGAATCATAATTCATGAATCATGATTTGAATCATGAATCATGAATCATGAATTGAATCATGAATCATATATTGAAGCATGAATCATGAATCATTATTTGAAGCATGAATCATGAATCATGAATCATGAATCATGAATTGAATCATGAATTGAATCATGAATCATGAATAATGAATCATGAATTGAATCATGAATATTGATTTATGAATCATGAATTGAATCATGAATCATGAATTGAGTCATGAATCATGAATTGAATCATAAATCATGAATCATGAATCATGAATCATAAATTGAATCATGAATTGAATTATGAATCATGAATCATGAATTGAATCATGAATCATGATTTGAATCATGAATCATGAATCATGAATTGAATCATGAATTGAATCATGAATTGAATCATGAATCATGAATAATGAATCATGAATTGAATCATGAATCATGATTTATGAATCATGAATTGAATCATGAATCATGAATTGAGTCATGAATCATGAATTGAATCATAAATCATGAATCATGAATCATGAATCATAAATTGAATCATAAATCATGAATTGAATCATGAATTGGATCATGAATCATGAATCATGAATTAAATCATGAATCATGAATTATGAATCATGAATTGAATCATGAATCATGAATCATGAATTGAATCATGAATCATGAATCGAATCATAAATCATGAATCATGAATTGAATCATGAATCATGAATCATGAATTGAATCATGAATCATGAATCATGAATTAAATCATGAATCATGAATTATGAATCATGAATTGAATCATGAATCATGAATCATGAATTGAATCATGAATCAAGAATCATGAATTGAATCATGAATCATGAAATGAATCATGAATCATGAATCATGAATCATAAATCGAATCATGAATCATGAATTGAATCATGAATTGAATCATGAATCGAATCATGAATTTAGTCATGAATCGAATCATGAATTTAGTCATGAATCATGAATTGAATCATGAATCTTGAATCATGAATTGAATCATAAATCATGAATCATGAATTGAATCATGAATCATGAATCAAATCATGAATCATGAATTGAATCATGAATCACGAATTATGAATCATGAATTGAATCATGAATCATGAATCAAATCATGAATCATGAATCATGAATTGAATCACGAATTATGAATCATGAATCGAATCATGAATCATGAATTATGAATCATGAATTGAATCATGAATCATGAATTATGAATCATGAATTAAATCATGAATCATGAATCATAAATTGAATCATGAATTGAATTATGAATCATGAATCATGAATTGAATCATGAATCATGAATCATGAATTGAATCATGAATCATGAATCATGAATTGAATCATGAATCATGAATTGAAGCATGAATCATGAATCGAATCATGAATCATGATTCATAATTCATGATTTGATTAATGATTCATGATTCATGATTCATGATTCAATTCATGATTCAATTCATGATTTATGATTTGATTCATGATTCATGATTCATGATTCGATTCATGATTCATGATTCATGTTTCAATTCATGATTCATGTTTCAATTCATGATTCATGATTCGATTCATGATTCATGATTCAATTCATGATTCATGATTCGATTCATGATTCATGTTTCAATTCATGATTCATGATTTATGATTCAATTCATGATTCAATTCATGATTTATGATTACATTCATGACTCATGTTTCAATTCATTATTCATGATTTATGATTCAATATATGATTCAATTCATGATTCATGATTCAATTCATGATTCATGATTCAATTCATGATTCATGATTCGAATTATGATTCATGATTCAATTCATGATTCATGATTCTTGATTTATGATTCAATTCATGATTCATGATTCGATTCATGATTCATCATTCATGATTCGATTCATGATTCATGATTCAAATCATGATTCATGATTTAATTCATAATTTATGATTTATGATTCAATCCATGATTCAAATTATGATTAATGATTCAATTCATGATTCATGATTCGATTTTATGATTCATGATTCAATTCATGAAACATGCTTCGATTCATGATTAATGATTAATGATTTATGATTCGATTCATGATTCATGATTCAATTCATAATTCATGTTTCATGATTCGATTCATGATTCATGTTTCAATTCATGATTCATGATTTATGATTCAATTCATGATTCATGATTCAATTCATGTTTCATGATTCGATTCATGATTCATGTTTCAATTCATGATTCATGATTTATGATTCAATTCATGATTCATGATTCAATTCATGAATCATGATTCGATTCATGATTCATGATTCAATTCATGATTCATGATTTAATTCATGATTCATGATTTGATTCATGATTCATGATTCAATTCATGATTCATGATTCATGATTTATGATTCAATTCATGATTTATTTCATGATTCATGATTTAATTCATGATTCATGATTCAATTCATGATTCATGATTCATGATTCATGATTCAATTCATGTTTCATGATTCGATTCATGATTCATGATTCGATTCATGATTCATGATTCATGATTCAATTCATGATTCATGATTCGATTCATGATTCATGATTCAATTCATGATTCATGATTCATGATTCGATTCATGATTCATGATTCAATTCATGATTCATGATTCAATTCATGATTCATGATTCATGCTTCAATTCATGATTCATGATTCATGATTCAATTCATGATTCATGATTCATGATTCAATTCATGATTCATTTCATGATTCAATTCATGATTCATGATTCAATTCATGATTCATGATTCAATTCATGATTCAATTTATGATTCATGTCTCAATTCATGATTCAATTCATGATTCATTTCATGATTTATGATTCGATTCATGATTCATGATTCATGATTCAATTCATGATTCATGATTCATGATTCATGATTCAATTCATGATTCATGATTCATGATTCAATTCATGATTCATGATTTAATTCATGATTCATGATTCATTATTCAATTCATTATTCATGATTCGATTCATGATTCATGATTCAATTCATGATTCATGATTCATGATTTATGATTCAATTCATGATTCATGATTCAATTCATGATTCATGATTCATGATTCAATTCATGATTCATGATTCAATTCATGATTCAATTTATGATTCATAATTCAATTCATGATTCAATTCATGATTCATTTCATGATTTATGATTCAATTCATGATTCATTTCATGATTCATGATTCATTTCATGATTCATGATTTAATTCATGATTCATGATTCATGATTCAATTCATGATTCATGATTCAATTCATGATTCATGATTCATGATGCAATTCATGATTCATGATTCAATTCATGATTCATTAATCAATTCATGATTCATGATGCAATTCATGATACATGATGCAATTCATGATTCATGATTCAATTCATGATTCATGATTCATGATTCAATTCATGATTCATGATTCGATTCATGATTCATGATTTATGATTCATGATTTGATTCATGATTCAATTCATGATTCATGATTCATGATTTAATTCATGATTCATGATTCAATTCATGATTCATGATTCATGATTCAATTCATGATTCATGATTCGATTCATGATTCATGATTTATGATTCATGATTTGATTCATGATTCAATTCATGATTCATGATTCATGATTTAATTCATGATTCATGATTCAATTCATGATTCATGATTCATGATTTAATTCATGATTCATGATTCGATTCATGATTCATGATTCAATTCATGATTCATGATTCATGATTCAATTCATGATTCAATTCATGATTCATGATTCAATTCATGATTTATGATTCAATTCATGATTCATGATTCAATTCATGATTCATCATTTGATTCATTATTCATGATTCATGATTCAATTCATGATTCATTAATCAATTCATGATTCATGATGCAATTCATGATTCATGATGCAATTCATGATTCATGATTCAATTCATGATTCATGATTCATGATTCAATTCATGATTCATGATTCGATTCATGATTCATGATTCATGATTCATGATTTGATTCATGATTCATGATTTGATTCATGATTCAAGATTCAATTCATGATTCATGATTCAATTCATGATTCATGATTCATGATTTAATTCATGATTCATGATTCGATTCATGATTCATGATTCAATTCATGATTCATGATTCATGATTCAATTCATGATTCAATTCATGATTCATGATTCAATTCATGATTCATGATTTAATTCATGATTCATCATTTGATTCATTATTCATGATTCATGATTCATGATTCGATTAATGATTCATGATTCAAGATTCATGATTTAATTCATGATTCATGATTCAATTGATGATTCATGATTCAATTCATGATTCATGATTCATGATTCATGATTCAATTCATGTTACATGATTTAATTTATGATTCATGATTCATGATTCAATTCATGATTTGTGATTCAATTCATGATTCATTTCATGATTCATTTCATGATCCATGATTCAATTCATGATTCAATTTATGATTCATGATTCAATTCATGATTCATGATTCAAATCATGATTCATGATTCAATTCATAATTTATGATTTATGATTCAATCCATGATTCAAATTATGATTAATGATTCAATTCATGATTCATGATTCAATTTTAGGATTCATGATTCAATTCATGAAACATGCTTCGATTCATGATTAATGATTAATGATTTATGATTCGATTCATGATTCATGATTCAATTCATAATTCATGATTCATGATTCAATTCATGATTCATGTTTCGATTCATGATTCATGATTTAATTCATGATTCATGATTTTATGATTCAATTCATTATTCATGATTCTATTCATGATTCATGTTTCAATTCATGATTCATGATTTATGATTCAATTCATGATTCATGATTCAATTCATGATTCATGATTCGATTCATGATTCATGATTCAATTCATGATTCATGATTCATGATTTAATTCATGATTCATGATTTGATTCATGATTCATGATTCAATTCATGATTCATGATTCATGATTCAATTCATGATTTATTTCATGATTTATGATTCAATTCATGATTCATGATTCAATTCATGATTCATTTCATGATACATGATTCATTTCATGAATTATGATTCAATTCATGATTCATGATTCAATTCATGATTCATGATGCATGATTGGATTCATGATTCATGATTCATGATTCGATTCATGATTCATGATTCGATTCATGATTAATGATTCAATTCATGATTCATGATTCATGATTTAATTCATGATTCATGATTCGATTCATGATTCATGATTCCATTCATGATTCATGATTCATGATTCATGATTCGATTCATGATTCATGATTCGATTCATGATTCATGATTCGATTCATGATTCATGATTCATAATTTATGATTCAATTAATGATTCATGATTCATGATTTTTGATTCAATTCATGATTCATGATTCAATACATGATTCATGATTCGATTCATGATTCACGATTCATGATTCGATTCATGATTCATGATTCAATTCATGATTCATGATTCATGATTTAATTCATGATTCATGATCTGATTCATGATTCATGATTCAATTCATGATTCATGATTCATGATTCAATTCATGATTCATGATTTAATTCATGATTCATGATTTAATTCATGATTCATGATTCAATACATTATTTATGATTCATGATTCGATTCATGATTCATGATTCATGATTAATGATGCAATTCATGATTCATGATTCATGTTTAGATTAATGATTCATGATTCATGATTCGATTCATAATTCATGATTCGATTCATCATTCATGATTCATGATTCGATTCATGATTCATCATTCATGATTCGAATCATGATTCATGATTCGATTCATGATTCATGATTCATAATTCATGATTCGATTAATGATTCATGATTCATGATTCATTTCATGATTCATGATTCAATTCATGATTCATGATTGGATTCATGATTCATGATTCATGATTCGATTCATGATTCATGATTCATGATTCGATTCATGATTCATGATTCGATTCATGATTCATGATTCATGATGTGATTCATGATTCATGATTCGATTCATGATTCATGATTCATAATTCATGATTCGATTAATGATTCATGATTCATGATTCATGATTCAATTCATGATTCAATTCATGATTTATGATTTGATTCATGATTCATGATTCATGATTCGATTCATGATTCATGATTCATGTTTCAATTCATGATTCATGTTTCAATTCATGATTCATAATTCAATTCATGATTCATGATTCGATTCATGATTCATGATTCATGATTCATGATTCGATTCATGATTCATGATTCAATTCATGATTCATGATTCGATTTATGATTCATGTTTCAATTCATGATTCATGATTTATGATTCAATTCATGATTCAATTCATGATTTATGATTACATTCATGACTCATGTTTCAATTCATTATTCATGATTTATGATTACATTCATGATTCAATTCATGATTCATGATTCAATTCATGATTCATGATTCAATTCATGATTCATGATTCGAATTATGATTCATGATTCAAATCATGATTCATGATTCAATTCATAATTTATGATTTATGATTCAATCCATGATTCAAATTATGATTAATGATTCAATTCATGATTAATGATTCGATTTTATGATTCATGATTCAATTCATGAAACATGCTTCGATTCATGATTAATGATTAATGATTTATGATTCGATTCATGATTCATGATTCAATTCATAATTCATGATTCATGATTCAATTCATGATTCATGTTTCGATTCATGATTCATGATTTAATTCATGATTCATGATTTTATGATTCAATTCATTATTCATGATTCGATTCATGATTCATGTTTCAATTCATAATTCATGATTTATGATTCAATTCATGATTCATAATTCAATTCATGATTCATGATTCGATTCATGATTCATGATTCAATTCATGATTCATGATTCATGATTTAATTCATGATTCATGATTTGATTCATGATTCATGATTCAATTCATGATTCATGATTTATGATTCAATTCATGATTTATTTCATGATTCATGATTCAATTCATGATTCATGATTCAATTCATGATTCATGATTCATGATTCATGATTCAATTCATGTTTCATGATTCGATTCATGATTCATGATTCGATTCATGATTCATGATTCATGATTCAATTCATGATTCATGATTCGATTCATGATTCATGATTCAATTCATGATTCATGATTCATGATTCGATTCATGATTCATGATTCAATTCATGATTCATGATTCATGATTCAATTCATGATTCATGATTCATGATTCATGATTCAATTCATGATTCATGATTCATGATTCAATTCATGATTCATGATTCATGATTCAATTCATGATTCATGATTCATGATTCAATTCATGATTCATGATTCAATTCATGATTCATGATTCAATTCATGATTCAATTTATGATTCATGTCTCAATTCATGATTCAATTCATGATTCATTTCATGATTTATGATTCGATTCATGATTCATGATTCATGATTCAATTCATGATTCATGATTCATGATTCATGATTCATGATTCAATTCATGATTCATGATTCATGATTCAATTCATGATTCATGATTTAATTCATGATTCATGATTCATTATTCAATTCATTATTCATGATTCGATTCATGATTCATGATTCAATTCATGATTCATGATTCATGATTTATGATTATATTCATGATTCATGATTCAATTCATGATTCATGATTCATGATTCAATTCATGATTCATGATTCAATTCATGATTCATGATTCAATTCATGATTCAATTTATGATTCATAATTCAATTCATGATTCAATTCATGATTCATTTCATGATTTATGATTCAATTCATGATTCATTTCATGATTCATGATTCATTTCATGATTCATGATTTAATTCATGATTCATGATTCATGATTCAATTCATGATTCATGATTTAATTCATGATTCATGATTCAATTCATGATTCATGATGCAATTCATGATTCATGATTCAATTCATGATTCATTAATTAATTCATGATTCATGATGCAATTCATGATTCATGATGCAATTCATGATTCATGATTCAATTCATGATTCATGATTCATGATTCAATTCATGATTCATGATTCGATTCATGATTCATGATTCATGATTCATGATTTGATTCATGATTCATGATTTGATTCATGATTCATGATTCAATTCATGATTCATGATTCAATTCATGATTCATGATTCATGATTTAATTCATGATTCATGATTCGATTCATGATTCATGATTCAATTCATGATTCATGATTCATGATTCAATTCATGATTCAATTCATGATTCATGATTCAATTCATGATTCATGATTCAATTCATGATTCATCATTTGATTCATTATTCATGATTCATGATGCAATTCATGATTCATCATTCAATTCATGATTCATTAATCAATTCATGATTCATGATGCAATTCATGATTCATGATGCAATTCGTGATTCATGATTCAATTCATGATTCATGATTCATGATTCAATTCATGATTCATGATTCGATTCATGATTCATGATTCATGATTCATGATTTGATTCATGATTCATGATTCAATTCATGATTCATGATTCGATTCATGATTCATGATTCAATTCATGATTCATGATTCATGATTTAATTTATGATTCATGATTCGAATCATGATTCATGATTCAATTCATGATTCATGATTCAATTCATGATTCATGATTCATGATTCAATTCATGATTCAATTAATGATTCATGATTCAATTCATGATTCATGATTCAATTCATGATTCATCATTTGATTCATTATTCATGATTAATGATTCATGATTCGATTAATGATTCATGATTCATGATTTAATTCATGATTCATGATTCAATTGATGATTCATGATTCAATTCATGATTCATGATTTATGATTCATGATTCAATTCATGTTACATGATTTAATTTATGATTCATGATTCATGATTCATTTCATGATTCAATTCATGATTCATGATTCATGATTCATGATTCAATTCATAATTCAATTCATGATTCATAATTCATGATTCATGATTCATTTCATGATTCAATTCATGATTCATGATTCATGATTCATGATTCATGATTCAATTCATGATTCATGATTCATGATTCATGATTCATGATTCAATTCATGATTCATGATTCATGATTCAATTCATGATTCATGATTTAATTCATGATTCATGATTCATTATTCAATTCATTATTCATGATTCGATTCATGATTCATGATTCAATTCATGATTCATGATTCATGATTTATGATTATATTCATGATTCATGATTCAATTCATGATTCATGATTCATGATTCAATTCATGATTCATGATTCAATTCATGATTCATGATTCAATTCATGATTCAATTTATGATTCATAATTCAATTCATGATTCAATTCATGATTCATTTCATGATTTATGATTCAATTCATGATTCATTTCATGATTCATGATTCATTTCATGATTCATGATTTAATTCATGATTCATGATTCATGATTCAATTCATGATTCATGATTTAATTCATGATTCATGATTCAATTCATGATTCATGATGCAATTCATGATTCATGATTCAATTCATGATTCATTAATTAATTCATGATTCATGATGCAATTCATGATTCATGATGCAATTCATGATTCATGATTCAATTCATGATTCATGATTCATGATTCAATTCATGATTCATGATTCGATTCATGATTCATGATTCATGATTCATGATTTCATTCATGATTCATGATTTGATTCATGATTCATGATTCAATTCATGATTCATGATTCAATTCATGATTCATGATTCATGATTTAATTCATGATTCATGATTCGATTCATGATTCATGATTCAATTCATGATTCATGATTCATGATTCAATTCATGATTCAATTCATGATTCATGATTCAATTCATGATTCATGATTCAATTCATGATTCATCATTTGATTCATTATTCATGATTCATGATGCAATTCATGATTCATGATTCAATTCATGATTCATTAATCAATTCATGATTCATGATGCAATTCATGATTCATGATGCAATTCATGATTCATGATTCAATTCATGATTCATGATTCATGATTCAATTCATGATTCATGATTCGATTCATGATTCATGATTCATGATTCATGATTTGATTCATGATTCATGATTCAATTCATGATTCATGATTCGATTCATGATTCATGATTCAATTCATGATTCATGATTCATGATTTAATTCATGATTCATGATTCGAATCATGATTCATGATTCAATTCATGATTCATGATTCAATTCATGATTCATGATTCATGATTCAATTCATGATTCAATTAATGATTCATGATTCAATTCATGATTCATGATTCAATTCATGATTCATCATTTGATTCATTATTCATGATTAATGATTCATGATTCGATTAATGATTCATGATTCATGATTTAATTCATGATTCATGATTCAATTGATGATTCATGATTCAATTCATGATTCATGATTTATGATTCATGATTCAATTCATGTTACATGATTTAATTTATGATTCATGATTCATGATTCATTTCATGATTCAATTCATGATTCATGATTCATGATTCATGATTCAATTCATAATTCAATTCATGATTCATAATTCATGATTCATGATTCATTTCATGATTCAATTCATGATTCATGATTCATGATTCATGATTCATGATTCAATTCATAATTCAATTCATGATTCATAATTCATGATTCATGATTCAATTCATGATTCATGATTCGATTCATGATTCATGATTCATGATTCAATTCATGATTCATGATTCATGATTCAATTCATGATTCATGATTCATGATTCAATTCATGATTCATAATTCATGATTCATGATTCAATTCATGATTCATGATTCAATTCATGATTCATAATTCATGATTCAATTCATGATTCATGATTCATGATTCAATTCATGATTCATAATTCATGATTCATGATTCAATTCATGATTCATGATTCATGATTCATGATTCAATTCATGATTCATGATTCATGATTCAATTCATGATTCATGATTCAATTCATGATTCATGATTCAATTCATGATTCATGATTCAATTCAAGATTTATGATTCATTATTCAATTCATGATTCATAATTCATGATTCATGATTCAATTCATGATTCATGATTCATGATTCAATTCATGATTCATAATTCATGATTCATGATTCAATTCATGATTCATTTCATGATTTATGATTCATTATTCAATTCATGATTTATAATTCATGATTCATGATTCAATTCATGATTCATAATTCATGATTCATGATTCAATTCATGATTCATGATTCAATTCATGATTCATGATTCATGATTTAATTCATGATTTATAATTCATGATTCATGATTCAATTCATGATTCATGATTCATGATTCATGATTCAATTCATGATTCATGATTCAATTCATGATTCATGATTTATAATTCATGATTCATGATTCAATTCATGATTCATGATTCAATTCATGATTCATGATTCATGATTCAATTCATGATTCATGATTCAATTCATGATTCATGATTCATGATTCATGATTCAATTCATGATTCATGATTCATGATTCAATTCATGATTCATGATTCATGATTAAATTCATGATTCATAATTCATGATTCATGATTCAATTCATGATTCATGATTCATGATTCATGATTCAATTCATGATTCATGATTCATGATTCAATTCATGATTCATGATTCATGATTCAATTCATGATTCAATTCATGATTCATGATTCATGATTCAATTCATAATTCATGATTCATGATTCAATTCATGATTTATGATTCATTATTCAATTCATGATTCATAATTCATGATTCATGATTCAATTCATGATTCATGATTCATGATTCAAATCATGATTCATGATTCATGATTCAATTCATGATTTATGATTCATTATTCAATTCATGATTTATAATTCATGATTCATGATTCAATTCATGATTCATGATTCAATTCATGATTCATGATTCATGATTCAATTCATGATTCATGATTCATGATTTAATTCATGATTTATAATTCATGATTCATGATTCAATTCATGATTCATGATTCAATTCATGATTCATGATTCATGATTCATGATTTAATTCATGATTTATAATTCATGATTCATGATTCAATTCATGATTCATGATTCAATTCATGATTCATGATTCATGATTCAATTCATGATTCATGATTCAATTCATGATTCATGATTCATGATTCATGATTCAATTCATGATTCATGATTTAATTTATGATCCATGATTCATGATTCAATTCATGATTCATAATTCATGATTCATGATTCAATTCATGATTCATGATTCATGATTCATGATTCAATTCATGATTCATGATTCATGATTCAATTCATGATTCATGATTCGATTCATGATTCATGATTCATGATTCATGATTCAATTCATGATTCATGATTCATGATTCAATTCATGATTCATGATTCATGATTCAATTCATGATTCATAATTCATGATTCATGATTCAATTCATGATTCATGATTCAATTCATGATTCATAATTCATGATTCAATTCATGATTCATGATTCATGATTCAATTCATGATTCATAATTCATGATTCATGATTCAATTCATGATTCATGATTCATGATTCATGATTCAATTCATGATTCATGATTCATGATTCAATTCATGATTCATGATTCAATTCATGATTCATGATTCAATTCATGATTCATGATTCAATTCAAGATTTATGATTCATTATTCAATTCATGATTCATAATTCATGATTCATGATTCAATTCATGATTCATGATTCATGATTCAATTCATGATTCATAATTCATGATTCATGATTCAATTCATGATTCATTTCATGATTTATGATTCATTATTCAATTCATGATTTATAATTCATGATTCATGATTCAATTCATGATTCATAATTCATGATTCATGATTCAATTCATGATTCATGATTCAATTCATGATTCATGATTCATGATTTAATTCATGATTTATAATTCATGATTCATGATTCAATTCATGATTCATGATTCATGATTCATGATTCAATTCATGATTCATGATTCAATTCATGATTCATGATTTATAATTCATGATTCATGATTCAATTCATGATTCATGATTCAATTCATGATTCATGATTCATGATTCAATTCATGATTCATGATTCAATTCATGATTCATGATTCATGATTCATGATTCAATTCATGATTCATGATTCATGATTCAATTCATGATTCATGATTCATGATTAAATTCATGATTCATAATTCATGATTCATGATTCAATTCATGATTCATGATTCATGATTCATGATTCAATTCATGATTCATGATTCATGATTCAATTCATGATTCATGATTCATGATTCAATTCATGATTCAATTCATGATTCATGATTCATGATTCAATTCATGATTCATGATTCATGATTCAATTCATGATTTATGATTCATTATTCAATTCATGATTCATAATTCATGATTCATGATTCAATTCATGATTCATGATTCATGATTCAAATCATGATTCATGATTCATGATTCAATTCATGATTTATGATTCATTATTCAATTCATGATTTATAATTCATGATTCATGATTCAATTCATGATTCATGATTCAATTCATGATTCATGATTCATGATTCAATTCATGATTCATGATTCATGATTTAATTCATGATTTATAATTCATGATTCATGATTCAATTCATGATTCATGATTCAATTCATGATTCATGATTCATGATTCATGATTTAATTCATGATTTATAATTCATGATTCATGATTCAATTCATGATTCATGATTCAATTCATGATTCATGATTCATGATTCAATTCATGATTCATGATTCAATTCATGATTCATGATTCATGATTCATGATTCAATTCATGATTCATGATTTAATTTATGATCCATGATTCATGATTCAATTCATGATTCATAATTCATAATTCATGATTCAATTCATGATTCATGATTCATGATTCATGATTCAATTCATGATTCATGATTCATGATTCAATTCATGATTCATGATTCATGATTCAATTCATGATTTATAATTCATGATTCATGATTCAATTCATGATTCATGATTCAATTCATGATTCATGATTCAATTCATGATTCATGATTTAATTCATGATTCATAATACATGATTCATGATTCAATTCATGATTCATGATTCATGATTCATGATTCAATTCATGATTCATGATTCATGATTCAAATTATGATTCATAATTCATGATTCATGATTTATCTCATGATTCATGATTCATGATTCAATTCATGATTCATGATTCATGATTCAATTCATGATTCGATTCATGATTCAATTCATAATTCATGATTCGATTTATGATTCATGATTCATGATTCATGATTCAATTCATAATTCATAATTCAATTCATGATTCATAATTCATGATTCATGATTTAATTCATAATTCATAATTCATGATTCATGATTCGATTTATGATTCATGATTCAATTCATGATTCATAATTCATGATTCATGATTCAACTCATAATTCAATTCATGATTCATAATTCATGATTCATGATTCAATTCATGATTCATGATTCATGATTCAATTCATGATTCATGATTCATGATTCAATTCATGATTCATGATTCATGATTCAATTCATGATTCATGATTCATGATTCAATTCATGATTCATGATTCGATTCATGATTCATAATTCATGATTCATGATTCAATTCATGATTCATAGTTCATGATTCATGGTTCAATTCATGATTCATGATTCAATTCATGATTCATAATTCATGATTTATGATTCAATTCATGATTCATAGTTCATGATTCATGGTTCAATTCATGATTCATGATTCATGATTCATGATTCAATTCATGATTTATGATTCAATTCATGATTCATGATTCATGATTCAATTCATGATTCATGATTCAATTCATGATTCATGATTTAATTCATGATTCATAATACATGATTCATGATTCAATTCATGATTCATGATTCATGATTCAATTCATGATTCATGATTCATGATTCAATTCATGATTCATAATTCATGATTTAATTCATGATTCATAATTCATGATTCATGATTCAATTCATGATTCATGATTCCTGATTTATGATTCATGATTCAATTCATGATTCATGATTCAATTCATGATTTATGATTCATGATTCAATTCATGATTCATAATTCATCATTCATGATTCAATTCATGATTCATGATTCATGATTCAATTCATGATTCATGATTCATGATTCATGATTCAATTCATGATTCGATTCATGATTCAATTCATGATTCATGATTCGATTCATGATTCATGATTCATGATTCAATTCATGATTCATGATTCATGATTTAATTCATGATTCATAATTCATGAATTATGATTCAATTCCTGATTCAGGATTCATGATTCAATTCATGATTCAATTCATGATTCATGATTCATAATTCAATTCATGATTCATGATTTATGATTCATGATTCAATTCATGATTCATGATTCATGATTCAATTCATGATTCATAATTCATGATTCAATTCATGATTCATGATTCATGATTCAATTCATGATTCATAATTCATGATTCATGATTCAATTCATGATTCATGATTCATGATTCAATTCATGATTCATAATTCATGATTCATGATTCAATTCATGATTCATGATTCATGATTCATGATTCAATTCATGATTCATGATTCATGATTAAATTCATGATTCATGATTCATGATTTAATTCATGATTTATAATTCATGATTCATGATTCAATTCATGATTCATGATTCAATTCATGATTCATGATTCATGATTCAATTCATGATTCATAATTCATGATTCATGATTTAATTCATGATTTATAATTCATGATTCATGATTCAATTCATGATTCATGATTCATGATTCATGATTCAATTCATGATTCATGATTCATGATTCAATTCATGATTCATGATTTAATTCATGATTTATAATTCATGATTCATGATTCAATTAATGATTCATGATTCAATTCATGATTCATGATTCATGATTCATGATTCAATTCATAATTCATGATTCATGATTTATCTCATGATTCATGATTCATGATTCAATTCATGATTCATGATTCATGATTCAATTCATGATTCGATTCATGATTCAATTCATAATTCATGATTCGATTTATGATTCATGATTCATGATTCAATTCATAATTCATAATTCAATTCATGATTCATAATTCATGATTCATGATTTAATTCATAATTCATAATTCATGATTCATGATTCGATTTATGATTCATGATTCAATTCATGATTCATAATTCATGATTCATGATTCAACTCATAATTCAATTCATGATTCATAATTCATGATTCATGATTCAATTCATGATTCATGATTCATGATTCAATTCATGATTCATGATTCATGATTCAATTCATGATTCATGATTCATGATTCAATTCATGATTCATGATTCGATTCATGATTCATAATTCATGATTCATGATTCAATTCATGATTTATGATTCATGATTCAATTCATGATTCATAATTCATCATTCATGATTCAATTCATGATTCATGATTCATGATTCAATTCATGATTCATGATTCATGATTCAATTCATGATTCGATTCATGATTCAATTCATGATTCATGATTCGATTCATGATTCATGATTCATGATTCAATTCATGATTCATGATTCATGATTTAATTCATGATTCATAATTCATGAATTATGATTCAATTCCTGATTCAGGATTCATGATTCAATTCATGATTCATGATTCATAATTCAATTCATGATTCATGATTCAATTCATGATTCATGATTCATGATTCAATTCATGATTCATGATTCATGATTCAATTCATGATTCATAATTCATGATTCAATTCATGATTCATGATTCATGATTCAATTCATGATTCATAATTCATGATTCATGATTCAATTCATGATTCATGATTCATGATTCAATTCATGATTCATAATTCATGATTCATGATTCAATTCATGATTCATGATTCATGATTCATGATTCAATTCATGATTCATGATTCATGATTCAATTCATGATTCATGATTCATGATTTAATTCATGATTTATAATTCATGATTCATGATTCAATTCATGATTCATGATTCATGATTCAATTCATGATTCATGATTCATGATTCAATTCATGATTCATAATTCATGATTCATGATTTAATTCATGATTTATAATTCATGATTCATGATTCAATTCATGATTCATGATTCATGATTCATGATTCAATTCATGATTCATGATTCAATTCATGATTCATGATTCATGATTCAATTCATGATTCATGATTTAATTCATGATTTATAATTCATGATTCATGATTCAATTAATGATTCATGATTCAATTCATGATTCATGATTCATGATTCATGATTCAATTCATAATTCATGATTCATGATTTATCTCATGATTCATGATTCATGATTCAATTCATGATTCATGATTCATGATTCAATTCATGATTCGATTCATGATTCAATTCATAATTCATGATTCGATTTATGATTCATGATTCATGATTCATGATTCAATTCATAATTCATAATTCAATTCATGATTCATAATTCATGATTCATGATTTAATTCATAATTCATAATTCATGATTCATGATTCGATTTATGATTCATGATTCAATTCATGATTCATAATTCATGATTCATGATTCAACTCATAATTCAATTCATGATTCATAATTCATGATTCATGATTCAATTCATGATTCATGATTCATGATTCAATTCATGATTCATGATTCATGATTCAATTCATGATTCATGATTCATGATTCAATTCATGATTCATGATTCGATTCATGATTCATAATTCATGATTCATGATTCAATTCATGATTCATAGTTCATGATTCATGGTTCAATTCATGATTCATGATTCAATTCATGATTCATAATTCATGATTCATGATTCAATTCATGATTCATAGTTCATGATTCATGGTTCAATTCATGATTCATGATTCATGATTCATGATTCAATTCATGATTTATGATTCAATTCATGATTCATGATTCATGATTCAATTCATGATTCATGATTCAATTCATGATTCATGATTTAATTCATGATTCATAATACATGATTCATGATTCAATTCATGATTCATGATTCATGATTCAATTCATGATTCATGATTCATGATTCAATTCATGATTCATAATTCATGATTTAATTCATGATTCATAATTCATGATTCATGATTCAATTCATGATTCATGATTCCTGATTCATGATTCATGATTCAATTCATGATTCATGATTCAATTCATGATTTATGATTCATGATTCAATTCATGATTCATAATTCATGAATTATGATTCAATTCATGATTCATGATTCAATTCATGATTCAATTCATGATTCATGATTCATAATTCAATTCATGATTCATGATTCAATTCATGATTCATGATTCATGATTCAATTCATGATTCATGATTCATGATTCAATTCATGATTCATAATTCATGATTCAATTCATGATTCATGATTCATGATTCAATTCATGATTCATAATTCATGATTCATGATTCAATTCATGATTCATGATTCATGATTCAATTCATGATTCATAATTCATGATTCATGATTCAATTCATGATTCATGATTCATGATTCATGATTCAATTCATGATTCATGATTCATGATTAAATTCATGATTCATGATTCATGATTTAATTCATGATTTATAATTCATGATTCATGATTCAATTCATGATTCATGATTCATGATTCAATTCATGATTCATGATTCATGATTCAATTCATGATTCATAATTCATGATTCATGATTTAATTCATGATTTATAATTCATGATTCATGATTCAATTCATGATTCATGATTCATGATTCATGATTCAATTCATGATTCATGATTCAATTCATGATTCATGATTCATGATTCAATTCATGATTCATGATTTAATTCATGATTTATAATTCATGATTCATGATTCAATTCATGATTCATGATTCAATTCATGATTCATGATTCATGATTCATGATTCAATTCATGATTCATGATTCATGATTCTTGATTCAATTCATGATTCATGATTCATGATTCAATTTATGATTCATAATTCATGATTCATGATTTAATTCATGATTCATGATTCATGATTCAATTCATGATTCATGATTCAATTCATGATTCATGATTCGATTTATGATTCATGATTCATGATTCATGATTCATGATTCAATTCATGATTCATGATTCAATTCATGATTCGATTCAAGATTCGATTCATGATTCATGATTCAATTCATGAATTATGATTCATGATTCATGATTTATGATTTGACTCATGATTCATGATTCATGATTCAATTCATGATTCATGATTCAATTCATTATTCATGATTCTTGATTCATGATTCATGATTCGATTCATGATTCATGATTCATGATTCAATTCATGATTCAATTCATGATTTATGATTCATGATTCATGATTCATGATTCAATTCATGATTCAATTCATGATTCATGATTCAATTCATGATTCATGATTCATGATTCAATTCATGATTCATAATTCATGATTCATGATTCAATTCATGATTCATGATTCATGATTCATGATTCAATTCATGATTCATGATTCATGATTAAATTCATGATTCATGATTCATGATTTAATTCATGATTTATAATTCATGATTCATGATTCAATTCATGATTCATGATTCAATTCATGATTCATGATTCATGATTCAATTCATGATTCATAATTCATGATTCATGATTTAATTCATGATTTATAATTCATGATTCATGATTCAATTCATGATTCATGATTCATGATTCATGATTCAATTCATGATTCATGATTCATGATTCAATTCATGATTCATGATTTAATTCATGATTTATAATTCATGATTCATGATTCAATTAATGATTCATGATTCAATTCATGATTCATGATTCATGATTCATGATTCAATTCATAATTCATGATTCATGATTTATCTCATGATTCATGATTCATGATTCAATTCATGATTCATGATTCATGATTCAATTCATGATTCGATTCATGATTCAATTCATAATTCATGATTCGATTTATGATTCATGATTCATGATTCAATTCATAATTCATAATTCAATTCATGATTCATAATTCATGATTCATGATTTAATTCATAATTCATAATTCATGATTCATGATTCGATTTATGATTCATGATTCAATTCATGATTCATAATTCATGATTCATGATTCAACTCATAATTCAATTCATGATTCATAATTCATGATTCATGATTCAATTCATGATTCATGATTCATGATTCAATTCATGATTCATGATTCATGATTCAATTCATGATTCATGATTCATGATTCAATTCATGATTCATGATTCGATTCATGATTCATAATTCATGATTCATGATTCAATTCATGATTTATGATTCATGATTCAATTCATGATTCATAATTCATCATTCATGATTCAATTCATGATTCATGATTCATGATTCAATTCATGATTCATGATTCATGATTCAATTCATGATTCGATTCATGATTCAATTCATGATTCATGATTCGATTCATGATTCATGATTCATGATTCAATTCATGATTCATGATTCATGATTTAATTCATGATTCATAATTCATGAATTATGATTCAAGTCCTGATTCAGGATTCATGATTCAATTCATGATTCATGATTCATAATTCAATTCATGATTCATGATTCAATTCATGATTCATGATTCATGATTCAATTCATGATTCATGATTCATGATTCAATTCATGATTCATAATTCATGATTCAATTCATGATTCATGATTCATGATTCAATTCATGATTCATAATTCATGATTCATGATTCAATTCATGATTCATGATTCATGATTCAATTCATGATTCATAATTCATGATTCATGATTCAATTCATGATTCATGATTCATGATTCATGATTCAATTCATGATTCATGATTCATGATTCAATTCATGATTCATGATTCATGATTTAATTCATGATTTATAATTCATGATTCATGATTCAATTCATGATTCATGATTCATGATTCAATTCATGATTCATGATTCATGATTCAATTCATGATTCATAATTCATGATTCATGATTTAATTCATGATTTATAATTCATGATTCATGATTCAATTCATGATTCATGATTCATGATTCATGATTCAATTCATGATTCATGATTCAATTCATGATTCATGATTCATGATTCATGATTCATGATTCAATTCATGATTCATGATTTAATTCATGATTTATAATTCATGATTCATGATTCAATTAATGATTCATGATTCAATTCATGATTCATGATTCATGATTCATGATTCAATTCATAATTCATGATTCATGATTTATCTCATGATTCATGATTCATGATTCAATTCATGATTCATGATTCATGATTCAATTCATGATTCGATTCATGATTCAATTCATAATTCATGATTCGATTTATGATTCATGATTCATGATTCATGATTCAATTCATAATTCATAATTCAATTCATGATTCATAATTCATGATTCATGATTTAATTCATAATTCATAATTCATGATTCATGATTCGATTTATGATTCATGATTCAATTCATGATTCATAATTCATGATTCATGATTCAACTCATAATTCAATTCATGATTCATAATTCATGATTCATGATTCAATTCATGATTCATGATTCATGATTCAATTCATGATTCATGATTCATGATTCAATTCATGATTCATGATTCATGATTCAATTCATGATTCATGATTCGATTCATGATTCATAATTCATGATTCATGATTCAATTCATGATTCATAGTTCATGATTCATGGTTCAATTCATGATTCATGATTCAATTCATGATTCATAATTCATGATTCATGATTCAATTCATGATTCATAGTTCATGATTCATGGTTCAATTCATGATTCATGATTCATGATTCATGATTCAATTCATGATTTATGATTCAATTCATGATTCATGATTCATGATTCAATTCATGATTCATGATTCAATTCATGATTCATGATTTAATTCATGATTCATAATACATGATTCATGATTCAATTCATGATTCATGATTCATGATTCAATTCATGATTCATGATTCATGATTCAATTCATGATTCATAATTCATGATTTAATTCATGATTCATAATTCATGATTCATGATTCAATTCATGATTCATGATTCCTGATTCATGATTCATGATTCAATTCATGATTCATGATTCAATTCATGATTTATGATTCATGATTCAATTCATGATTCATAATTTATGATTCATGATTCAATTCATGATTCATGATTCATGATTCAATTCATGATTCATGATTCATGATTCATGATTCAATTCATGATTCGATTCATGATTCAATTCATGATTCATGATTCGATTCATGATTCATGATTCATGATTCAATTCATGATTCATGATTCATGATTTAATTCATGATTCATAATTCATGAATTATGATTCAATTCATGATTCATGATTCATGATTCAATTCATGATTCAATTCATGATTCATGATTCATAATTCAATTCATGATTCATGATTCAATTCATGATTCATGATTCATGATTCAATTCATGATTCATGATTCATGATTCAATTCATGATTCATAATTCATGATTCAATTCATGATTCATGATTCATGATTCAATTCATGATTCATAATTCATGATTCATGATTCAATTCATGATTCATGATTCATGATTCAATTCATGATTCATAATTCATGATTCATGATTCAATTCATGATTCATGATTCATGATTCATGATTCAATTCATGATTCATGATTCATGATTAAATTCATGATTCATGATTCATGATTTAATTCATGATTTATAATTCATGATTCATGATTCAATTCATGATTCATGATTCATGATTCAATTCATGATTCATGATTCATGATTCAATTCATGATTCATAATTCATGATTCATGATTTAATTCATGATTTATAATTCATGATTCATGATTCAATTCATGATTCATGATTCATGATTCATGATTCAATTCATGATTCATGATTCAATTCATGATTCATGATTCATGATTCAATTCATGATTCATGATTTAATTCATGATTTATAATTCATGATTCATGATTCAATTCATGATTCATGATTCAATTCATGATTCATGATTCATGATTCAATTCATGATTCATGATTCATGATTCTTGATTCAATTCATGATTCATGATTCATGATTCAATTTATGATTCATAATTCATGATTCATGATTTAATTCATGATTCATGATTCATGATTCAATTCATGATTCATGATTCAATTCATGATTCATGATTCGATTTATGATTCATGATTCATGATTCATGATTCATGATTCAATTCATGATTCATGATTCAATTCATGATTCGATTCAAGATTCGATTCATGATTCATGATTCAATTCATGAATTATGATTCATGATTCATGATTTATGATTTGACTCATGATTCATGATTCATGATTCAATTCATGATTCATGATTCAATTCATTATTCATGATTCTTGATTCATGATTCATGATTCGATTCATGATTCATGATTCATGATTCAATTCATGATTCAATTCATGATTTATGATTCATGATTCATGATTCATGATTCAATTCATGATTCAATTCATGATTCATTATTCATGATTCAATTCATGATTCAATTCATTATTCATGATTCATGATTCATGATTCATGATTCATGATTCATGATTCAATTCATAATTCATAATTCAATTCATGATTCATGATTCAATTCATAATTCATAATTCATGATTCATAATTCATGATTCAATTCATGATTCATGATTCATGATTCATGATTCAATTCATGATTCAATTCATGATTCATGATTCAATTCATGATTCATGATTCAATTCATGATTCATGATTCATGATTCAATTCATGATTCATGATTCATGATTCAATTCATGATTCATAATTCATGATTCATGATTCAATTCATGATTCATGATTCATGATTCATGATTCAATTCATGATTCATGATTCATGATTCAATTCATGATTCATTATTCATGATTCAATTCATTAATTCATAATTCATGATTCAATTCATGATTCATGATTCATGATTCATGATTCAATTCATGATTCATGATTCATGATTCAATTCATGATTCATGATTCATGATTCAATTCATGATTCATGATTCAATTCATTAATTCATAATTCATGATTCATGATTCATGATTCAATTCATGATTCATGATTCAATTCATGATTCATGATTCAATTCATGATTCATAATTCATGATTCATGATTTAATTCATGATTCATAATTCATGATTCATGATTCAAATCATGATTCATGATTCATGATTCATGATTCAATTCATGATTCATGATTCATGATTCAATTCATGATTCATAATTCATGATTCATGATTTAATTCATGATTTATGATTCATGATTCAATTCATGATTCATGATTCATGATTCAATTCATGATTCGATTCATGATTCAATTCATGATTCATGATTCATGATTCATGATTCATGATTCATGATTCAATTCATGATTCATGATTCAATTCATGAATTATGATTCATGATTCATGATTTATGATTTGACTCATGATTCATGATTCATGATTCAATTCATGATTCATGATTTATTATTCATGATTCAATTCATGATTCATGATTCTTGATTCATGATTCATGATTCAAATAATGATTTATGATTCATAATTCAATTCATGATTCATGATTCAATTCATGATTCATGATTCAATTCATGATTCATCATTCATGATTCATGATTCAATTCATGATTCATGATTCATGTTCAATTCATGATTCAATTCATGATTCATGATTCATGATTCATGATTCATGATTCAATTCATAATTCATAATTCAATTCATGATTCATGATTCTTGATTCATGATTTAATTCATGATTCATGATTCAATTCGTGATTTATGATTCATGATTCAATTCATGATTCATGATTCGATTCATGATTCATGATTCATGATTCAATTCATGATTCATGATTCATGATTCAATTCATGATTCATAATTCATGATTCATGATTCAATTCATGATTCATGATTCATGATTCATGATTCAATTTATGATTCATGATTCAATTCATGATTCGATTCATGATTCAATTCATGATTCGATTCATGATTCAATTCATGATTCATGATTTAATTCATGTTTCAATTCATGATTCATGATTCAATTCATGATTCATGATTCAAATTATGATTCATCATTCATGATTCATGATTCATGATTCAAATTATGATTCATCATTCATGATTCATGATTCAATTCATGATTCATGATTCATGATTCAATTCATAATTCATAATTCAATTCATGATTCATAATTCATGATTCATGATTCAATTCATAATTCATAATTCATGATTCATGATTCAATTTATGATTCATGATTCAATTCATGATTCATAATTCATGATTCATGATTCATGATTCATGATTCATGATTCGATTCATGATTCATGATTCATGATTCAATTCACGATTCATGATTCAATTCATGATTCATGATTCATGATTCAATTCATGATTCATGATTCGATTCATGATTCATGATTCATGATTCAATTCATGATTCATGATTCATGATTCAATTTATGATTCATAATTCATGATTCATGATTCAATTCATGATTCATAATTCATGATTAATGGTTCAATTCATGATTCATGATTCATGATTCATGATTCAATTCATGATTCATGATTCGATTCATGATTCATGATTCATGATTCATGATTCAATTCATGAATTATGATTCAATTCATGATTCATAATTCATGATTCATGATTCATGATTCATGATTCAATTCATGATTCATGATTCATGATTCAATTCATGATTCAATTCATGATTCATGATTCATGATTCAATTCATGATTCATGATTCAATTTATGATTCATGATTCATGATTCAATTCATGATTCATGATTCATGATTCAATTCATGATTCATAATTCATGATTCATGATTCAATTCATGATTCAAGATTCATGATTCATGATTCAATTCATGATTCATGATTCATGATTTAATTCATGATTCATGATTCAATTCATGATTCATAATTCATGATTCATGATTCAATTCATGATTCATGATTCATGATTCATGATTCATGATTCAATTCATGATTCATGATTCATGATTCAATTCATGATTTATAATTCATGATTCATGATTCAATTCATGATTCATGATTCAATTCATGATTCATGATTCAATTCATGATTCATAATTCATGATTCATGATTTAATTCATGATTCATAATTCATGATTCATGATTCAATTCATGATTCATGATTCATGATTCATGATTCAATTCATGATTCATGATTCATGATTCAATTCATGATTCATAATTCATGATTCATGATTTAATTCATGATTCATGATTCATGATTCAATTCATGATTCATGATTCATGATTCAATTCATTATTCGATTCATGATTCAATTCATGATTCATGATTCGATTTATGATTCAATTCATGATTCATGATTCATGATTCAATTCATTATTCGATTCATGATTCAATTCATGATTCATGATTCAATTCATGATTCATGATTCATGATTCATGATTCAATTCATGATTCATGATTCATGATTTAATTCATGATTCAATTCATGATTTATGATTCATGATTCATGATTCATGATTCAATTCATGATTCAATTCATGATTCATGATTCATGATTCATGATTCAATTCATAATTCATAATTCAATTCATGATTCATGATTCATGATTCAATTCATGATTCATGATTCAATTCATTATTCGATTCATGATTCAATTCATGATTCATGATTCGATTTATGATTCAATTCATGATTCATGATTCATGATTCAATTCATTATTCGATTCATGATTCAATTCATGATTCATGATTCAATTCATGATTCATGATTCATGATTCATGATTCAATTCATGATTCATGATTCATGATTCAATTCATGATTCAATTCATAATTTATGATTCATGATTCATGATTCATGATTTAATTCATGATTCAATTCATGATTCATGATTCAATTCATAATTCATAATTCAATTCATGATTCATGATTCAATTCATAATTCATAATTCATGATTCATGATTCAAATCATGATTCATGATTCAAATCATGATTCATGATTCATGATTCATGATTTAATTCATGATTCATGATTCAATTCATGATTCATGATTCATGATTCAATTCATGATTCATGATTCATGATTCAATTCATGATTCATTATTCATGATTCAATTCATTAATTCATAATTCATGATTCAATTCATGATTCATGATTCATGATTCAATTCATGATTCATGATTCATGATTCAATTCATGATTCATGATTCAATTCATTAATTCAATTCATGATTCATGATTCAATTCATGATTCATGATTCAATTCATGATTCATAATTCATGATTCATGATTTAATTCATGATTCATAATTCATGATTCATGATTCAAATCATGATTCATGATTCATGATTCATGATTCAATTCATGATTCATGATTCAATTCATGATTCATAATTCATGATTCATGATTTAATTCATGATTCATGATTCATGATTCAATTCATGATTCATGATTCATGATTCAATTCATGATTCGATTCATGATTCAATTCATGATTCATGATTCATGATTCATGATTCAATTCATGATTCATGATTCAATTCATGAATTATGATTCATGATTCATGATTTATGATTTGACTCATGATTCATGATTCATGATTCAATTCATGATTCATGATTTATTATTCATGATTCAATTCATGATTCATGATTCTTGATTCATGATTCATGATTCAAATCATGATTTATGATTCATAATTCAATTCATGATTCATGATTCAATTCATGATTCATGATTCAATTCATGATTCATCATTCATGATTCATGATTCAATTCATGATTCATGATTCATGATTCATGATTCAATTCATGATTCAAGATTCATGATTCATGATTCAATTCATGATTCATGATTCAATTCATGATTCATGATTCAATTCATGATTCATAATTCATGATTCATGATTCAATTCATGATTCATGATTCATGATTCATGATTCATGATTCAATTCATGATTCATGATTCATGATTCAATTCATGATTTATAATTCATGATTCATGATTCAATTCATGATTCATGATTCAATTCATGATTCATGATTCAATTCATGATTCATAATTCATGATTCATGATTTAATTCATGATTCATAATTCATGATTCATGATTCAATTCATGATTCATGATTCATGATTCATGATTCAATTCATGATTCATGATTCATGATTCAATTCATAATTCATAATTCATGATTCATGATTTAATTCATGATTTATGATTCATGATTCAATTCATGATTCATGATTCGATTTATGATTCATGATTCATGATTCATGATTCATGATTCGATTCATGATTCATGATTCATGATTCAATTCATGATTCATGATTCAATTCATGATTCATGATTCATGATTCATGATTCAATTCATGATTCATGATTCATGATTTAATTCATGATTCAATTCATGATTTATGATTCATGATTCATGATTCATGATTCAATTCATGATTCAATTCATGATTCATGATTCATGATTCATGATTCAATTATAATTCATAATTCAATTCATGATTCATGATTCAATTCATAATTCATAATTCATGATTCATGATTCAATTCATGATTTATGATTCATGATTCATGAATCATGATTTAATTCATGATTCAATTCATGATTCATGATTCAATTCATAATTCATAATTCAATTCATGATTCATGATTCAATTCATAATTCATAATTCATGATTCATGATTCAAATCATGATTCATGATTAAAATCATGATTCATGATTCATGATTCATGATTTAATTCATAATTCATGATTCATGATTCAAATCATGATTCATGATTCAAATCATGATTCATGATTCATGATTCATGATTTAATTCATGATTCATGATTCATGATTCATGATTCAATTCATGATTCATGATTCATGATTCAATTCATGATTCATTATTCATGATTCAATTCATTAATTCATAATTCATGATTCAATTCATGATTCATGATTCATGATTCAATTCATGATTCATGATTCATGATTCAATTCATGATTCATGATTCAATTCATTAATTCATAATTCATGATTCATGATTCAATTCATGATTCATGATTCAATTCATGATTCATGATTCAATTCATGATTCATAATTCATGATTCATGATTTAATTCATGATTCATAATTCATGATTCATGATTCAAATCATGATTCATGATTCATGATTCATGATTCAATTCATGATTCATGATTCATGATTCAATTCATGATTCATAATTCATGATTCATGATTTAATTCATGATTCATGATTCATGATTCAATTCATGATTCATGATTCATGATTCAATTCATGATTCGATTCATGATTCAATTCATGATTCATGATTCATGATTCATGATTCATGATTCAATTCATGATTCATGATTCAATTCATGAATTATGATTCATGATTCATGATTTATGATTTGACTCATGATTCATGATTCATGATTCAATTCATGATTCATGATTTATTATTCATGATTCAATTCATGATTCATGATTCTTGATTCATGATTCATGATTCAAATCATGATTTATGATTCATAATTCAATTCATGATTCATGATTCAATTCATGATTCATGATTCAATTCATGATTCATCATTCATGATTCATGATTCAATTCATGATTCATGATTCATGTTCAATTCATGATTCAATTCATGATTCATGATTCATGATTCATGATTCATGATTCAATTCATAATTCATAATTCAATTCATGATTCATGATTCATGATTCATGATTTAATTCATGATTCATGATTCAATTCATGATTCATGATTCATGATTCAATTCATGATTCATGATTCGATTCATGATTCATGATTCATGATTCAATTCATGATTCATGATTCATGATTCAATTCATGATTCATAATTCATGATTCATGATTCAATTCATGATTCATGATTCATGATTCATGATTCAATTTATGATTCATGATTCAATTCATGATTCGATTCATGATTCAATTCATGATTCGATTCATGATTCAATTCATGATTCATGATTTAATTCATGATTCAATTCATGATTCATGATTCAATTCATGATTCATGATTCAATTCATGATTCATGATTCGATTCATGATTCATGATTCGATTCATGATTCAATTCATGATTCAATTCATGATTCATGATTCGATTCATGATTCATGATTCAAATTATGATTCATCATTCATGATTCATGATTCATGATTCAAATTATGATTCATCATTCATGATTCATGATTCAATTCATGATTCATGATTCATGATTCATGATTCATGATTCAATTCATAATTCATAATTCAATTCATGATTCATAATTCATGATTCATGATTCAATTCATAATTCATAATTCATGATTCATGATTCAATTTATGATTCATGATTCAATTCATGATTCATAATTCATGATTCATGATTCAATTCATGATTCATGATTCATGATTCGATTCATGATTCATGATTCATGATTGAATTCATGATTCATGATTCATGATTCAATTCATGATTCATGATTCATGATTCAATTCATGATTCATGATTCGATTCATGATTCATGATTCATGATTCAATTCATGATTCATGATTCATGATTCAATTTATGATTCATAATTCATGATTCATGATTCAATTCATGATTCATAATTCATGATTAATGGTTCAATTCATGATTCATGATTCATGATTCATGATTCAATTCATGATTCATGATTCGATTCATGATTCATGATTCATGATTCATGATTCAATTCATGAATTATGATTCAATTCATGATTCATAATTCATGATTCATGATTCATGATTAATGATTCATGATTCAATTCATGATTCAATTCATTAATTCATGATTCATGATTCAATTCATGATTCATGATTCAATTTATGATTCATGATTCATGATTCAATTCATGATTCATGATTCATGATTCAATTCATGATTCATAATTCATGATTCATGATTCAATTCATGATTCAAGATTCATGATTCAATTCATGATTCATGATTCATGATTCAATTCATGATTCATGATTCAATTCATGATTCATAATTCATGATTCATGATTCAATTCATGATTCATGATTCATGATTCATGATTCATGATTCAATTCATGATTCATGATTCATGATTCAATTCATGATTTATAATTCATGATTCATGATTCAATTCATGATTCATGATTCAATTCATGATTCATAATTTATGATTCATGATTTAATTCATGATTCATAATTCATGATTCATGATTCAATTCATGATTCATGATTCATGATTCATGATTCAATTCATGATTCATGATTCATGATTCAATTCATGATTCATAATTCATGATTCATGATTTAATTCATGATTCATGATTCATGATTCAATTCATGATTCATGATTCATGATTCAATTCATTATTCGATTCATGATTCAATTCATGATTCATGATTCGATTTATGATTCATGATTCATGATTCATGATTCATGATTCGATTCATGATTCATGATTCATGATTTAATTCATGATTCATGATTCAATTCATGATTCATGATTCATGATTCATGATTCAATTCATGATTCATGATTCATGATTTAATTCATGATTCAATTCATGATTTATGATTCATGATTCATGATTCATGATTCAATTCATGATTCAATTCATGATTCATGATTCATGATTCATGATTCATGATTCAATTCATAATTCATAATTCAATTCATGATTCATGATTCAATTCATAATTCATGATTCATGATTCAATTCATGATTCAATTCATGATTTATGATTCATGATTCATGATTCATGATTTAATTCATGATTCAATTCATGATTCATGATTCAATTCATAATTCATAATTCAATTCATGATTCATGATTCAATTCATAATTCATAATTCATGATTCATGATTCAAATCATGATTCATGATTCATGATTCATGATTTAATTCATGATTCATGATTCAATTCATGATTCATGATTCATGATTCAATTCATGATTCATGATTCGATTCATGATTCATGATTCATGATTCATGATTCAATTCATGATTCATGATTCATTATTTAATTCATGATTCATGATTCAATTCATGATTCATGATTCATGATTCAATTCATGATTCATGATTCGATTCATGATTCAATTCATGATTCATGATTCAATTCATGATTCATGATTCATGATTCAATTCATGATTCATGATTTAATTCATGATTCGATTCATGATTCAATTCATGATTCATAATTCATGATTCATGATTCAATTCATGATTCATGATTCATGATTTAATTCATGATTCATGATTCAATTCATGATTCGATTCATGTTTCGACTCATGATTCATGATTCATGATTCAATTCATGAATCATGATTCATGATTCATGATTTATGATTCGACTCATGATTCATGATTCATGATTCAATTCATGATTCATGATTCAAGATTCATGATTCAATTCATTATTCATGATTCGATTCATGATTCTTGATTCATGATTCATGATTAAATTCATAATTCATTATTCAATTCATGATTCATAATTCATGATTCATGATTCAATTTATGATTCATAATTCATGATTCATGATTCAATTCATGATTCATGATTAATGATTCAATTCATGATTCATGATTCAATTCATGATTCATGATTAATGATTCAATTCATGATTCATGATTCGATTCATGATTCATGATTCATGATTCAATTCATGATTCATCATTCATGATTCATGATTCAATTCATGATTCATGATTCATGATTCAATTCATGATTCAATTCATGATTCATGATTCATGATTCATGATTCAATTCATGATTCATGATTCAATTCATGATTCATCATTCATGATTCATGATTCAATTCATGATTCATGATTCATGATTCAATTCATGATTCATGATTCATAATTCATGATTCATGATTCATAATTCATGATTCATGATTCAATTCATGATTCATGATTCAATTCATGATTCATGATTCATGATTCAATTCATGATTCATCATTCATGATTCAATTCATGATTCATGATTCATGATTCATTTCATGATTCAATTCATGATTCATGATTTATGTTTCATGATTCATGATTCAATTCATAATTCATGATTCAATTCATAATTCATAATTCATGATTCATGATTTAATTCATGATTCATAATTCATGATTCATGATTCAATTCATGATTCATGATTCCTGATTCATGATTCATGATTCATGATTCAATTCATGATTCATAATTCATGATTCAATTCATAATTCATAATTCATGATTCATGATTTAATTCATGATTCATAATTCATGATTCATGATTCAATTCATGATTCATGATTCCTGATTCATGATTCATGATTCATGATTCAATTCATGATTCATAATTCATGATTCATGATTCAATTCATGATTCATGATTCAATTCATGATTCATGATTCAATTCATGATTCATGATTCCATTCATGATTTATGATTTATGATTCATGATTCAATTCAAGATTCATGATTCATGATTCAATTCATGATTCATAATTCATGATTCATGATTCAATTCATGATTCATGATTCATGATTCAATTCATGATTCATGATTCAAGATTCATGATTCAATTCATTATTCATGATTCGATTCATGATTCTTGATTCATGATTCATGATTAAATTCATAATTCATTATTCAATTCATGATTCATAATTCATGATTCATGATTCAATTTATGATTCATAATTCATGATTCATGATTCAATTCATGATTCATGATTAATGATTCAATTCATGATTCATGATTCAATTCATGATTCATGATTAATGATTCAATTCATGATTCATGATTCGATTCATGATTCATGATTCATGATTCAATTCATGATTCATCATTCATGATTCATGATTCAATTCATGATTCATGATTCATGATTCAATTCATGATTCAATTCATGATTCATGATTCATGATTCATGATTCAATTCATGATTCATGATTCAATTCATGATTCATCATTCATGATTCATGATTCAATTCATGATTCATGATTCATGATTCAATTCATGATTCATGATTCATAATTCATGATTCATGATTCATAATTCATGATTCATGATTCAATTCATGATTCATGATTCAATTCATGATTCATGATTCATGATTCAATTCATGATTCATCATTCATGATTCAATTCATGATTCATGATTCATGATTCATTTCATGATTCAATTCATGATTCATGATTTATGTTTCATGATTCATGATTCAATTCATAATTCATGATTCAATTCATAATTCATAATTCATGATTCATGATTTAATTCATGATTCATAATTCATGATTCATGATTCAATTCATGATTCATGATTCCTGATTCATGATTCATGATTCATGATTCAATTCATGATTCATAATTCATGATTCAATTCATAATTCATAATTCATGATTCATGATTTAATTCATGATTCATAATTCATGATTCATGATTCAATTCATGATTCATGATTCCTGATTCATGATTCATGATTCATGATTCAATTCATGATTCATAATTCATGATTCATGATTCAATTCATGATTCATGATTCAATTCATGATTCATGATTCAATTTATGATTTATGATTCATGATTCAATTCATGAATCATGATTCATGATTCATGATTTATGATTCGACTCATGATTCATGATTCATGATTCAATTCATGATTCATGATTCAAGATTCATGATTCAATTCATTATTCATGATTCGATTCATGATTCTTAATTCATGATTCATGATTAAATTCATAATTCATTATTCAATTCATGATTCATAATTCATGATTCATGATTCAATTTATGATTCATAATTCATGATTCATGATTCAATTCATGATTCATGATTAATGATTCAATTCATGATTCATGATTCAATTCATGATTCATGATTAATGATTCAATTCATGATTCATGATTCGATTCATGATTCATGATTCATGATTCAATTCATGATTCATCATTCATGATTCATGATTCAATTCATGATTCATGATTCATGATTCAATTCATGATTCAATTCATGATTCATGATTCATGATTCATGATTCAATTCATGATTCATGATTCAATTCATGATTCATCATTCATGATTCATGATTCAATTCATGATTCATGATTCAATTCATGATTCATGATTCATAATTCATGATTCATGATTCATAATTCATGATTCATGATTCAATTCATGATTCATGATTCAATTCATGATTCATGATTCATGATTCAATTCATGATTCATCATTCATGATTCAATTCATGATTCATGATTCATGATTCATTTCATGATTCAATTCATGATTCATGATTTATGTTTCATGATTCATGATTCAATTCATAATTCATGATTCAATTCATAATTCATAATTCATGATTCATGATTTAATTCATGATTCATAATTCATGATTCATGATTCAATTCATGATTCATGATTCCTGATTCATGATTCATGATTCATGATTCAATTCATGATTCATAATTCATGATTCAATTCATAATTCATAATTCATGATTCATGATTTAATTCATGATTCATAATTCATGATTCATGATTCAATTCATGATTCATGATTCCTGATTCATGATTCATGATTCATGATTCAATTCATGATTCATAATTCATGATTCATGATTCAATTCATGATTCATGATTCAATTCATGATTCATGATTCAATTCATGATTCATGATTCCATTCATGATTTATGATTTATGATTCATGATTCAATTCATGATTCATGATTCATGATTCAATTCATGATTCATAATTCATGATTCATGATTCAATTCATGATTCATGATTCATGATTCAATTCATGATTCATGATTCAAGATTCATGATTCAATTCATTATTCATGATTCGATTCATGATTCTTGATTCATGATTCATGATTAAATTCATAATTCATTATTCAATTCATGATTCATAATTCATGATTCATGATTCAATTTATGATTCATAATTCATGATTCATGATTCAATTCATGATTCATGATTAATGATTCAATTCATGATTCATGATTCAATTCATGATTCATGATTAATGATTCAATTCATGATTCATGATTCGATTCATGATTCATGATTCATGATTCAATTCATGATTCATCATTCATGATTCATGATTCAATTCATGATTCATGATTCATGATTCAATTCATGATTCAATTCATGATTCATGATTCATGATTCATGATTCAATTCATGATTCATGATTCAATTCATGATTCATCATTCATGATTCATGATTCAATTCATGATTCATGATTCATGATTCAATTCATGATTCATGATTCATAATTCATGATTCATGATTCATAATTCATGATTCATGATTCAATTCATGATTCATGATTCAATTCATGATTCATGATTCATGATTCAATTCATGATTCATCATTCATGATTCAATTCATGATTCATGATTCATGATTCATTTCATGATTCAATTCATGATTCATGATTTATGTTTCATGATTCATGATTCAATTCATAATTCATGATTCAATTCATAATTCATAATTCATGATTCATGATTTAATTCATGATTCATAATTCATGATTCATGATTCAATTCATGATTCATGATTCCTGATTCATGATTCATGATTCATGATTCAATTCATGATTCATAATTCATGATTCAATTCATAATTCATAATTCATGATTCATGATTTAATTCATGATTCATAATTCATGATTCATGATTCAATTCATGATTCATGATTCCTGATTCATGATTCATGATTCATGATTCAATTCATGATTCATAATTCATGATTCATGATTCAATTCATGATTCATGATTCAATTCATGATTCATGATTCAATTTATGATTTATGATTCATGATTCAATTCATGATTCATGATTCCATTCATGATTTATGATTTATGATTCATGATTCAATTCATGATTCATGATTCATGATTCAATTCATGATTCATAATTCATGATTCATGATTCAATTCATGATTCATGATTCATGATTCAATTCATGATTCAATTCATGATTCATGATTCAATTCATGATTCATGATTCATGATTCAATTCATGATTCATGATTCATGATTCAATTCATGATTCATGATTCATGATTCAATTCATGATTCATAATTCATGATTCATGATTCAATTCATGATTCATAATTCAATTCATGATTCATGATTCATGATTCATGATTCAATTCATGATTCATAATTCATGATTCATGATTCATAATTCATGATTCATGATTCAATTCATGATTCATGATTCAATTCATGATTCATAATTCATGAATCATGATTTAATTCATGATTCATAATTCATGATTCATGATTCAATTCATGATTCATGATTCATGATTCATGATTTAATTCATGATTCATAATTCATGATTCATGATTCAATTCATGATTCATGATTCATGATTCAATTCATGATTCATGATTCATGATTCAATTCATGATTCATAATTCATGATTCATGATTCAATTCATGATTCATGATTTATGATTCAATACATGATTCATGATTCATGATTCAATTCATGATTCATGATTCATGATTCAATTCATGATTCATGATTCGATTCATGATTCCTGATTCATGATTCAATTCATGATTCATGATTCATGATTTAATTCATGATTCATAATTCATTAATCATGATTCAATTCATGATTCATGATTCATGATTCAATTCATGATTTGATTCATGATTCAATTCATGATTCGATTCGTGATTCAATTCATGATTCAATTCATGATTCATAATTCATGATTCAATTCATGATTCATGATTCAATTCATGATTCATGATTCATGATTCAATTCATGATTCATGATTCATGATTCAATTCATGATTCATAATTCATGATTCATGATTCAATTCATGATTCATGATTCAATTCATGATTCATGATTCATGATTCAAGTCATGATTCATGATTCAATTCATGATTTATAATTCATGATTCATGATTCAATTCATGATTCATGATTCATGATTCAATTCATGATTCATGATTCAATTCATGATTCGGATCATGATTCAATTCATGATTCATAATTCATGATTCATGATTCAATTCATGATTCATGATTCGATTCATGATTCATGATTCATGATTCAATTCATGATTCATCATTCATGATTCATTATTCAATTCATGATTCATCATTCATGATTCAATTCATGATTCAATTCATGATTCATGTTTCATGATTCATGATTCATGATTCAATTCATTATTCATGATTCAATTCATGATTCATGATTCAATTCATGATTCATGATTCAATTCATGATTCATGATTCATGATTCAATTCATGATTCATGATTCAATTCATGATTCTTGATTCATGATTCAATTTATGATTCAATTCATGATTCAAGATTCATGATTCATGATTCATGATTCATGATTCATGATTCAATTCATGATTCATCATTCATGATTCATGATTCAATTCATGATTCATGATTCATGATTCAATTCATGATTCAATTCATGATTCAAGATTCATGATTCATGATTCATGATTCATGATTCAATTTATAATTCATGATTCAATTCATGATTTATAATTCATGATTCATGATTCAATTCATGATTCATGATTCATGATTCATGATTCAATTCATGATTCATGATTCAATTCATGATTCATGATTCATGATTCAATTCTTGATTCATTTCATGATTCAATTCATGATTCAGGATTCATGATTCATGATTCAATTCATAATTCATGATTTAATTCATGATTCATAAATCATGATTCATGATTTAATTCTTGATTCATAATTCATGATTCATGATTCAATTCATGATTCATGATTCCTGATTCATGATTCATGATTCAATTCATGATTCATGATTCATGATTCAATTCATGATTCATAATTCATGATTCATGATTCAATTCATGATTCATGATTCATGATTCAATTCATGATTCATGATTCATGATTCAATTCTTGATTCATGATTCATGATTCAATTCATGATTCATGATTCGATTCATGATTCATGATTCAATTCATGATTCATGATTCAATTCATGATTCATAATTCATGATTCATGATTCAATTCATGATTCATAATTCATGATTCATGGTTCAATTCATGATTCATGATTCATGATTCATGATTCAATTTATGATTTATGATTCAATTCATGATTCAATTCATGATTCATGATTCAATTCATGATTCATGATTCATGATTCATGATTCATGATTCATTTCATGATTCAATTCATGATTCATGATTCATGATTCATGATTCATGATTCATGATTCATGATTCATGATTCAATTCATAATTCAATTCATGATTCATAATTCATGATTCATAATTCATGATTCATGATTCAATTCATGATTCATGATTCCTGATTCATGATTCATGATTCAATTCATGATTCATGATGCAATTCATGATTCATAATTCATGATTCATGATTCAATTCATGATTCATGATTCATGATTCAATTCATGATTCATGATTCAATTCATGATTCATGATTCAATTCATGATTCATGATTCATGATTCATGATTCGATTCATGATTCATGATTCATGATTAATGATTCAATTCATGATTCATGATTCATGATTCAATTCATGATTCATGATTCATGATTCAATTCATGATTCAATTCATGATTCATGGTTCATGATTCAATTCATGATTCATGATTCAATTCATGATTCATGATTCATCATTCAATTCATGATTCATGATTCATGATTCAATTCATGATTCATAATTCATGATTCATGATTCAATTCATGATTCAATTCATGATTCATGATTTAATTCATGATTCATGAGTCATGATTCAATTCAGGATTCATGATTCATGATTCAATTCATGATTCGATTCATGATTCAATTCATGATTCATGATTCGATTTATGATTCATGATTCATGATTCATGATTCATGATTCAATTCATAATTCATGATTCATGATTCATGATTCAATTCATGATTCATAATTCATGATTCATGATTCAATTCATGATTCATGATTCATGATTCATGATTCATGATTCAATTCATGATTCATGATTCATGATTCATGATTCAATTCATGATTCATGATTCATGATTCAATTCATGATTCATGATTCATGATTCAATTCATGATTCATGATTCATGATTCAATTCATGATTCATGATTCAATTCATGATTCATAGTTCATGATTCATGGTTCAATTCATGATTCATGATTCATGATTCAATTCATGATTCATAATTCATGATTCATGATTCAATTCATGATTCATAGTTCATGATTCATGGTTCAATTCATGATTCATGATTCATGATTCATGATTCAATTTATGATTTATGATTCAATTCATGATTCATGATTCATGATTCAATTCATGATTCATGATTCAATTCATGATTCATGATTCAATTCATGATTCATGATTCAATTCATGATTCATGATTCATGATTCAAGTCATGATTCATGATTCAATTCATGATTTATAATTCATGATTCATGATTCAATTCATGATTCATGATTCATGATTCAATTCATGATTCATGATTCATGATTCAATTCATGATTCATAGTTCATGATTCATGGTTCAATTCATGATTCATGATTCATGATTCATGATTCAATTTATGATTTATGATTCAATTCATGATTCATGATTCATGATTCAATTCATGATTCATGATTCAATTCATGATTCATGATTTAATTCATGATTCAATTCATGATTCAAGATTCATGATTCATGATTCATGATTCATGATTCAATTTATAATTCATGATTCAATTCATGATTTATAATTCATGATTCATGATTCAATTCATGATTCATGATTCATGATTCATGATTCAATTCATGATTCATGATTCAATTCATGATTCATGATTCATGATTCAATTCTTGATTCATTTCATGATTCAATTCATGATTCAGGATTCATGATTCATGATTCAATTCATAATTCATGATTTAATTCATGATTCATAAATCATGATTCATGATTTAATTCTTGATTCATAATTCATGATTCATGATTCAATTCATGATTCATGATTCCTGATTCATGATTCATGATTCAATTCATGATTCATGATTCATGATTCAATTCATGATTCATAATTCATGATTCATGATTCAATTCATGATTCATGATTCATGATTCAATTCATGATTCATGATTCATGATTCAATTCATGATTCATGATTCATGATTCAATTCATGATTCGATTCATGATTCATGATTCAATTCATGATTCATGATTCAATTCATGATTCATAATTCATGATTCATGATTCAATTCATGATTCATAATTCATGATTCATGGTTCAATTCATGATTCATGATTCATGATTCATGATTCAATTCATGATTTATGATTCAATTCATGATTCAATTCATGATTCATGATTCAATTCATGATTCATGATTCATGATTCATGATTCATTTCATGATTCAATTCATGATTCATGATTCATGATTCATGATTCATGATTCATGATTCATGATTCAATTCATAATTCAATTCATGATTCATAATTCATGATTCATAATTCATGATTCATGATTCAATTCATGATTCATGATTCCTGATTCATGATTCATGATTCAATTCATGATTCATGATGCAATTCATGATTCATAATTCATGATTCATGATTCAATTCATGATTCATGATTCATGATTCAATTCATGATTCATGATTCAATTCATGATTCATGATTCAATTCATGATTCATGATTCATGATTCATGATTCGATTCATGATTCATGATTCATGATTAATGATTCAATTCATGATTCATGATTCATGATTCAATTCATGATTCATGATTCATGATTCAATTCATGATTCAATTCATGATTCATGATTCAATTCATGATTCAATTCATGATTCATGATTTAATTCATGATTCATGAGTCATGATTCAATTCAGGATTCATGATTCATGATTCAATTCATGATTCGATTCATGATTCAATTCATGATTCATGATTCGATTTATGATTCATGATTCATGATTCATGATTCATGATTCATGATTCATGATTCAATTCATGATTCATGATTCATGATTCATGATTCAATTCATGATTCATAATTCATGATTCATGATTCATGATTCATGATTCATGATTCATGATTCAATTCATGATTCATGATTCATGATTCATGATTCAATTCATGATTCATGATTCATGATTCAATTCATGATTCATGATTCATGATTCAATTCATGATTCATAGTTCATGATTCATGGTTCAATTCATGATTCATGATTCATGATTCAATTCATGATTCATGATTCATGATTCAATTCATGATTCATAGTTCATGATTCATGGTTCAATTCATGATTCATGATTCATGATTCATGATTCAATTTATGATTTATGATTCAATTCATGATTCATGATTCATGATTCAATTCATGATTCATGATTCAATTCATGATTCATGATTTAATTCATGATTCAATTCATGATTCAAGATTCATGATTCATGATTCATGATTCATGATTCAATTTATAATTCATGATTCAATTCATGATTTATAATTCATGATTCATGATTCAATTCATGATTCATGATTCATGATTCATGATTCAATTCATGATTCATGATTCAATTCATGATTCATGATTCATGATTCAATTCTTGATTCATTTCATGATTCAATTCATGATTCAGGATTCATGATTCATGATTCAATTCATAATTCATGATTTAATTCATGATTCATAAATCATGATTCATGATTTAATTCTTGATTCATAATTCATGATTCATGATTCAATTCATGATTCATGATTCCTGATTCATGATTCATGATTCAATTCATGATTCATGATTCATGATTCAATTCATGATTCATAATTCATGATTCATGATTCAATTCATGATTCATGATTCATGATTCAATTCATGATTCATGATTCATGATTCAATTCATGATTCATGATTCATGATTCAATTCATGATTCATGATTCGATTCATGATTCATGATTCAATTCATGATTCATGATTCAATTCATGATTCATAATTCATGATTCATGATTCAATTCATGATTCATAATTCATGATTCATGGTTCAATTCATGATTCATGATTCATGATTCATGATTCAATTCATGATTTATGATTCAATTCATGATTCAATTCATGATTCATGATTCAATTCATGATTCATGATTCATGATTCATGATTCATGATTCATTTCATGATTCAATTCATGATTCATGATTCATGATTCATGATTCATGATTCATGATTCATGATTCAATTCATAATTCAATTCATGATTCATAATTCATGATTCATAATTCATGATTCATGATTCAATTCATGATTCATGATTCCTGATTCATGATTCATGATTTAATTCATGATTCATGATGCAATTCATGATTCATAATTCATGATTCATGATTCAATTCATGATTCATGATTCATGATTCAATTCATGATTCATGATTCATGATTCAATTCATGATTCATGATTCATGATTCAATTCATGATTCGATTCATGATTCATGATTCAATTCATGATTCATGATTCAATTCATGATTCATAATTCATGATTCATGATTCAATTCATGATTCATAATTCATGATTCATGGTTCAATTCATGATTCATGATTCATGATTCATGATTCAATTCATGATTTATGATTCAATTCATGATTCAATTCATGATTCATGATTCAATTCATGATTCATGATTCATGATTCATGATTCATTTCATGATTCAATTCATGATTCATGATTCATGATTCATGATTCATGATTCATGATTCATGATTCAATTCATAATTCAATTCATGATTCATAATTCATGATTCATAATTCATGATTCATGATTCAATTCATGATTCATGATTCCTGATTCATGATTCATGATTCAATTCATGATTCATGATGCAATTCATGATTCATAATTCATGATTCATGATTCAATTCATGATTCATGATTCATGATTCAATTCATGATTCATGATTCAATTCATGATTCATGATTCAATTCATGATTCATGATTCATGATTCATGATTCGATTCATGATTCATGATTCATGATTAATGATTCAATTCATGATTCATGATTCATGATTCAATTCATGATTCATGATTCATGATTCAATTCATGATTCAATTCATGATTCATGGTTCATGATTCAATTCATGATTCATGATTCAATTCATGATTCATGATTCATCATTCAATTCATGATTCATGATTCATGATTCAATTCATGATTCATAATTCATGATTCATGATTCAATTCATGATTCAATTCATGATTCATGATTTAATTCATGATTCATGAGTCATTATTCAATTCAGGATTCATGATTCATGATTCAATTCATGATTCGATTCATGATTCAATTCATGATTCATGATTCGATTTATGATTCATGATTCATGATTCATGATTCATGATTCATGATTCATGATTCAATTCATGATTCATGATTCATGATTCATGATTCAATTCATGATTCATAATTCATGATTCATGATTCATGATTCATGATTCATGATTCATGATTCAATTCATGATTCATGATTCATGATTCATGATTCAATTCATGATTCATGATTCATGATTCAATTCATGATTCATGATTCATGATTCAATTCATGATTCATAGTTCATGATTCATGGTTCAATTCATGATTCATGATTCATGATTCATGATTCAATTTATGATTTATGATTCAATTCATGATTCATGATTCATGATTCAATTCATGATTCATGATTCAATTCATGATTCATGATTTAATTCATGATTCAATTCATGATTCAAGATTCATGATTCATGATTCATGATTCATGATTCAATTTATAATTCATGATTCAATTCATGATTTATAATTCATGATTCATGATTCAATTCATGATTCATGATTCATGATTCATGATTCAATTCATGATTCATGATTCAATTCATGATTCATGATTCATGATTCAATTCTTGATTCATTTCATGATTCAATTCATGATTCAGGATTCATGATTCATGATTCAATTCATAATTCATGATTTAATTCATGATTCATAAATCATGATTCATGATTTAATTCTTGATTCATAATTTATGATTCATGATTCAATTCATGATTCATGATTCCTGATTCATGATTCATGATTCAATTCATGATTCATGATTCATGATTCAATTCATGATTCATAATTCATGATTCATGATTCAATTCATGATTCATGATTCATGATTCAATTCATGATTCATGATTCATGATTCAATTCATGATTCATGATTCATGATTCAATTCATGATTCATGATTCGATTCATGATTCATGATTCAATTCATGATTCATGATTCAATTCATGATTCATAATTCATGATTCATGATTCAATTCATGATTCATAATTCATGATTCATGGTTCAATTCATGATTCATGATTCATGATTCATGATTCAATTCATGATTTATGATTCAATTCATGATTCAATTCATGATTCATGATTCAATTCATGATTCATGATTCATGATTCATGATTCATGATTCATTTCATGATTCAATTCATGATTCATGATTCATGATTCATGATTCATGATTCATGATTCATGATTCAATTCATAATTCAATTCATGATTCATAATTCATGATTCATAATTCATGATTCATGATTCAATTCATGGTTCATGATTCCTGATTCATGATTCATGATTCAATTCATGATTCATGATGCAATTCATGATTCATAATTCATGATTCATGATTTAATTCATGATTCATGATTCATGATTCAATTCATGATTCATGATTCATGATTCAATTCATGATTCATGATTCATGATTCATGATTCGATTCATGATTCATGATTCATGATTAATGATTCAATTCATGATTCATGATTCATGATTCAATTCATGATTCATGATTCATGATTCAATTCATGATTCATGGTTCATGATTCAATTCATGATTCATGATTCAATTCATGATTCATGATTCATCATTCAATTCATGATTCATGATTCATGATTCAATTCATGATTCATAATTCATGATTCATGATTCAATTCATGATTCAATTCATGATTCATGATTTAATTCATGATTCATGAGTCATGATTCAATTCAGGATTCATGATTCATGATTCAATTCATGATTCGATTCATGATTCAATTCATGATTCATGATTCGATTTATGATTCATGATTCATGATTCATGATTCATGATTCAATTCATGATTCATGATTCATGATTCATGATTCAATTCATGATTCATAATTCATGATTCATGATTCAATTCATGATTCATGATTCATGATTCATGATTCATGATTCATGATTCAATTCATGATTCATGATTCATGATTCATGATTCAATTCATGATTCATGATTCATGATTCAATTCATGATTCATGATTCATGATTCAATTCATGATTCATGATTCAATTCATGATTCATGATTCAATTCATGATTCATAGTTCATGATTCATGGTTCAATTCATGATTCATGATTCATGATTCAATTCATGATTCATAATTCATGATTCATGATTCAATTCATGATTCATAGTTCATGATTCATGGTTCAATTCATGATTCATGATTCATGATTCATGATTCAATTTATGATTTATGATTCAATTCATGATTCATGATTCATGATTCAATTCATGATTCATGATTCAATTCATGATTTATGATTTAATTCATGATTCATAATACATGATTCATGATTCAATTCATGATTCATGATTCATGATTCAATTCATGATTCATGATTCATGATTCAATTCATGATTCATAATTCATGATTCATGATTTAATTCATGATTCATAATTCATGATTCATGATTCAATTCATGATTCATGATTCCTGATTCATGATTCATGATTCAATTCATGATTCATGATTCAATTCATGATTTATGATTCATGATTCAATTCATGATTCATAATTCATCATTCATGATTCAATTCATGATTCATGATTCATGATTCAATTCATGATTCATGATTCATGATTCATGATTCAATTCATGATTCGATTCATGATTCAATTCATGATTCATGATTCGATTCATGATTCATGATTCATGATTCATGATTCAATTCATGATTCATGATTCATGATTTAATTCATGATTCATAATTCATGAATTATGATTCAATTCATGATTCATGATTCATGATTCATGATTCAATTCATGATTCAATTCATGAATCATGATTCATAATTCAATTCATGATTCATGATTCAATTCATGATTCATGATTCATGATTCAATTCATCATTCATGATTCATGATTCAATTCATGATTCATAATTCATGATTCATGATTCAATTCATGATTCAATTCATGATTCATGATTCATGATTCAATTCATGATTCATAATTCATGATTCATGATTCAATTCATGATTCATGATTCATGATTCAATTCATGATTCATAATTCATGATTCATGATTCAATTCATGATTCATGATTCATGATTCATGATTCAATTCATGATTCATGATTCATGATTCAATTCATGATTCATGATTCATGATTTAATTCATGATTTATAATTCATGATTCATGATTCAATTCATGATTCATGATTCATGATTCATGATTCAATTCATGATTCATGATTCATGATTTAATTCATGATTTATAATTCATGATTCATGATTCAATTCATGATTCATGATTCATGATTCATGATTCAATTCATGATTCATGATTCAATTCATGATTCAATTCATGATTCATGATTTAATTCATGATTTATAATTCATGATTCATGATTCAATTAATGATTCATGATTCAATTCATGATTCATGATTCATGATTCATGATTCAATTCATGATTCATGATTCATGATTCTTGATTCAATTCATGATTCATGATTCAATTTATGATTCATAATTCATGATTCATGATTTAATTCATGATTCATGATTCATGATTCAATTCATGATTCATGATTCAATTCATGATTCGATTCATGATTCAATTCATGATTCATGATTCGATTTATGATTCATGATTCATGATTCATGATTCATGATTCAATTCATGATTCATGATTCAATTCATGATTCGATTCATGATTCAATTCATGATTCATGATTCAATTCATGAATTATGATTCATGATTCATGATTTATGATTTGACTCATGATTCATGATTCATGATTCAATTCATGATTCATGATTCAATTCATTATTCATGATTCTTGATTCATGATTCATGATTTGATTCATGATTCATGATTCAATTCATGATTCAATTCATGATTAATGATTCATGATTCATGATTCATGATTCAATTCATGATTCAATTCATGATTCATTATTCATGATTCAATTCATGATTCAATTCATGATTCATGATTCATGATTCATGATTCAATTCATAATTCATAATTCAATTCATGATTCATGATTCAATTCATAATTCATGATTCATAATTCATGATTCAATTCATGATTCATGATTCATGATTCATGATTCAATTCATGATTCATGATTCAATTCATGATTCATGATTCATGATTCAATTCATGATTCATGATTCATGATTCATGATTCATGATTCATGATTCAATTCATAATTCAATTCATGCTTCATAATTCATGATTCATAATTCATGATTCATGATTCAATTCATGATTCATGATTCCTGATTCATGATTCATGATTCAATTCATGATTCATGATGCAATTCATGATTCATAATTCATGATTCATGATTCAATTCATGATTCATGATTCATGATTCAATTCATGATTCATGATTCAATTCATGATTCATGATTCAATTCATGATTCATGATTCATGATTCATGATTCGATTCATGATTCATGATTCATGATTAATGATTCAATTCATGATTCATGATTCATGATTCAATTCATGATTCATGATTCATGATTCAATTCATGATTCAATTCATGATTCATGGTTCATGATTCAATTCATGATTCATGATTCAATTCATGATTCATGATTCATCATTCAATTCATGATTCATGATTCATGATTCAATTCATGATTCATAATTCATGATTCATGATTCAATTCATGATTCAATTCATGATTCATGATTCGATTCATGATTCATGATTTAATTCATGATTCATGAGTCATGATTCAATTCAGGATTCATGATTCATGATTCAATTCATGATTCGATTCATGATTCAATTCATGATTCATGATTCATGATTCATGATTCATGATTCATGATTCAATTCATGATTTATGATTCATGATTCATGATTCAATTCATGATTCAATTCATGATTCATTATTCATGATTCAATTCATGATTCATGATTCATGATTCATGATTCAATTCATGATTCATGATTCATGATTCATGATTCAATTCATGATTCAATTCATGATTCATGATTCATGATTCAATTCATGATTCATGATTCAATTCATGATTCATGATTCATGATTCAATTCATGATTCATGATTCATGATTCAATTCATGATTCATAATTCATGATTCATGATTCAATTCATGATTCATGATTCATGATTCATGATTCAATTCATGATTCATGATTCATGATTCAATTCATGATTCATTATTCATGATTCAATTCATTAATTCATAATTCATGATTCAATTCATGATTCATGATTCATGATTCAATTCATGATTCATGATTCATGATTCAATTCATGATTCATGATTCAATTCATTAATTCATAATTCATGATTCATGATTCAATTCATGATTCATGATTCAATTCATGATTCATGATTCAATTCATGATTCATAATTCATGATTCATGATTTAATTCATGATTCATAATTCATGATTCATGATTCAAATCATGATTCATGATTCATGATTCATGATTCAATTCATGATTCATGATTCATGATTCAATTCATGATTCATAATTCATGATTCATGATTTAATTCATGATTCATGATTCATGATTCAATTCATGATTCATGATTCATGATTCAATTCATGATTCGATTCATGATTCAATTCATGATTCATGATTCATGATTCATGATTCATGATTCATGATTCAATTCATGATTCATGATTCAATTCATGAATTATGATTCATGATTCATGATTCATGATTCAATTCATGATTCATGATTTATTATTCATGATTCAATTCATGATTCATGATTCTTGATTCATGATTCATGATTCAAATCATGATTTATGATTCATAATTCAATTCATGATTCATGATTCAATTCATGATTCATGATTCAATTCATGATTCATCATTCATGATTCATGATTCAATTCATGATTCATGATTCATGTTCAATTCATGATTCAATTCATGATTCATGATTCATGATTCATGATTCAATTCATAATTCATAATTCAATTCATGATTCATGATTCATGATTCATGATTTAATTCATGATTCATGATTCAATTCATGATTCATGATTCATGATTCAATTCATGATTCATGATTCGATTCATGATTCATGATTCATGATTCAATTCATGATTCATGATTCAATTCATGATTCATGATTCATGATTCAATTCATGATTCATGATTCGATTCATGATTCATGATTCATGATTCAATTCATGATTCATGATTCATGATTCAATTCATGATTCATAATTCATGATTCATGATTCAATTCATGATTCATGATTCATGATTCAACTCATGATTCATGATTCAATTCATGATTCATGATTCAATTCATGATTCATGATTCATGATTCATGATTCGATTCATGATTCATGATTCATGATTAATGATTCAATTCATGATTCATGATTCATGATTCAATTCATGATTCATGATTCATGATTCAATTCATGATTCAATTCATGATTCATGGTTCATGATTCAATTCATGATTCATGATTCAATTCATGATTCATGATTCATCATTCAATTCATGATTCATGATTCATGATTCAATTCATGATTCATAATTCATGATTCATGATTCAATTCATGATTCAATTCATGATTCATGATTCGATTCATGATTCATGATTTAATTCATGATTCATGAGTCATGATTCAATTCAGGATTCATGATTCATGATTCAATTCATGATTCGATTCATGATTCAATTCATGATTCATGATTCATGATTCATGATTCATGATTCAATTCATGATTCATGATTCATGATTCATGATTCAATTCATGATTCATAATTCATGATTCATGATTCAATTCATGATTCATGATTCATGATTCATGATTCATGATTCAATTCATGATTCATGATTCATGATTCATGATTCAATTCATGATTCATGATTCATGATTCAATTCATGATTCATGATTCATGATTCAATTCATGATTCATGATTCATGATTCAATTCATGATTCATGATTCAATTCATGATTCATAGTTCATGATTCATGGTTCAATTCATGATTCATGATTCATGATTCAATTCATGATTCATAATTCATGATTCATGATTCAATTCATGATTCATAGTTCATGATTCATGGTTCAATTCATGATTCATGATTCATGATTCAATTCATGATTCATGATTCAATTCATGATTCATGATTTAATTCATGATTCATGATTCATGATTCATGATTCAATTCATGATTCATAATTCATGATTCATGATTTAATTCATGATTCATAATTCATGATTCATGATTCAATTCATGATTCATGATTCAATTCATGATTTATGATTCATGATTCAATTCATGATTCAATTCATGATTCATGATTCAATTCATGATTTATGATTCATGATTCAATTCATGATTCATAATTCATCATTCATGATTCAATTCATGATTCATGATTCAATTCATGATTCATGATTCATGATTCATGATTCAATTCATAATTCATAATTCAATTCATGATTCATGATTCATGATTCATGATTTAATTCATGATTCATGATTCAATTCATGATTCATGATTCATGATTCAATTCATGATTCATGATTCGATTCATGATTCATGATTCATGATTCAATTCATGATTCATGATTCATGATTCAATTCATGATTCATAATTCATGATTCATGATTCAATTCATGATTCATGATTCATGATTCAACTCATGATTCATGATTCAATTCATGATTCATGATTCAATTCATGATTCATGATTCATGATTCATGATTCGATTCATGATTCATGATTCATGATTAATGATTCAATTCATGATTCATGATTCATGATTCAATTCATGATTCATGATTCATGATTCAATTCATGATTCAATTCATGATTCATGGTTCATGATTCAATTCATGATTCATGATTCAATTCATGATTCATGATTCATCATTCAATTCATGATTCATGATTCATGATTCAATTCATGATTCATAATTCATGATTCATGATTCAATTCATGATTCAATTCATGATTCATGATTCGATTCATGATTCATGATTCATGATTCAATTCATGATTCAATTCATGTTTTATGATTCATGATTCATGATTCATGATTCAATTCATGATTCAATTCATGATTCATTATTCATGATTCAATTCATGATTCATGATTCATGATTCATGATTCAATTCATGATTCATGATTCATGATTCATGATTCAATTCATGATTCAATTCATGATTCATGATTCATGATTCAATTCATGATTCATGATTCATGATTCATGATTCAATTCATGATTCATGATTCATGATTCAATTCATGATTCATAATTCATGATTCATGATTCAATTCATGATTCATGATTCATGATTCATGATTCAATTCATGATTCATGATTCATGATTCAATTCATGATTCATTATTCATGATTCAATTCATTAATTCATAATTCATGATTCAATTCATGATTCATGATTCATGATTCAATTCATGATTCATGATTCATGATTCAATTCATTAATTCATAATTCATGATTCATGATTCAATTCATGATTCATGATTCAATTCATGATTCATGATTCAATTCATGATTCATAATTCATGATTCATGATTTAATTCATGATTCATAATTCATGATTCATGATTCAAATCATGATTCATGATTCATGATTCATGATTCAATTCATGATTCATGATTCATGATTCAATTCATGATTCATAATTCATGATTCATGATTTAATTCATGATTCATGATTCATGATTCAATTCATGATTCATGATTCATGATTCAATTCATGATTCGATTCATGATTCAATTCATGATTCATGATTCATGATTCATGATTCATGATTCATGATTCAATTCATGATTCATGATTCAATTCATGAATTATGATTCATGATTCATGATTCATGATTCAATTCATGATTCATAATTTATTATTCATGATTCAATTCATGATTCATGATTCTTGATTCATGATTCATGATTCAAATCATGATTTATGATTCATAATTCAATTCATGATTCATGATTCAATTCATGATTCATGATTCAATTCATGATTCATCATTCATGATTCATGATTCAATTCATGATTCATGATTCATGTTCAATTCATGATTCAATTCATGATTCATGATTCATGATTCATGATTCAATTCATAATTCATAATTCAATTCATGATTCATGATTCATGATTCATGATTTAATTCATGATTCATGATTCAATTCATGATTCATGATTCATGATTCAATTCATGATTCATGATTCGATTCATGATTCATGATTCATGATTCAATTCATGATTCATGATTCATGATTCAATTCATGATTCATAATTCATGATTCATGATTCAATTCATGATTCATGATTCATGATTCAACTCATGATTCATGATTCAATTCATGATTCATGATTCAATTCATGATTCATGATTCATGATTCATGATTCGATTCATGATTCATGATTCATGATTAATGATTCAATTCATGATTCATGATTCATGATTCAATTCATGATTCATGATTCATGATTCAATTCATGATTCAATTCATGATTCATGGTTCATGATTCAATTCATGATTCATGATTCAATTCATGATTCATGATTCATCATTCAATTCATGATTCATGATTCATGATTCAATTCATGATTCATAATTCATGATTCATGATTCAATTCATGATTCAATTCATGATTCATGATTCGATTCATGATTCATGATTTAATTCATGATTCATGAGTCATGATTCAATTCAGGATTCATGATTCATGATTCAATTCATGATTCGATTCATGGTTCAATTCATGATTCATGATTCATGATTCATGATTCAATTCAGGATTCATGATTCATGATTCAATTCATGATTCGATTCATGATTCAATTCATGATTCATGATTCATGATTCATGATTCATGATTCAATTCATGATTCATGATTCATGATTCATGATTCAATTCATGATTCATGATTCATGATTCAATTCATGATTCATGATTCATGATTCAATTCATGATTCATGATTCAATTCATGATTCATAGTTCATGATTCATGGTTCAATTCATGATTCATGATTCATGATTCAATTCATGATTCATAATTCATGATTCATGATTCAATTCATGATTCATAGTTCATGATTCATGGTTCAATTCATGATTCATGATTCATGATTCATGATTCAATTTATGATTTATGATTCAATTCATGATTCATGATTCATGATTCAATTCATGATTCATGATTCAATTCATGATTCATGATTTAATTCATGATTCATAATACATGATTCATGATTCAATTCATGATTCATGATTCATGATTCAATTCATGATTCATGATTCATGATTCAATTCATGATTCATAATTCATGATTCATGATTTAATTCATGATTCATAATTCATGATTCATGATTCAATTCATGATTCATGATTCAATTCATGATTTATGATTCATGATTCAATTCATGATTCAATTCATGATTCATGATTCAATTCATGATTTATGATTCATGATTCAATTCATGATTCATAATTCATCATTCATGATTCAATTCATGATTCATGATTCAATTCATGATTCATGATTCATGATTCATGATTCAATTCATGATTCATGATTCATGATTTAATTCATGATTTATAATTCATGATTCATGATTCAATTCATGATTCATGATTCATGATTCATGATTCAATTCATGATTCATGATTCAATTCATGATTCATGATTCATGATTCATGATTCATGATTCAATTCATGATTCATGATTTAATTCATGATTTATAATTCATGATTCATGATTCAATTAATGATTCATGATTCAATTCATGATTCATGATTCATGATTCAATTCATGATTCATGATTCATGATTCTTGATTCAATTCATGATTCATGATTCATGATTCAATTTATGATTCATAATTCATGATTCATGATTTAATTCATGATTCATGATTCATGATTCAATTCATGATTCATGATTCAATTCATGATTCGATTCATGATTCAATTCATGATTCATGATTCGATTTATGATTCATGATTCATGATTCATGATTCATGATTCAATTCATGATTCATGATTCAATTCATGATTCGATTCAAGATTCGATTCATGATTCATGATTCATGATTCAATTCATGAATTATGATTCATGATTCATGATTTATGATTTGACTCATGATTCATGATTCAATTCATGATTCATGATTCAATTCATTATTCATGATTCTTGATTCATGATTCATGATTCGATTCATGATTCATGATTCAATTCATGATTCAATTCATGATTTATGATTCATGATTCATGATTCATGATTCAATTCATGATTCAATTCATGATTCATTATTCATGATTCAATTCATGATTCAATTCATGATTCATGATTCATGATTCATGATTCAATTCATAATTCATAATTCAATTCATGATTCATGATTCAATTCATAATTCATAATTCATGATTCATAATTCATGATTCAATTCATGATTCATGATTCATGATTCATGATTCAATTCATGATTCAATTCATGATTCATGATTCATGATTCAATTCATGATTCATGATTCAATTCATGATTCATGATTCATGATTCAATTCATGATTCATGATTCATGATTCATGATTCATGATTCATGATTCATGATTCATGATTCATGATTCAATTCATAATTCAATTCATGATTCATAATTCATGATTCATAATTCATGATTCATGATTCAATTCATGATTCATGATTCCTGATTCATGATTCAATTCATGATTCATGATGCAATTCATGATTCATAATTCATGATTCATGATTCAATTCATGATTCATGATTCATGATTCAATTCATGATTCATGATTCAATTCATGATTCATGATTCATGATTCATGATTCGATTCATGATTCATGATTCATGATTAATGATTCAATTCATGATTCATGATTCATGATTCAATTCATGATTCATGATTCATGATTCAATTCATGATTCAATTCATGATTCATGGTTCATGATTCAATTCATGATTCATGATTCAATTCATGATTCATGATTCATCATTCAATTCATGATTCATGATTCATGATTCAATTCATGATTCATAATTCATGATTCATGATTCAATTCATGATTCAATTCATGATTCATGATTCGATTCATGATTCATGATTTAATTCATGATTCATGAGTCATGATTCAATTCAGGATTCATGATTCATGATTCAATTCATGATTCGATTCATGATTCAATTCATGATACATGATTCATGATTCATGATTCATGATTCATGATTCAATTCATGATTCATGATTCATGATTCATGATTCAATTCATGATTCATAATTCATGATTCATGATTCAATTCATGATTCATGATTCATGATTCATGATTCATGATTCAATTCATGATTCATGATTCATGATTCATGATTCAATTCATGATTCATGATTCATGATTCAATTCATGATTCATGATTCATGATTCAATTCATGATTCATGATTCATGATTCAATTCATGATTCATGATTCAATTCATGATTCATAGTTCATGATTCATGGTTCAATTCATGATTCATGATTCATGATTCAATTCATGATTCATAATTCATGATTCATGATTCAATTCATGATTCATAGTTCATGATTCATGGTTCAATTCATGATTCATGATTCATGATTCATGATTCAATTTATGATTTATGATTCAATTCATGATTCATGATTCATGATTCAATACATGATTCATGATTCAATTCATGATTCATGATTTAATTCATGATTCATAATACATGATTCATGATTCAATTCATGATTCATGATTCATGATTCAATTCATGATTCATGATTCATGATTCAATTCATGATTCATAATTCATGATTCATGATTTAATTCATGATTCATAATTCATGATTCATGATTCAATTCATGATTCATGATTCAATTCATGATTTATGATTCATGATTCAATTCATGATTCAATTCATGATTCATGATTCAATTCATGATTTATGATTCATGATTCAATTCATAATTCATAATTCATCATTCATGATTCAATTCATGATTCATGATTCAATTCATGATTCATGATTCATGATTCATGATTCAATTCATGATTCATGATTCATGATTTAATTCATGATTTATAATTCATGATTCATGATTCAATTCATGATTCATGATTCATGATTCATGATTCAATTCATGATTCATGATTCAATTCATGATTCATGATTCATGATTCATGATTCATGATTCAATTCATGATTCATGATTTAATTCATGATTTATAATTCATGATTCATGATTCAATTAATGATTCATGATTCAATTCATGATTCATGATTCATGATTCAATTCATGATTCATGATTCATGATTCTTGATTCAATTCATGATTCATGATTCATGATTCAATTTATGATTCATAATTCATGATTCATGATTTAATTCATGATTCATGATTCATGATTCAATTCATGATTCATGATTCAATTCATGATTCGATTCATGATTCAATTCATGATTCATGATTCGATTTATGATTCATGATTCATGATTCATGATTCATGATTCAATTCATGATTCATGATTCAATTCATGATTCGATTCAAGATTCGATTCATGATTCATGATTCATGATTCAATTCATGAATTATGATTCATGATTCATGATTTATGATTTGACTCATGATTCATGATTCAATTCATGATTCATGATTCAATTCATTATTCATGATTCTTGATTCATGATTCATGATTCGATTCATGATTCATGATTCAATTCATGATTCAATTCATGATTTATGATTCATGATTCATGATTCATGATTCAATTCATGATTCAATTCATGATTCATTATTCATGATTCAATTCATGATTCAATTCATGATTCATGATTCATGATTCATGATTCAATTCATAATTCATAATTCAATTCATGATTCATGATTCAATTCATAATTCATAATTCATGATTCATAATTCATGATTCAATTCATGATTCATGATTCATGATTCATGATTCAATTCATGATTCAATTCATGATTCATGATTCATGATTCAATTCATGATTCATGATTCAATTCATGATTCATGATTCATGATTCAATTCATGATTCATGATTCATGATTCATGATTCATGATTCATGATTCTTGATTCAATTCATAATTCAATTCATGATTCATAATTCATGATTCATAATTCATGATTCATGATTCAATTCATGATTCATGATTCCTGATTCATGATTCAATTCATGATTCATGATTCAATTCATGATTCGATTCATGATTCAATTCATGATTCATGATTCGATTTATGATTCATGATTCATGATTCATGATTCATGATTCAATTCATGATTCATGATTCAATTCATGATTCGATTCAAGATTCGATTCATGATTCATGATTCATGATTCAATTCATGAATTATGATTCATGATTCATGATTTATGATTTGACTCATGATTCATGATTCATGATTCAATTCATGATTCATGATTCAATTCATTATTCATGATTCTTGATTCATGATTCATGATTCGATTCATGATTCATGATTCATGATTCAATTCATGATTCAATTCATGTTTTATGATTCATGATTCATGATTCATGATTCAATTCATGATTCAATTCATGATTCATTATTCATGATTCAATTCATGATTCATGATTCATGATTCATGATTCATGATTCAATTCATGATTCATGATTCATGATTCATGATTCAATTCATGATTCAATTCATGATTCATGATTCATGATTCAATTCATGATTCATGATTCAATTCATGATTCATGATTCATGATTCAATTCATGATTCATGATTCATGATTCAATTCATGATTCATAATTCATGATTCATGATTCAATTCATGATTCATGATTCATGATTCATGATTCAATTCATGATTCATGATTCATGATTCAATTCATGATTCATTATTCATGATTCAATTCATTAATTCATAATTCATGATTCAATTCATGATTCATGATTCATGATTCAATTCATGATTCATGATTCATGATTCAATTCATGATTCATGATTCAATTCATTAATTCATAATTCATGATTCATGATTCAATTCATGATTCATGATTCAATTCATGATTCATGATTCAATTCATGATTCATAATTCATGATTCATGATTTAATTCATGATTCATAATTCATGATTCATGATTCAAATCATGATTCATGATTCATGATTCATGATTCAATTCATGATTCATGATTCATGATTCAATTCATGATTCATAATTCATGATTCATGATTTAATTCATGATTCATGATTCATGATTCAATTCATGATTCATGATTCATGATTCAATTCATGATTCGATTCATGATTCAATTCATGATTCATGATTCATGATTCATGATTCATGATTCATGATTCAATTCATGATTCATGATTCAATTCATGAATTATGATTCATGATTCATGATTCATGATTCAATTCATGATTCATGATTTATTATTCATGATTCAATTCATGATTCATGATTCTTGATTCATGATTCATGATTCAAATCATGATTTATGATTCATAATTCAATTCATGATTCATGATTCAATTCATGATTCATCATTCATGATTCATGATTCAATTCATGATTCATGATTCATGTTCAATTCATGATTCAATTCATGATTCATGATTCATGATTCATGATTCAATTCATAATTCATAATTCAATTCATGATTCATGATTCATGATTCATGATTTAATTCATGATTCATGATTCAATTCATGATTCATGATTCATGATTCAATTCATGATTCATGATTCGATTCATGATTCATGATTCATGATTCAATTCATGATTCATGATTCATGATTCAATTCATGATTCATAATTCATAATTCATGATTCAATTCATGATTCATGATTCATGATTCAACTCATGATTCATGATTCAATTCATGATTCATGATTCAATTCATGATTCATGATTCATGATTCATGATTCGATTCATGATTCATGATTCATGATTAATGATTCAATTCATGATTCATGATTCATGATTCAATTCATGATTCATGATTCATGATTCAATTCATGATTCAATTCATGATTCATGGTTCATGATTCAATTCATGATTCATGATTCAATTCATGATTCATGATTCATCATTCAATTCATGATTCATGATTCATGATTCAATTCATGATTCATAATTCATTATTCATGATTCAATTCATGATTCAATTCATGATTCATGATTCGATTCATGATTCATGATTTAATTCATGATTCATGAGTCATGATTCAATTCAGGATTCATGATTCATGATTCAATTCATGATTCGATTCATGATTCAATTCATGATTCATGATTCATGATTCATGATTCATGATTCAATTCATGATTCATGATTCATGATTCATGATTCAATTCATGATTCATAATTCATGATTCATGATTCAATTCATGATTCATGATTCATGATTCATGATTCATGATTCAATTCATGATTCATGATTCATGATTCAATTCATGATTCATGATTCATGATTCAATTCATGATTCATGATTCATGATTCAATTCATGATTCATGATTCATGATTCAATTCATGATTCATGATTCAATTCATGATTCATAGTTCATGATTCATGGTTCAATTCATGATTCATGATTCATGATTCAATTCATGATTCATAATTCATGATTCATGATTCAATTCATGATTCATAGTTCATGATTCATGGTTCAATTCATGATTCATGATTCATGATTCATGATTCAATTTATGATTTATGATTCAATTCATGATTCATGATTCATGATTCAATTCATGATTCATGATTCAATTCATGATTCATGATTTAATTCATGATTCATAATACATGATTCATGATTCAATTCATGATTCATGATTCAATTCATGATTCATGATTCATGATTCAATTCATGATTCATAATTTATGATTCATGATTTAATTCATGATTCATAATTCATGATTCATGATTCAATTCATGATTCATGATTCAATTCATGATTTATGATTCATGATTCAATTCATGATTCAATTCATGATTCATGATTCAATTCATGATTTATGATTCATGATTCAATTCATGATTCATAATTCATCATTAATGATTCAATTCATGATTCATGATTCAATTCATGATTCATGATTCATGATTCATGATTCAATTCATGATTCATGATTCATGATTTAATTCATGATTTATAATTCATGATTCATGATTCAATTCATGATTCATGATTCATGATTCATGATTCAATTCATGATTCATGATTCAATTCATGATTCATGATTCATGATTCATGATTCATGATTCAATTAATGATTCATGATTCAATTCATGATTCATGATTCATGATTCAATTCATGATTCATGATTCATGATTCATGATTCATGATTCATGATTCATGATTCATGATTCAATTCATAATTCAATTCATGATTCATAATTCATGATTCATAATTCATGATTCATGATTCAATTCATGATTCATGATTCCTGATTCATGATTCAATTCATGATTCATGATTCAATTCATGATTCGATTCATGATTCAATTCATGATTCATGATTCGATTTATGATTCATGATTCATGATTCATGATTCAATTCATGATTCATGATTCAATTCATGATTCGATTCAAGATTCGATTCATGATTCATGATTCATGATTCAATTCATGAATTATGATTCATGATTCATGATTTATGATTTGACTCATGATTCATGATTCATGATTCAATTCATGATTCATGATTCAATTCATTATTCATGATTCTTGATTCATGATTCATGATTCGATTCATGATTCATGATTCATGATTCAATTCATGATTCAATTCATGTTTTATGATTCATGATTCATGATTCATGATTCAATTCATGATTCAATTCATGATTCATTATTCATGATTCAATTCATGATTCATGATTCATGATTCATGATTCATGATTCAATTCATGATTCATGATTCATGATTCATGATTCAATTCATGATTCAATTCATGATTCATGATTCATGATTCAATTCATGATTCATGATTCAATTCATGATTCATGATTCATGATTCAATTCATGATTCATGATTCATGATTCAATTCATGATTCATAATTCATGATTCATGATTCAATTCATGATTCATGATTCATGATTCATGATTCAATTCATGATTCATGATTCATGATTCAATTCATGATTCATTATTCATGATTCAATTCATTAATTCATAATTCATGATTCAATTCATGATTCATGATTCATGATTCAATTCATGATTCATGATTCATGATTCAATTCATGATTCATGATTCAATTCATTAATTCATAATTCATGATTCATGATTCAATTCATGATTCATGATTCAATTCATGATTCATGATTCAATTCATGATTCATAATTCATGATTCATGATTTAATTCATGATTCATAATTCATGATTCATGATTCAAATCATGATTCATGATTCATGATTCATGATTCAATTCATGATTCATGATTCATGATTCAATTCATGATTCATAATTCATGATTCATGATTTAATTCATGATTCATGATTCATGATTCAATTCATGATTCATGATTCATGATTCAATTCATGATTCGATTCATGATTCAATTCATGATTCATGATTCATGATTCATGATTCATGATTCATGATTCAATTCATGATTCATGATTCAATTCATGAATTATGATTCATGATTCATGATTCATGATTCAATTCATGATTCATGATTTATTATTCATGATTCAATTCATGATTCATGATTCTTGATTCATGATTCATGATTCAAATCATGATTTATGATTCATAATTCAATTCATGATTCATGATTCAATTCATGATTCATGATTCAATTCATGATTCATCATTCATGATTCATGATTCAATTCATGATTCATGATTCATGTTCAATTCATGATTCAATTCATGATTCATGATTCATGATTCATGATTCAATTCATAATTCATAATTCAATTCATGATTCATGATTCATGATTCATGATTTAATTCATGATTCATGATTCAATTCATGATTCATGATTCATGATTCAATTCATGATTCATGATTCGATTCATGATTCATGATTCATGATTCAATTCATGATTCATGATTCATGATTCAATTCATGATTCATAATTCATGATTCATGATTCAATTCATGATTCATGATTCATGATTCAACTCATGATTCATGATTCAATTCATGATTCATGATTCAATTCATGATTCATGATTCATGATTCATGATTCGATTCATGATTCATGATTCATGATTAATGATTCAATTCATGATTCATGATTCATGATTCAATTCATGATTCATGATTCAATTCATGATTCAATTCATGATTCATGGTTCATGATTCAATTCATGATTCATGATTCAATTCATGATTCATGATTCATCATTCAATTCATGATTCATGATTCATGATTCAATTCATGATTCATAATTCATTATTCATGATTCAATTCATGATTCAATTCATGATTCATGATTCGATTCATGATTCATGATTTAATTCATGATTCATGAGTCATGATTCAATTCAGGATTCATGATTCATGATTCAATTCATGATTCGATTCATGATTCAATTCATGATTCATGATTCATGATTCATGATTCATGATTCAATTCATGATTCATGATTCATGATTCATGATTCAATTCATGATTCATAATTCATGATTCATGATTCAATTCATGATTCATGATTCATGATTCATGATTCAATTCATGATTCATGATTCATGATTCATGATTCAATTCATGATTCATGATTCATGATTCAATTCATGATTCATGATTCAATTCATGATTCATAGTTCATGATTCATGGTTCAATTCATGATTCATGATTCATGATTCAATTCATGATTCATAATTCATGATTCATGATTCAATTCATGATTCATAGTTCATGATTCATGGTTCAATTCATGATTCATGATTCATGATTCATGATTCAATTTATGATTTATGATTCAATTCATGATTCATGATTCATGATTCAATTCATGATTCATGATTCAATTCATGATTCATGATTTAATTCATGATTCATAATACATGATTCATGATTCAATTCATGATTCATGATTCATGATTCAATTCATGATTCATGATTCATGATTCAATTCATGATTCATAATTTATGATTCATGATTTAATTCATGATTCATAATTCATGATTCATGATTCAATTCATGATTCATGATTCAATTCATGATTTATGATTCATGATTCAATTCATGATTCAATTCATGATTCATGATTCAATTCATGATTTATGATTCATGATTCAATTCATGATTCATAATTCATCATTCATGATTCAATTCATGATTCATGATTCAATTCATGATTCATGATTCATGATTCATGATTCAATTCATGATTCATGATTCATGATTTAATTCATGATTTATAATTCATGATTCATGATTCAATTCATGATTCATGATTCATGATTCATGATTCAATTCATGATTCATGATTCAATTCATGATTCATGATTCATGATTCATGATTCATGATTCAATTCATGATTCATGATTTAATTCATGATTTATAATTCATGATTCATGATTCAATTAATGATTCATGATTCAATTCATGATTCATGATTCATGATTCAATTCATGATTCATGATTCTTGATTCAATTCATGATTCATGATTCATGATTCAATTTATGATTCATAATTCATGATTCATGATTTAATTCATGATTCATGATTCATGATTCAATTCATGATTCATGATTCAATTCATGATTCAATTCATGATTCAATTCATGATTCATGATTCGATTTATGATTCATGATTCATGATTCATGATTCATGATTCAATTCATGATTCGATTCAAGATTCGATTCATGATTCATGATTCATGATTCAATTCATGAATTATGATTCATGATTCATGATTTATGATTTGACTCATGATTCATGATTCAATTCATGATTCATGATTCAATTCATTATTCATGATTCTTGATTCATGATTCATGATTCGATTCATGATTCATGATTCAATTCATGATTCAATTCATGATTTATGATTCATGATTCATGATTCAATTCATGATTCAATTCATGATTCATTATTCATGATTCAATTCATGATTCAATTCATGATTCATGATTCATGATTCATGATTCAATTCATAATTCATAATTCAATTCATGATTCATGATTCAATTCATAATTCATAATTCATGATTCATAATTCATGATTCAATTCATGATTCATGATTCATGATTCATGATTCAATTCATGATTCAATTCATGATTCATGATTCATGATTCAATTCATGATTCATGATTCAATTCATGATTCATGATTCATGATTCAATTCATGATTCATGATTCATGATTCATGATTCATGATTCATGATTCAATTCATAATTCAATTCATGATTCATAATTCATGATTCATAATTCATGATTCATGATTCAATTCATGATTCATGATTCCTGATTCATGATTCAATTCATGATTCATGATTCAATTCATGATTCGATTCATGATTCAATTCATGATTCATGATTCGATTTATGATTCATGATTCATGATTCATGATTCATGATTCATGATTCAATTCATGATTCATGATTCAATTCATGATTCGATTCAAGATTCGATTCATGATTCATGATTCATGATTCAATTCATGAATTATGATTCATGATTCATGATTTATGATTTGACTCATGATTCATGATTCATGATTCAATTCATGATTCATGATTCAATTCATTATTCATGATTCTTGATTCATGATTCATGATTCGATTCATGATTCATGATTCATGATTCAATTCATGATTCAATTCATGTTTTATGATTCATGATTCATGATTCATGATTCAATTCATGATTCAATTCATGATTCATTATTCATGATTCAATTCATGATTCATGATTCATGATTCATGATTCATGATTCAATTCATGATTCATGATTCATGATTCATGATTCAATTCATGATTCAATTCATGATTCATGATTCATGATTCAATTCATGATTCATGATTCATGATTCAATTCATGATTCATGATTCATGATTCATGATTCAATTCATGATTCGATTCATGATTCAATTCATGATTCATGATTCGATTCATGATTCATGATTCATGATTCATGATTCAATTCATGATTCATGATTCATGATTTAATTCATGATTCATAATTCATGAATTATGATTCAATTCATGATTCATGATTCATGATTCATGATTCAATTCATGATTCAATTCATGATTCATGATTCATAATTCAATTCATGATTCATGATTCAATTCATGATTCATGATTCATGATTCAATTCATGATTCATGATTCATGATTCAATTCATGATTCATAATTCATGATTCATGATTCAATTCATGATTCAATTCATGATTCATGATTCATGATTCAATTCATGATTCATAATTCATGATTCATGATTCAATTCATGATTCATGATTCATGATTCAATTCATGATTCATAATTCATGATTCATGATTCAATTCATGATTCATGATTCATGATTCATGATTCAATTCATGATTCATGATTCATGATTCAATTCATGATTCATGATTCATGATTTAATTCATGATTTATAATTCATGATTCATGATTCAATTCATGATTCATGATTCATGATTCATGATTCAATTAATGATTCATGATTCATGATTTAATTCATGATTTATAATTCATGATTCATGATTCAATTCATGATTCATGATTCATGATTCATGATTCAATTCATGATTCATGATTCAATTCATGATTCATGATTCATGATTCATGATTCAATTCATGATTCATGATTTAATTCATGATTTATAATTCATGATTCATGATTCAATTAATGATTCATGATTCAATTCATGATTCATGATTCATGATTCATGATTCAATTCATGATTCATGATTCTTGATTCAATTGATGATTCATGATTCATGATTCAATTTATGATTCATAATTCATGATTCATGATTTAATTCATGATTCATGATTCATGATTCAATTCATGATTCATGATTCAATTCATGATTCGATTCATGATTCAATTCATGATTCATGATTCGATTTATGATTCATGATTCATGATTCATGATTCATGATTCAATTCATGATTCATGATTCAATTCATGATTCGATTCAAGATTCGATTCATGATTCATGATTCATGATTCAATTCATGAATTATGATTCATGATTCATGATTTATGATTTGACTCATGATTCATGATTCATGATTCAATTCATGATTCATGATTCAATTCATTATTCATGATTCTTGATTCATGATTCATGATTCGATTCATGATTCATGATTCAATTCATGATTCAATTCATGATTTATGATTCATGATTCATGATTCATGATTCAATTCATGATTCAATTCATGATTCATTATTCATGATTCAATTCATGATTCAATTCATGATTCATGATTCATGATTCATGATTCATGATTCAATTCATAATTCATAATTCAATTCATGATTCATGATTCAATTCATAATTCATAATTCATGATTCATAATTCATGATTCAATTCATGATTCATGATTCATGATTCATGATTCAATTCATGATTCAATTCATGATTCATGATTCATGATTCAATTCATGATTCATGATTCAATTCATGATTCATGATTCATGATTCAATTCATGATTCATGATTCATGATTCAATTCATGATTCATGATTCAATTCATGATTCATGATTCATGATTCAATTCATGATTCATGATTCATGATTTAATTCATGATTTATAATTCATGATTCATGATTCAATTCATGATTCATGATTCATGATTCATGATTCAATTCATGATTCATGATTCAATTCATGATTCATGATTCATGATTCATGATTCAATTCATGATTCATAATTTAATTCATGATTTATAATTCATGATTCATGATTCAATTAATGATTCATGATTCAATTCATGATTCATGATTCATGATTCAATTCATGATTCATTATTCATGATTCAATTCATTAATTCATAATTCATGATTCAATTCATGATTCATGATTCATGATTCAATTCATGATTCATGATTCATGATTCAATTCATGATTCATGATTCAATTCATTAATTCATAATTCATGATTCATGATTCAATTCATGATTCATGATTCAATTCATGATTCATGATTCAATTCATGATTCATAATTCATGATTCATGATTTAATTCATGATTCATAATTCATGATTCATGATTCAAATCATGATTCATGATTCATGATTCATGATTCAATTCATGATTCATGATTCATGATTCAATTCATGATTCATAATTCATGATTTAATTCATGATTCATGATTCATGATTCAATTCATGATTCATGATTCATGATTCAATTCATGATTCGATTCATGATTCAATTCATGATTCATGATTCATGATTCATGATTCATGATTCATGATTCAATTCATGATTCATGATTCAATTCATGAATTATGATTCATGATTCATGATTCATGATTCAATTCATGATTCATGATTTATTATTCATGATTCAATTCATGATTCATGATTCTTGATTCATGATTCATGATTCAAATCATGATTTATGATTCATAATTCAATTCATGATTCATGATTCAATTCATGATTCATGATTCAATTCATGATTCATCATTCATGATTCATGATTCAATTCATGATTCATGATTCATGTTCAATTCATGATTCAATTCATGATTCATGATTCATGATTCATGATTCAATTCATAATTCATAATTCAATTCATGATTCATGATTCATGATTCATGATTTAATTCATGATTCATGATTCAATTCATGATTCATGATTCATGATTCAATTCATGATTCATGATTCGATTCATGATTCATGATTCATGATTCAATTCATGATTCATGATTCATGATTCAATTCATGATTCATGATTCATGATTCAATTCATGATTCATAATTCATGATTCATGATTCAATTCATGATTCATGATTCATGATTCAACTCATGATTCATGATTCAATTCATGATTCATGATTCAATTCATGATTCATGATTCATGATTCATGATTCGATTCATGATTCATGATTCATGATTAATGATTCAATTCATGATTCATGATTCATGATTCAATTCATGATTCATGATTCATGATTCAATTCATGATTCAATTCATGATTCATGGTTCATGATTCAATTCATGATTCATGATTCAATTCATGATTCATGATTCATCATTCAATTCATGATTCATGATTCATGATTCAATTCATGATTCATAATTCATGATTCATGATTCAATTCATGATTCAATTCATGATTCATGATTCGATTCATGATTCATGATTTAATTCATGATTCATGAGTCATGATTCAATTCAGGATTCATGATTCATGATTCAATTCATGATTCGATTCATGATTCAATTCATGATTCATGATTCATGATTCATGATTCATGATTCAATTCATGATTCATGATTCATGATTCATGATTCAATTCATGATTCATAATTCATGATTCATGATTCAATTCATGATTCATGATTCATGATTCATGATTCATGATTCAATTCATGATTCATGATTCATGATTCATGATTCAATTCATGATTCATGATTCAATTCATGATTCATGATTCATGATTCAATTCATGATTCATAATTCATGATTCATGATTCAATTCATGATTCATAGTTCATGATTCATGGTTCAATTCATGATTCATAATTCATGATTCATGATTCAATTCATGATTCATGATTCATGATTCATGATTCATGATTCAATTCATGATTCATGATTCAATTCATGATTCATAGTTCATGATTCATGGTTCAATTCATGATTCATGATTCATGATTCAATTCATGATTCATAATTCATGATTCATGATTCAATTCATGATTCATAGTTCATGATTCATGGTTCAATTCATGATTCATGATTCATGATTCATGATTCAATTTATGATTTATGATTCAATTCATGATTCATGATTCATGATTCAATTCATGATTCATGATTCAATTCATGATTCATGATTTAATTCATGATTCATAATACATGATTCATGATTCAATTCATGATTCATGATTCATGATTCAATTCATGATTCATGATTCATGATTCAATTCATGATTCATAATTCATGATTCATGATTTAATTCATGATTCATAATTCATGATTCATGATTCAATTCATGATTCATGATTCAATTCATGATTTATGATTCATGATTCAATTCATGATTCAATTCATGATTCATGATTCAATTCATGATTTATGATTCATGATTCAATTCATGATTCATAATTCATCATTCATGATTCAATTCATGATTCATGATTCAATTCATGATTCATGATTCATGATTCATGATTCAATTCATGATTCATGATTCATGATTTAATTCATGATTTATAATTCATGATTCATGATTCAATTCATGATTCATGATTCATGATTCATGATTTAATTCATGATTCATGATTCAATTCATGATTCATGATTCATGATTCATGATTCATGATTCAATTCATGATTCATGATTTAATTCATGATTTATAATTCATGATTCATGATTCAATTAATGATTCATGATTCAATTCATGATTCATGATTCATGATTCAATTCATGATTCATGATTCATGATTCTTGATTCAATTCATGATTCATGATTCACGATTCAATTTATGATTCATAATTCATGATTCATGATTTAATTCATGATTCATGATTCATGATTCAATTCATGATTCATGATTCAATTCATGATTCGATTCATGATTCAATTCATGATTCATGATTCGATTTATGATTCATGATTCATGATTCATGATTCATGATTCAATTCATGATTCATGATTCAATTCATGACTCGATTCAAGATTCGATTCATGATTCATGATTCATGATTCAAATCATGAATTATGATTCATGATTCATGATTTATGATTTGACTCATGATTCATGATTCAATTCATGATTCATGATTCAATTCATTATTCATGATTCTTGATTCATGATTCATGATTCGATTCATGATTCATGATTCAATTCATGATTCAATTCATGATTTATGATTCATGATTCATGATTCATGATTCAATTCATGATTCAATTCATGATTCATTATTCATGATTCAATTCATGATTCAATTCATGATTCATGATTCATGATTCATGATTCAATTCATAATTCATAATTCAATTCATGATTCATGATTCAATTCATAATTCATAATTCATGATTCATAATTCATGATTCAATTCATGATTCATGATTCATGATTCATGATTCAATTCATGATTCAATTCATGATTCATGATTCATGATTCAATTCATGATTCATGATTCAATTCATGATTCATGATTCATGATTCAATTCATGATTCATGATTCATGATTCATGATTCATGATTCATGATTCAATTCATAATTCAATTCATGATTCATAATTCATGATTCATAATTCATGATTCATGATTCAATTCATGATTCATGATTCCTGATTCATGATTCAATTCATGATTCATGATTCAATTCATGATTCGATTCATGATTCAATTCATGATTCATGATTCGATTTATGATTCATGATTCATGATTCATGATTCATGATTCAATTCATGATTCATGATTCAATTCATGATTCGATTCAAGATTCGATTCATGATTCATGATTCATGATTCAATTCATGAATTATGATTCATGATTCATGATTTATGATTTGACTCATGATTCATGATTCATGATTCAATTCATGATTCATGATTCAATTCATTATTCATGATTCTTGATTCATGATTCATGATTCGATTCATGATTCATGATTCAATTCATGATTCAATTCATGATTTATGATTCATGATTCATGATTCATGATTCAATTCATGATTCAATTCATGATTCATTATTCATGATTCAATTCATGATTCAATTCATGATTCATGATTCATGATTCATGATTCATGATTCAATTCATAATTCATAATTCAATTCATGATGCATGATTCAATTCATAATTCATAATTCATGATTCATAATTCATGATTCAATTCATGATTCATGATTCATGATTCATGATTCAATTCATGATTCAATTCATGATTCATGATTCATGATTCAATTCATGATTCATGATTCAATTCATGATTCATGATTCATGATTCAATTCATGATTCATGATTCATGATTCAATTCATGATTCATGATTCAATTCATGATTCATGATTCATGATTCAATTCATGATTCATGATTCATGATTTAATTCATGATTTATAATTCATGATTCATGATTCAATTCATGATTCATGATTCATGATTCATGATTCAATTCATGATTCATGATTCAATTCATGATTCATGATTCATGATTCATGATTCAATTCATGATTCATAATTTAATTCATGATTTATAATTCATGATTCATGATTCAATTAATGATTCATGATTCAATTCATGATTCATGATTCATGATTCAATTCATGATTCATGATTCATGATTCAATTCATGATTCATGATTCATGATTCAATTCATGATTCATGATTCAATTCATTAATTCATAATTCATGATTCATGATTCAATTCATGATTCATGATTCAATTCATGATTCATGATTCAATTCATGATTCATAATTCATGATTCATGATTTAATTCATGATTCATAATTCATGATTCATGATTCAAATCATGATTCATGATTCATGATTCATGATTTAATTCATGATTCATGATTCATGATTCAATTCATGATTCATAATTCATGATTCATGATTTAATTCATGATTCATGATTCATGATTCAATTCATGATTCATGATTCATGATTCAATTCATGATTCGATTCATGATTCAATTCATGATTCATGATTCATGATTCATGATTCATGATTCATGATTCAATTCATGATTCATGATTCAATTCATGAATTATGATTCATGATTCATGATTCATGATTCAATTCATGATTCATGATTTATTATTCATGATTCAATTCATGATTCATGATTCTTGATTCATGATTCATGATTCAAATCATGATTTATGATTCATAATTCAATTCATGATTCATGATTCAATTCATGATTCATGATTCAATTCATGATTCATCATTCATGATTCATGATTCAATTCATGATTCATGATTCATGTTCAATTCATGATTCAATTCATGATTCATGATTCATGATTCATGATTCAATTCATAATTCATAATTCAATTCATGATTCATGATTCATGATTCATGATTTAATTCATGATTCATGATTCAATTCATGATTCATGATTCATGATTCAATTCATGATTCATGATTCGATTCATGATTCATGATTCATGATTCAATTCATGATTCATGATTCATGATTCAATTCATGATTCATAATTCATGATTCATGATTCAATTCATGATTCATGATTCATGATTCAACTCATGATTCATGATTCAATTCATGATTCATGATTCAATTCATGATTCATGATTCATGATTCATGATTCGATTCATGATTCATGATTCATGATTAATGATTCAATTCATGATTCATGATTCATGATTCAATTCATGATTCATGATTCATGATTCAATTCATGATTCAATTCATGATTCATGGTTCATGATTCAATTCATGATTCATGATTCAATTCATGATTCATGATTCATCATTCAATTCATGATTCATGATTCATGATTCAATTCATGATTCATAATTCATGATTCATGATTCAATTCATGATTCAATTCATGATTCATGATTCGATTCATGATTCATGATTTAATTCATGATTCATGAGTCATGATTCAATTCAGGATTCATGATTCATGATTCAATTCATGATTCGATTCATGATTCAATTCATGATTCATGATTCATGATTCATGATTCATGATTCAATTCATGATTCATGATTCATGATTCATGATTCAATTCATGATTCATAATTCATGATTCATGATTCAATTCATGATTCATGATTCATGATTCATGATTCATGATTCAATTCATGATTCATGATTCATGATTCATGATTCAATTCATGATTCATGATTCATGATTCAATTCATGATTCATGATTCATGATTCAATTCATGATTCATGATTCATGATTCAATTCATGATTCATGATTCAATTCATGATTCATAGTTCATGATTCATGGTTCAATTCATGATTCATGATTCATGATTCAATTCATGATTCATGATTCATGATTCAATTCATGATTCATGATTCATGATTCAATTCATGATTCATGATTCATGATTCAATTCATGATTCATGATTCAATTCATGATTCATAGTTCATGATTCATGGTTCAATTCATGATTCATGATTCATGATTCAATTCATGATTCATAATTCATGATTCATGATTCAATTCATAATTCATAGTTCATGATTCATGGTTCAATTCATGATTCATGATTCATGATTCATGATTCAATTTATGATTTATGATTCAATTCATGATTCATGATTCATGATTCAATTCATGATTCATGATTCAAGATTTAATTCATGATTCATAATACATGATTCATGATTCAATTCATGATTCATGATTCATGATTCAATTCATGATTCATGATTCATGATTCAATTCATGATTCATAATTCATGATTCATGATTTAATTCATGATTCATAATTCATGATTCATGATTCAATTCATGATTCATGATTCAATTCATGATTTATGATTCATGATTCAATTCATGATTCAATTCATGATTCATGATTCAATTCATGATTTATGATTCATGATTCAATTCATGATTCATAATTCATCATTCATGATTCAATTCATGATTCATGATTCAATTCATGATTCATGATTCATGATTCATGATTCAATTCATGATTCATGATTCATGATTTAATTCATGATTTATAATTCATGATTCATGATTCAATTCATGATTCATGATTCATGATTCATGATTCAATTCATGATTCATGATTCAATTCATGATTCATGATTCATGATTCATGATTCATGATTCAATTCATGATTCATGATTTAATTCATGATTTATAATTCATGATTCATGATTCAATTAATGATTCATGATTCAATTCATGATTCATGATTCATGATTCAATTCATGATTCATGATTCATGATTCTTGATTCAATTCATGATTCATGATTCATGATTCAATTTATGATTCATAATTCATGATTCATGATTTAATTCATGATTCATGATTCATGATTCAATTCATGATTCATGATTCAATTCATGATTCGATTCATGATTCAATTCATGATTCATGATTCGATTTATGATTCATGATTCATGATTCATGATTCATGATTCAATTCATGATTCATGATTCAATTCATGATTCGATTCAAGATTCGATTCATGATTCATGATTCATGATTCAATTCATGAATTATGATTCATGATTCATGATTTATGATTTGACTCATGATTCATGATTCAATTCATGATTCATGATTCAATTCATTATTCATGATTCTTGATTCATGATTCATGATTCGATTCATGATTCATGATTCAATTCATGATTCAATTCATGATTTATGATTCATGATTCATGATTCATGATTCAATTCATGATTCAATTCATGATTCATTATTCATGATTCAATTCATGATTCAATTCATGATTCATGATTCATGATTCATGATTCAATTCATAATTCATAATTCAATTCATGATTCATGATTCAATTCATAATTCATAATTCATGATTCATAATTCATGATTCAATTCATGATTCATGATTCATGATTCATGATTCAATTCATGATTCAATTCATGATTCATGATTCATGATTCAATTCATGATTCATGATTCAATTCATGATTCATGATTTAATTCATGATTCATAATACATGATTCATGATTCAATTCATGATTCATGATTCATGATTCAATTCATGATTCATGATTCATGATTCAATTCATGATTCATAATTCATGATTCATGATTTAATTCATGATTCATAATTCATGATTCATGATTCAATTCATGATTCATGATTCAATTCATGATTTATGATTCATGATTCAATTCATGATTCATAATTCATCATTCATGATTCAATTCATGATTCATGATTCATGATTCAATTCATGATTCATGATTCATGATTCAATTCATGATTCGATTCATGATTCAATTCATGATTCATGATTCGATTCATGATTCATGATTCATGATTCATGATTCAATTCATGATTCATGATTTAATTCATGATTCATAATTCATGAATTATGATTCAATTCATGATTCATGATTCATGATTCATGATTTAATTCATGATTCAATTCATGATTCATGATTCATAATTCAATTCATGATTCATGATTCAATTCATGATTCATGATTCATGATTCAATTCATGATTCATGATTCATGATTCAATTCATGATTCATAATTCATGATTCATGATTCAATTCATGATTCAATTCATGATTCATGATTCATGATTCAATTCATGATTCATAATTCATGATTCATGATTCAATTCATGATTCATGATTCATGATTCAATTCATGATTCATAATTCATGATTCATGATTCAATTCATGATTCATGATTCATGATTCATGATTCAATTCATGATTCATGATTCATGATTCAATTCATGATTCATGATTCATGATTTAATTCATGATTTATAATTCATGATTCATGATTCAATTCATGATTCATGATTCAATTCATGATTCATGATTCATGATTCATGATTCAATTCATGATTCATGATTCATGATTTAATTCATGATTTATAATTCATGATTCATGATTCAATTCATGATTCATGATTCATGATTCATGATTCAATTCATGATTCATGATTCAATTCATGATTCATGATTCATGATTCATGATTCAATTCATGATTCATGATTTAATTCATGATTTATAATTCATGATTCATGATTCAATTAATGATTCATGATTCAATTCATGATTCATGATTCATGATTCATGATTCAATTCATGATTCATGATTCTTGATTCAATTCATGATTCATGATTCATGATTCAATTTATGATTCATAATTCATGATTCATGATTTAATTCATGATTCATGATTCATGATTCAATTCATGATTCATGATTCAATTCATGATTCGATTCATGATTCAATTCATGATTCATGATTCGATTTATGATTCATGATTCATGATTCATGATTCAATTCATGATTCATGATTCAATTCATGATTCGATTCAAGATTCGATTCATGATTCATGATTCATGATTCAATTCATGAATTATGATTCATGATTCATGATTTATGATTTGACTCATGATTCATGATTCATGATTCAATTCATGATTCATGATTCAATTCATTATTCATGATTCTTGATTCATGATTCATGATTCGATTCATGATTCATGATTCAATTCATGATTCAATTCATGATTTATGATTCATGATTCATGATTCATGATTCAATTCATGATTCAATTCATGATTCATTATTCATGATTCAATTCATGATTCAATTCATGATTCATGATTCATGATTCATGATTCATGATTCAATTCATAATTCATAATTCAATTCATGATTCATGATTCAATTCATAATTCATAATTCATGATTCATAATTCATGATTCAATTCATGATTCATGATTCATGATTCATGATTCAATTCATGATTCAATTCATGATTCATGATTCATGATTCAATTCATGATTCATGATTCATGATTCAATTCATGATTCATGATTCATGATTCAATTCATGATTCATGATTCAATTCATGATTCATGATTCATGATTCAATTCATGATTCATGATTCATGATTTAATTCATGATTTATAATTCATGATTCATGATTCAATTCATGATTCATGATTCATGATTCATGATTCAATTCATGATTCATGATTCAATTCATGATTCATGATTCATGATTCATGATTCAATTCATGATTCATAATTTAATTCATGATTTATAATTCATGATTCATGATTCAATTAATGATTCATGATTCAATTCATGATTCATGATTCATGATTCATGATTCATGATTCAATTCATGATTCATGATTCTTGATTCAATTCATGATTCATGATTCATGATTCAATTTATGATTCATAATTCATGATTCATGATTTAATTCATGATTCATGATTCATGATTCAATTCATGATTCATGATTCAATTCATGATTCGATTCATGATTCAATTCATGATTCATGATTCGATTTATGATTCATGATTCATGATTCATGATTCATGATTCAATTCATGATTCATGATTCAATTCATGATTCGATTCAAGATTCGATTCATGATTCATGATTCATGATTCAATTCATGAATTATGATTCATGATTCATGATTTATGATTTGACTCATGATTCATGATTCATGATTCAATTCATGATTCATGATTCAATTCATTATTCATGATTCTTGATTCATGATTCATGATTCGATTCATGATTCATGATTCATGATTCAATTCATGATTCAATTCATGTTTTATGATTCATGATTCATGATTCATGATTCAATTCATGATTCAATTCATGATTCATTATTCATGATTCAATTCATGATTCATGATTCATGATTCATGATTCATGATTCAATTCATGATTCATGATTCATGATTCATGATTCAATTCATGATTCAATTCATGATTCATGATTCATGATTCAATTCATGATTCATGATTCAATTCATGATTCATGATTCAATTCATGATTCATGATTCATGATTCAATTCATGATTCATAATTCATGATTCATGATTCAATTCATGATTCATGATTCATGATTCATGATTCAATTCATGATTCATGATTCATGATTCAATTCATGATTCATTATTCATGATTCAATTCATTAATTCATAATTCATGATTCAATTCATGATTCATGATTCATGATTCAATTCATGATTCATGATTCATGATTCAATTCATGATTCATGATTCAATTCATTAATTCATAATTCATGATTCATGATTCAATTCATGATTCATGATTCAATTCATGATTCATGATTCAATTCATGATTCATAATTCATGATTCATGATTTAATTCATGATTCATAATTCATGATTCATGATTCAAATCATGATTCATGATTCATGATTCATGATTCAATTCATGATTCATGATTCATGATTCAATTCATGATTCATAATTCATGATTCATGATTTAATTCATGATTCATGATTCATGATTCAATTCATGATTCATGATTCATGATTCAATTCATGATTCGATTCATGATTCAATTCATGATTCATGATTCATGATTCATGATTCATGATTCATGATTCAATTCATGATTCATGATTCAATTCATGAATTATGATTCATGATTCATGATTCATGATTCAATTCATGATTCATGATTTATTATTCATGATTCAATTCATGATTCATGATTCTTGATTCATGATTCATGATTCAAATCATGATTTATGATTCATAATTCAATTCATGATTCATGATTCAATTCATGATTCATGATTCAATTCATGATTCATCATTCATGATTCATGATTCAATTCATGATTCATGATTCATGTTCAATTCATGATTCAATTCATGATTCATGATTCATGATTCATGATTCAATTCATAATTCATAATTCAATTCATGATTCATGATTCATGATTCATGATTTAATTCATGATTCATGATTCAATTCATGATTCATGATTCATGATTCAATTCATGATTCATGATTCGATTCATGATTCATGATTCATGATTCAATTCATGATTCATGATTCATGATTCAATTCATGATTCATAATTCATGATTCATGATTCAATTCATGATTCATGATTCAATTCATGATTCGATTCATGATTCAATTCATGATTCGATTCATGATTCAATTCATGATTCATGATTTAATTCATGATTCAATTCATGATTCATGATTCAATTCATGATTCATGATTCAATTCATGATTCATGATTCGATTCATGATTCAATTCATGATTCAATTCATGATTCATGATTCGATTCATGATTCATGATTCAAATTATGATTCATCATTCATGATTCATGATTCATGATTCAAATTATGATTCATCATTCATGATTCATCATTCATGATTCATCATTCATGATTCATGATTCAATTCATAATTCATAATTCAATTCATGATTCATAATTCATGATTCATGATTCAATTCATAATTCATAATTCATGATTCATGATTCAATTTATGATTCATGATTCAATTCATGATTCATAATTCATGATTCATGATTCAATTCATGATTCATGATTCATGATTCGATTCATGATTCATGATTCATGATTCAATTCATGATTCATGATTCATGATTCAATTCATGATTCATGATTCATGCTTCAATTCATGATTCATGATTCGATTCATGATTCATGATTCATGATTCAATTCATGATTCATGATTCATGATTCAATTCATGATTCATAATTCATGATTCATGATTCAATTCATGATTCAAGATTCATGATTCATGATTCAATTCATGATTCATGATTCAATTCATGATTCATGATTCAATTCATGATTCATAATTCATGATTCATGATTCAATTCATGATTCATGATTCATGATTCATGATTCATGATTCAATTCATGATTCATGATTCATGATTCAATTCATGATTTATAATTCATGATTCATGATTCAATTCATGATTCATGATTCAATTCATGATTCATAATTCATGATTCATGATTTAATTCATGATTCATAATTCATGATTCATGATTCAATTCATGATTCATGATTCATGATTCATGATTCAATTCATGATTCATGATTCATGATTCATGATTCAATTCATGATTCATAATTCATGATTCATGATTTAATTCATGATTCATGATTCATGATTCAATTCATGATTCATGATTCATGATTCAATTCATTATTCGATTCATGATTCAATTCATGATTCATGATTCGATTTATGATTCATGATTCATGATTCATGATTCATGATTCGATTCATGATTCATGATTCATGATTCAATTCATGATTCATGATTCAATTCATGATTCATGATTCATGATTCATGATTCAATTCATGATTCATGATTCATGATTTAATTCATGATTCAATTCATGAGTTATGATTCATGATTCATGATTCATGATTCAATTCATGATTCAATTCATGATTCATGATTCATGATTCATGATTCAATTCATAATTCATAATTCAATTCATGATTCATGATTCAATTCATAATTCATAATTCATGATTCATGATTCAATTCATGATTCAATTCATGATTTATGATTCATGATTCATGATTCATGATTCATGATTCATGATTCAATTCATGATTCATGATTCAATTCATGATTCATGATTCAATTCATGATTTATGATTCAATTTATGATTCAATTCATGATTCATGATTCAATTCATGATTCATGATTCAATTCATGATTCATGTTTCAATTCATAATTCATGATTCATTATTTAATTCATGATTCATGATTCGATTCATGATTCATGATTCAATTCATGATTCATGATTCATGATTCAATTCATGATTCGATTCATGGTTTATGATTCATGATTCATGATTCAATTCATGATTCATGATTCAATTCATGATTCATGATTTATGATTTGATTCATGATTCATGATTCAATTCATGATTCATGATTTAATTCATGATTCATGATTTGATTCATGATTCATGATTCGATTTATGATTGATGATGCAATTCATGATTCATGATTTATGATTCAATTCATGATTCAATTCATGATTCATATCATAATTCGAGATTCATGATTCGATTCTTGATTCATGATTCAATTCATGATTCATGATTCATGATTCATTTCATGATTCAATTCATGATTCATTTCATGATTCATGATTCAATTCATGATTCATGATTCATGATTCAATTCATGATTCATGATTCAATTCATGATTCAGGATTCACTTCATGATTCATGATTCATGATTCATGATTCATTTCATGATTCATGATTCATTTCATAATTCATGATTTAATTCATGATTAATGATTCATGATTCAATTCATGATTCATGATGCAATTCAAGATTCATGATTCAATTCATGATTCATGATTCAATTCATGTTTCATGATTCGATTCATGATTCATGATTCAATTCATGATTCATGATTCATGATTCAATTCATGATTCATGATTCATGATTCAATTCATTATTCATGATTCGATTTATGATTCATGATTCAATTCATGATTCATGATTCAATTCATGATTCGAGATTCATGATTCGATTTATGATTCATGATTCAATTCATGATTCATGATTCATTTCATGATTCAATTCATGATTCATGATTCAATTCATGATTCATGATTCATGATTCAATTCATGATTCATGATTCATGATTCGATTCATGATTCATGATTCATGATTCAAATCATGATTCAATTCATGAATCATGATTCAATTCATGATTCATGATTCATGATTCATGATTCGATTCATGATTCATGATTCAATTCATGATACATGATTTAATTCATGATTCATGATTTGATTCATGATTCATGATTCATGATTCATGATTCAATTCATGATTCATGATTCATGATTCGATTCATGATTCATGATTCAATTCATGATTCATGATTTAATTCATGATTCATGATTTGATTCATGATTCATGATTCATGATTCATGATTCAATTCATGATTCATGATTCGATTTATGATTAATGATGCAATTCATGATTCATGATTTATGATTCAATTCATGATTCAATTCATGATTCAATTCATGATTCAGGATTCACTTCATGATTCATGATTCATGATTCAATTCATGATTCATTTCATGATTCATGATTCATTTCATGATTCATGATTCATGATTCAATTCATGATTTAATTCATGATTCATGATTCATGATTCATGATTCGATTCATGATTCATGATTCAATTCATGTTTCATGATTCGATTCATGATTTATGATTCAAATCATGATTCATGATTCATGATTCAATTCATGATTCATGATTCAATTCATGATTCATGATTCAATTCATGATTCATGATGCAATTCATGATTCATGATTCAATTCATAATTCATGATTCAATTCATGTTTCATGATTCGATTCATGATTCATGATTGAATTCATGATTCATGATTCATGATTCAATTCATTATTCATGATTCGATTTATGATTCATGATTCAATTCATTATTCATGATTTATGATTCAATTCATGATTCAATTCATGATTCGAGATTCATGATTCGATTTATGATTCATGATTCAATTCATGATTCATGATTCATTTCATGATTCAATTCATGATTCATGATTCATGATTCGATTTATGATTCATGATTCAATTCATGATTCATGATTCATGATTCATGATTCAATTCATGATTCATGATTCATGATTCAATTCATGATTCATTATTCATGATTCGATTCATGAATCATGATTCATGATTCATGATTCAAATCATGATTCAATTCATGATTCATGATTCAATTCATGATTCATGATTCATGATTCATGATTCGATTCATGATTCATGATTCAATTCATGTTTCATGATTCGATTCATGATTTATGATTCAATTCATGATTCATGATTCATGATTCAATTCATGATTCATGATTCGATTTATGATTCATGATTTAATTCATGATTCATGATTTATGATTCAATTTACGATTCAATTTATGATTCATGATTCAAATCATGATTCATGAGTCTTGATTCATGATTTATGATTCGATTCATGATTCATGATTCATGATTCAATTCATGATTCATGATTCGATTCATGATTCATGATTTAATTCATGATTTATGATTCAATTTATGATTCAATTCATGATTCATGATTCAATTCATGATTCATGATTCAATTCATGATTCATGATTCATGATTCGATTCATGATTCATGTTTCAATTCATAATTCATGATTCATGATTCATGATTCATGATTCGATTCATGATTCAATTCATGATTCATGATTCATGATTCAATTCATGATTCATGATTCGATTCATGATTCATGATTCATGATTCGATTCATGATTCATGATTCATGATTCAATTCATGATTCATGATTCGATTTATGATTCATGATTCGATTCATGATTCATGATTTATGATTCAATTTATGATTCAATTTATGATTCATGATTCAAATCATGATTCATGAGTCTTGATTCATGATTTATGATTCAATTCATGATTCATGATTCATGATTCAATTCATGATTCGATTCATGATTCATGATTCAATTCATGATTTATGATTTATGATTCAATTTATGATTCAATTCATGATTCATGATTCAATTCATGATTCATGATTCAATTCATGATTCATGATTCAATTCATGATTCATGATTCATGATTCGATTCATGATTCATGATTCGATTCATGATTCATGTTTCAATTCATAATTCATGATTCATTATTTAATTCATGATTCATGATTCGATTCATGATTCATGATTCAATTCATGATTCATGATTCATAATTCAATTCATGATTCATGATTCATGATTCAATTCATGATTCATGATTCAATTCATGATTCATGATTCAATTCATGATTCAGGATTCACTTCATGATTCATGATTCATGATTCAATTCATGATTCATTTCATGATTCATGATTCATTTCATGATTCATGATTCATTTCATAATTCATGATTTAATTCATGATTCATGATTCATGATTCAATTCATGATTCATGATGCAATTCATGATTCATGATTCAATTCATGATTCATGATTATATTCATGTTTCATGATTCGATTCATGATTCATGATTCAATTCATGATTCATGATTCATGATTCAATTCATGATTCATGATTCAATTCATGATTCATGATTCATGATTCAATTCATGATTCATGTTTCGATTCATAATTCATGATTCGATTCATGATTCATGATTCGATTCATGATTCACGATTCATAATTCATGATTCGAATTATCATCATCATGATTCGATTTATGATTCATGATTCAATTCATGATTCATGATTTATGATTCAATTCATGATTCAATTCATGATTCATGATTCAATTCATGATTCGAGATTCATGATTCGATTTATAATTCAGGATTCAATTCATGATTCATGATTCATTTCATGATTCAATTCATGATTCATGATTCATGATTCATGATTCAATTCATGATTCATGATTCGATTCATGATTCATGATTCATGATTCAAATCATGATTCAATTCATGATTCATGATTCAATTCATGATTCATGATTCATGATTCGATTCATGATTCATGATTCGATTCATGATTCATGATTCATGATTCGATTCATGATTCATGATTCAATTCATGATTCATGATTCATGATTCAATTCATAATTCATGATTCATGATTCAATTCATGATTCATGATTCGATTCATGATTCATGTTTCAATTCATAATTCATGATTCATTATTTAATTCATGATTCATGATTCGATTCATGATTCATGATTCAATTCATGATTCATGATTCAATTCATGATTCATGATTTAATTCATGATTCATGATTTGATTTATGATTGATGATGCAATTCATGATTCATGATTTATGATTCAATTCATGATTCAATTCATGATTCAATTCATGATTCGAGATTCATGATTCGATTCTTGATTCATGATTCAATTCATGATTCATGATTCATGATTCATTTCATTATTCATGATTCAATTCATGATTCATGATTCTTGATTCAATTCATGATTCATGATTCAATTCATGATTCAGGATTCATTTCATGATTCATGATTCATGATTCAATTCATGATTCATTTCATGATTCATGATTCATTTCATGATTCATGATTCATTTCATAATTCATGATTTAATTCATGATTAATGATTCATGATTCAATTCATGATTCATGATTCAATTCATGATTCATGATTCAATTCATGTTTCATGATTCGATTCATGATTCATGATTCAATTCATGATTCATGATTCATGATTCAATTCATTATTCATGATTCGATTTATGATTCATGATTCAATTCATGATTCATGATTCATTTCATGATTCAATTCATGATTCATGATTCATGATTCATGATTCAATTCATGATTCATGATTCATGATTCGATTCATGATTCATGATTCATGATTCATTATTCAAATCATGATTCAATTCATGATTCATGATTCAATTCAAGATTCAATTCATGATTCATGATTCATGATTCGATTCATGATTCATGATTCATGATTCATTATTCAAATCATGATTCAATTCATGATTCATGATTCAATTCATGATTCATGATTCGATTCATGATTCATGATTCAATTCATGATTCATGATTTATGATTCAATTCATGATTCATGATTCGATTCATGATTCATGATTCATGATTCGATTCATGATTCATGATTCATGATTCAATTCATGATTCGATTTATGATTCATGATTTAATTCATGATTCATGATTTATGATTCAATTTATGATTCAATTTATGATTCATGATTCAAATCATGATTCATGAGTCTTGATTCATGATTTATGATTCGATTCATGATTCATGATTCATGATTCAATTCATGATTCATGATTCGATTCATGATTCATGATTCAATTCATGATTTATGATTTATGATTCAATTTATGATTCAATTCATGATTCATGATTCAATTCATGATTCATGTTTCAATTCATAATTCATGATTCATTATTTAATTCATGATTCATGATTCGATTCATGATTCATGATTCAATTCATGATTCATGATTCATGATTCAATTTATTATTCGATTCATGATTTATGATTCATGATTCATGATTCAATTCATGATTCATGATTCAATTCATGATTCATGATTCATGATTCGATTCATGATTCATGATTCAATTCATGATTCATGATTTAATTCATGATTCATGATTCGATTTATGATTGATGATGCAATTCATGATTCATGATTTATGATTCAATTCATGATTCAATTCATGATTCATATCATGATTCGAGATTCATGATTCGATTCTTGATTCATGATTCAATTCATGATTCATGATTCATGATTCATTTCATGATTCAATTCATGATTCATTTCATGATTCATGATTCAATTAATGATTCATGATTCATGATTCAATTCATGATTCATGATTCAATTCATGATTCAGGATTCACTTCATGATTCATGATTCATGATTCATGATTCATTTCATGATTCATGATTCATTTCATAATTCATGATTTAATTCATGATTAATGATTCATGATTCAATTCATGATTCATGATGCAATTCAAGATTCATGATTCAATTCATGATTCATGATTCAATTCATGTTTCATGATTCGATTCATGATTCATGATTCAATTCATGATTCATGATTCATGATTCAATTCATTATTCATGATTCGATTTATGATTCATGATTCAATTCATGATTCATGATTCAATTCATGATTCGGGATTCATGATTCGATTTATGATTCATGATTCAATTCATGATTCATGATTCGATTCATGATTCATGATTCAATTCATGATTCATGATTTAATTCATGATTCATGATTCGATTTATGATTGATGATGCAATTCATGATTCATGATTTATGATTCAATTCATGATTCAATTCATGATTCAATTCATGATTCGAGATTCATGATTCGATTCTTGATTCATGATTCAATTCATGATTCAATTCATGATTCAATTCATGATTCAATTCATGATTCAGGATTCACTTCATGATTCATGATTCATGATTCAATTCATGATTCATTTCATGATTCATGATTCATTTCATGATTCATGATTCATTTCATAATTCATGATTTAATTCATGCTTTATGATTCATGATTCATGATTCGATTCATGATTCATGATTCAATTCATGTTTCATGATTCGATTCATGATTTAGGATTCAATTCATGATTCATGATTCATGATTCAATTCATGATTCATGATTCAATTCATGATTCATGATGCAATTTATGATTCATGATTCAATTCATGATTCAATTCATGTTTCATGATTCGATTCATGATTCATGATTCAATTCATGATTCATGATTCATGATTCAATTCATTATTCATGATTCGATTTATGATTCATGATTCAATTCATGATTCATGATTTATGATTCAATTCATGATTCAATTCATGATTCGAGATTCATGATTCGATTTATGATTCATGATTCAATTCATGATTCATGATTCATTTCATGATTTAATTCATGATTCATGATTCATGATTCAATTCATGATTCATGATTCATGATTCGATTCATGATTCATGATTCATGATTCAAATCATGATTCAATTCATGATTCATGATTCAATTCATGATTCATGATTCGATTCATGATTTATGATTCAATTCATGATTCATGATTCAATTCATGATTCATGATTCATGATTTAATTCATGATTCATGATTTATGATTCAATTTATGATTCAATTTATGATTCATGATTCAAATCATGATTCATGAGTCTTGATTCATGATTCATGATTCATGATTCAATTCATGATTCATGATTCGATTCATGATTCATGATTTAATTCATGATTTATGATTTATGATTCAATTTATGATTCAATTCATGATTCATGATTTAGTTCATGATTCATGATTCAATTCATGATTCATGATTCGATTCATGATTCATGTTTCAATTCATAATTCATGATTCATTATTTAATTCATGATTCATGATTCGATTCATGATTCAATTAATGATTCATGATTCATGATTCAATTCATGATTCATGATTCATGATTCAATTCATGATTCATGATTCGATTCATGATTCATGATTCGATTCATGATTTATGATTCATGATTCATGATTCGATTCATGATTCATGATTCAATTCATGATTCATGATTTAATTCATGATTCATGATTTGATTCATGATTCATGATTCATGATTCATGATTCATGATTCATGATTCATGATTCATGATTCATGATTCGATTTATTATTGATGATGCAATTCATGATTCATGATTTATGATTCAATTCATGATTCAATTCATGATTCAATTCATGATTCGAGATTCATGATTCAATTCTTGATTCATGATTCAATTCAAGATTCATGATTCATTTCATGATTCAATTCATGATTCATTTCATGATTCATGATTCAATTCATGATTCATGATTCATGATTCAATTCATGATTCAGGATTCACTTCATGATTAATGATTCATGATTCAATTCATGATTCATGATGCATATCATGATTCATGATTCAATTCATGATTCATGATTCAATTCATGTTTCATGATTCGATTCATGATTCATGATTCAATTCATGATTCATGATTCATGATTCAATTCATTTTTCATGATTCGATTGATGATTCATGATTCAATTCATGATTCATGATTTATGATTCAATTCATGATTCAATTCATGATTCATGATTCAATTCATGATTCATGATTCATGATTCGATTCATGATTCATGTTTCAATTCATAATTCATGATTCATTATTTAATTCATGATTCATGATTCGATTCATGATTCATGATTCAATTCATGATTCATGATTCATGATTCAATTCATGATTCGATTCATGATTTATGATTCGTGATTCAATTCATGATTCATGATTCAATTCATGATTCATGATTCATGATTCGATTCATGATTCATGATTCAATTCATGATTCATGATTTAATTCATGATTGATGATGCAATTCATGATTCATGATTTATGATTCAATTCATGATTCAATTCATGATTCAATTCATGATTCGAGATTCATGATTCGATTCTTGATTCATGATTCAATTCATGATTCATAATTCATGATTCATTTCATGATTCAATTCATGATTCATTTCATGATTCATGATTCAATTCATGATTCATGATTCATGATTCAATTCATGATTCATGATTCATTTCATGATTCAATTCATGATTCATTTCATGATTCATGATTCAATTCATGATTCATGATTCATGATTCAATTCATGATTCAGGATTCACTTCATGATTCATGATTCATGATTTATTTCATGATTCATGATTCATTTCATAAATTATGATTTAATTCATGATTAATGATTCATGATTCAATTCATGATTCATGATGCAATTCAAGATTCATGATTCAATTCATGATTCATAATTCAATTCATGTTTCATGATTCGATTCATGATTCATGATTCAATTCATGATTCATGATTTATGATTCAATTCATGATTCAATTCATGATTCATGATTCAATTCATGATTCATGATTCATGATTCGATTCATGATTCATGTTTCAATTCATAATTCATGATTCATTATTTAATTCATGATTCATGATTCGATTCATGATTCATGATTCAATTCATGATTCATGATTCATGATTCAATTCATGATTCGATTCATGATTTATGATTCGTGATTCAATTCATGATTCATGATTCAATTCATGATTCATGATTCATGATTCGATTCATGATTCATGATTCAATTCATGATTCATGATTTAATTCATGATTGATGATGCAATTCATGATTCATGATTTATGATTCAATTCATGATTCAATTCATGATTCAATTCATGATTCGAGATTCATGATTCGATTCTTGATTCATGATTCAATTCATGATTCATAATTCATGATTCATTTCATGATTCAATTCATGATTCATTTCATGATTCATGATTCAATTCATGATTCATGATTCATGATTCAATTCATGATTCATGATTCATTTCATGATTCAATTCATGATTCATTTCATGATTCATGATTCAATTCATGATTCATGATTCATGATTCAATTCATGATTCATGATTCAATTCATGATTCAGGATTCACTTCATGATTCATGATTTATTTCATGATTCATGATTCATTTCATAATTCATGATTTAATTCATGATTAATGATTCATGATTCAATTCATGATTCATGATGCAATTCAAGATTCATGATTCAATTCATGATTCATAATTCAATTCATTATTCATGATTCGATTTATGATTCATGATTCAATTCATGATTCATGATTCAATTCATGATTCGAGATTCATGATTCGATTTATGATTCATGATTTAATTCATGATTCATGATTCATGATTCATGATTCAATTCATGATTCATGATTCATGATTCAATTCATGATTCATGATTCATGATTCAATTCATGATTCATGAATTATGATTCATGATTCAAATCATGATTCAATTCATGATTCATGATTCAATTCATGATTCATGATTCATGATTCATGATTCGATTCATGATTCATGATTCAATTCATGATTCATGATTCATGATTCAATTCATGATTCATGATTCATTTCATGATTCAATTCATGATTCATTTCATGATTCATGATTCAATTCATGATTCATGATTCATGATTCAATTCATGATTTATGATTCAATTCATGATTCAGGATTCACTTCATGATTCATGATTCATGATTTATTTCATGATTCATGATTCATTTCATAATTCATGATTTAATTCATGATTAATGATTCATGATTCAATTCATGATTCATGATGCAATTCAAGATTCATGATTCAATTCATGATTCATGATTCAATTCATGTTTCATGATTCGATTCATGATTCATGATTCAATTCATGATTCATGATTCATGATTCAATTCATTATTCATGATTCGATTTATGATTCATGATTCAATTCATGATTCATGATTCAATTCATGATTCGAGATTCATGATTCGATTTATGATTCATGATTTAATTCATGATTCATGATTCATGATTCATGATTCAATTCATGATTCATGATTCATGATTCAATTCATGATTCATGATTCATGATTCAATTCATGATTCATGAATTATGATTCATGATTCAAATCATGATTCAATTCATGATTCATGATTCAATTCATGATTCATGATTCATGATTCATGATTCGATTCATGATTCATGATTCAATTCATGATTCAGGATTCATGATTCAATTCATGATTCATGATTCAATTCATGATTCAGGATTCACTTCATGATTCATGATTCATGATTCAATTCATGATTCATTTCATGATTCATGATTCATTTCATGATTCATGATTCATTTCATAATTCATGATTTAATTCATGATTAATGATTCATGATTCAATTCATGATTCATGATGCAATTCATGATTCATGATTCAATTCATGATTCATGATTCAATTCATGTTTCATGATTCGATTCATGATTCATGATTCAATTCATGATTCATGATTCATGATTCAATTCATTATTCATGATTCGATTTATGATTCATGATTCAATTCATGATTCATGATTCATTTCATGATTCAATTCATGATTCATGATTCATGATTCAATTCATGATTCATGATTCATGATTCGATTCATGATTCATGATTCATGATTCATTATTCAAATCATGATTCAATTCATGATTCATGATTCAATTCATGATTCAATTCATGATTCATGATTCATTATTCGATTCATGATTCATGATTCATTATTCAAATCATGATTCAATTCATGATTCATGATTCAATTCATGATTCATGATTCATGATTCGATTCATGATTCATGATTCAATTCATGATTCATGATTCAATTCATGATTCATGATTCGATTCATGATTCATGATTCATGATTCGATTCATGATTCATGATTCATGATTCAATTCATGATTCATGATTCAATTTATGATTTATGATTTAATTCATGATTCATGATTTATGATTCAATTTATGATTCAATTTATGATTCATGATTCAAATCATGATTCATGAGTCTTGATTCATGATTTATGATTCGATTCATGATTCATGATTCATGATTCAATTCATGATTCATGATTCGATTCATGATTCATGATTCAATTCATGATTTATGATTTATGATTCAATTTATGATTCAATTCATGATTCATGATTCAATTCATGATTCATGATTCAATTCATGATTCATGTTTCAATTCATAATTCATGATTCATTATTTAATTCATGATTCATGATTCGATTCATGATTCATGATTCAATTCATGATTCATGATTCATGATTCAATTCATGATTCGATTCATGATTTATGATTCATGATTCATGATTCAATTCATGATTCATGATTCAATTCATGATTCATGATTCATGATTCAATTCATGATTCATGATTCATGATTCAATTCATGATTCATGATTCATGATTCAATTCATGATTCATGAATTATGATTCATGATTCAAATCATGATTCAATTCATGATTCATGATTCAATTCATGATTCATGATTCATGATTCATGATTCGATTCATGATTCATGATTCAATTCATGATTCAGGATTCATGATTCAATTCATGATTCATGATTCAATTCATGATTCAGGATTCACTTCATGATTCATGATTCATGATTCAATTCATGATTCATTTCATGATTCATGATTCATTTCATGATTCATGATTCATTTCATAATTCATGATTTAATTCATGATTAATGATTCATGATTCAATTCATGATTCATGATGCAATTCATGATTCATGATTCAATTCATGATTCATGATTCAATTCATGTTTCATGATTCGATTCATGATTCATGATTCAATTCATGATTCATGATTCATGATTCAATTCATTATTCATGATTCGATTTATGATTCATGATTCAATTCATGATTCATGATTCATTTCATGATTCAATTCATGATTCATGATTCATGATTCATGATTCAATTCATGATTCATGATTCATGATTCGATTCATGATTCATGATTCATGATTCATTATTCAAATCATGATTCAATTCATGATTCATGATTCAATTCATGATTCAATTCATGATTCATGATTCATGATTCGATTCATGATTCATGATTCATGATTCATTATTCAAATCATGATTCAATTCATGATTCATGATTCAATTCATGATTCATGATTCATGATTCGATTCATGATTCATGATTCAATTCATGATTCATGATTCATGATTCAATTCATGATTCATGATTCGATTCATGATTCATGATTCATGATTCGATTCATGATTCATGATTCATGATTCAATTCATGATTCATGATTCAATTTATGATTTATGATTTAATTCATGATTCATGATTTATGATTCAATTTATGATTCAATTTATGATTCATGATTCAAATCATGATTCATGAGTCTTGATTCATGATTTATGATTCGATTCATGATTCATGATTCATGATTCAATTCATGATTCATGATTCGATTCATGATTCATGATTCAATTCATGATTTATGATTTATGATTCAATTTATGATTCAATTCATGATTCATGATTCAATTCATGATTCATGATTCAATTCATGATTCATGTTTCAATTCATAATTCATGATTCATTATTTAATTCATGATTCATGATTCGATTCATGATTCATGATTCAATTCATGATTCATGATTCATGATTCAATTCATGATTCGATTCATGATTTATGATTCATGATTCATGATTCAATTCATGATTCATGATTCAATTCATGATTCATGATTTATGATTCGATTCATGATTCATGATTCAATTCATGAGTCATGATTTAATTCATGATTCATGATTTGATTCATGATTCATGAATCATGATTCATGATTCATGATTCGATTTATGATTGATGATGCAATTCATGATTCATGATTTATGATTCAATTCATGATTCAATTCATGATTCATATCATGATTCGAGATTCATGATTCGATTCTTGATTCATGATTCAATTCATGATTCATGATTCATGATTCATTTCATGATTCAATTCATGATTCATTTCATGATTCATGATTCAATTCATGATTCATGATTCATGATTCAATTCATGATTCATGATTCAATTCATGATTCAGGATTCACTTCATGATTCATGATTCATGATTCATTTCATGATTCATGATTCATTTCATAATTCATGATTTAATTCATGATTAATGATTCATGATTCAATTCATGATTCATGAATTATGATTCATGATTCAAATCATGATTCAATTCATGATTCATGATTCAATTCATGATTCATGATTCATGATTCATGATTCGATTCATGATTCATGATTCAATTCATGATTCATGATTCATGATTCAATTCATGATTCATGATTCATTTCATGATTCAATTCATGATTCATTTCATGATTCATGATTCAATTCATGATTCATGATTCATGATTCAATTCATGATTCATGATTCAATTCATGATTCAGGATTCACTTCATGATTCATGATTCATGATTTATTTCATGATTCATGATTCATTTCATAATTCATGATTTAATTCATGATTAATGATTCATGATTCAATTCATGATTCATGATGCAATTCAAGATTCATGATTCAATTCATGATTCATGATTCAATTCATGTTTCATGATTCGATTCATGATTCAATTCATGATTCATGATTCATGATTCAATTCATTATTCATGATTCGATTTATGATTCATGATTCAATTCATGATTCATGATTCAATTCATGATTCGAGATTCATGATTCGATTTATGATTCATGATTTAATTCATGATTCATGATTCATGATTCATGATTCAATTCATGATTCATGATTCAATTCATGATTCATGATTCATGATTCAATTCATGATTCATGAATTATGATTCATGATTCAAATCATGATTCAATTCATGATTCATGATTCAATTCATGATTCATGATTCATGATTCATGATTCGATTCATGATTCATGATTCAATTCATGATTCAGGATTCATGATTCAATTCATGATTCATGATTCAATTCATGATTCAGGATTCACTTCATGATTCATGATTCATGATTCAATTCATGATTCATTTCATGATTCATGATTCATTTCATGATTCATGATTCATTTCATGATTCATGATTCATTTCATAATTCATGATTTAATTCATGATTAATGATTCATGATTCAATTCATGATTCATGATGCAATTCATGATTCATGATTCAATTCATGATTCATGATTCAATTCATGTTTCATGATTCGATTCATGATTCATGATTCAATTCATGATTCATGATTCATGATTCAATTCATTATTCATGATTCGATTTATGATTCATGATTCAATTCATGATTCATGATTCATTTCATGATTCAATTCATGATTCATGATTCATGATTCATGATTCAATTCATGATTCATGATTCATGATTCGATTCATGATTCATGATTCATGATTCATTATTCAAATCATGATTCAATTCATGATTCATGATTCAATTCATGATTCAATTCATGATTCATGATTCATGATTCGATTCATGATTCATGATTCATGATTCATTATTCAAATCATGATTCAATTCATGATTCATGATTCAATTCATGATTCATGATTCGATTCATGATTCATGATTCAATTCATGATTCATGATTCAATTCATGATTCATGATTCGATTCATGATTCATGATTCATGATTCGATTCATGATTCATGATTCATGATTCAATTCATGATTCATGATTCAATTTATGATTTATGATTTAATTCATGATTCATGATTTATGATTCAATTTATGATTCAATTTATGATTCATGATTCAAATCATGATTCATGAGTCTTGATTCATGATTTATGATTCGATTCATGATTCATGATTCATGATTCAATTCATGATTCATGATTCGATTCATGATTCATGATTCAATTCATGATTTATGATTTATGATTCAATTTATGATTCAATTCATGATTCATGATTCAATTCATGATTCATGATTCAATTCATGATTCATGTTTCAATTCATAATTCATGATTCATTATTTAATTCATGATTCATGATTCGATTCATGATTCATGATTCAATTCATGATTCATGATTCATGATTCAATTCATGATTCGATTCATGATTTATGATTCATGATTCATGATTCAATTCATGATTCATGATTCAATTCATGATTCATGATTTATGATTCGATTCATGATTCATGATTCAATTCATGAGTCATGATTTAATTCATGATTCATGATTTGATTCATGATTCATGAATCATGATTCATGATTCATGATTCGATTTATGATTGATGATGCAATTCATGATTCATGATTTATGATTCAATTCATGATTCAATTCATGATTCATATCATGATTCGAGATTCATGATTCGATTCTTGATTCATGATTCAATTCATGATTCATGATTCATGATTCATTTCATGATTCAATTCATGATTCATTTCATGATTCATGATTCAATTCATGATTCATGATTCATGATTCAATTCATGATTCATGATTCAATTCATGATTCAGGATTCACTTCATGATTCATGATTCATGATTCATTTCATGATTCATGATTCATTTCATAATTCATGATTTAATTCATGATTAATGATTCATGATTCAATTCATGATTCATGATGCAATTCAAGATTCATGATTCAATTCATGATTCATGATTCAATTCATGTTTCATGATTCGATTCATGATTCATGATTCGATTCATGATTCATGATTCATGATTCAATTCATTATTCATGATTCGATTTATGATTCATGATTCAATTCATGATTCATGATTCAATTCATGATTCGAGATTCATGATTCGATTTATGATTCATGATTCAATTCATGATTCATGATTCATTTCATGATTCAATTCATGATTCATGATTCAATTCATGATTCATGATTCATGATTCGATTCATGATTCATGATTCATGATTCATGATTCAAATCATGATTCAATTCATGATTCATGATTCAATTCATGATTCATGATTCATGATTCATGATTCGATTCATGATTCATGATTCAATTCATGATTCATGATTTAATTCATGATTCATGATTTGATTCATGATTCATGATTCATGATTCATGATTCAATTCATGATTCATGATTCATGATTCGATTCATGATTCATGATTCAATTCATGATTCATGATTTAATTCATGATTCATGATTTGATTCATGATTCATGATTCATGATTCATGATTCATGATTCATGATTCAATTCATGATTCATGATTCGATTTATGATTAATGATGCAATTCATGATTCATGATTTATGATTCAGTTCATGATTCAATTCATGATTCAATTCATGATTCAGGATTCACTTCATGATTCATGATTCATGATTCAATTCATGATTCATTTCATGATTCATGATTCATTTCATGATTCATGATTCATGATTCAATTCATGATTTAATTCATGATTCATGATTCATGATTCATGATTCGATTCATGATTCATGATTCAATTCATGTTTCATGATTCGATTCATGATTTATGATTCAATTCATGATTCATGATTCATGATTCAATTCATGATTCATGATTCAATTCATGATTCATGATTCAATTCATGATTCATGATGCAATTCATGATTCATGATTCAATTCATAATTCATGATTCAATTCATGTTTCATGATTCGATTCATGATTCATGATTGAATTCATGATTCATGATTCATGATTCAATTCATTATTCATGATTCGATTTATGATTCATGATTCAATTCATGATTCATGATTTATGATTCAATTCATGATTCAATTCATGATTCGAGATTCATGATTCGATTTATGATTCATGATTCAATTCATGATTCATGATTCATTTCATGATTCAATTCATGATTCATGATTCATGATTCAATTCATGATTCATTATTCATGATTCGATTCATGATTCATGATTCATGATTCATGATTCAAATCATGATTCAATTCATGATTCACGATTCAATTCATGATTCATGATTCATGATTCATGATTCGATTCATGATTCATGATTCAATTCATGTTTCATGATTCGATTCATGATTTATGATTCAATTCATGATTCATGATTCATGATTCAATTCATGATTCATGATTCGATTTATGATTCATGATTTAATTCATGATTCATGATTTATGATTCAATTTACGATTCAATTTATGATTCATGATTCAAATCATGATTCATGAGTCTTGATTCATGATTTATGATTCGATTCATGATTCATGATTCATGATTCAATTCATGATTCATGATTCGATTCATGATTCATGATTTAATTCATGATTTATGATTCAATTTATGATTCAATTCATGATTCATGATTCAATTCATGATTCATGATTCAATTCATGATTCATGTTTCAATTCATAATTCATGATTCATTATTTAATTCATGATTCATGATTCGATTCATGATTCATGATTCAATTCATGATTCATGATTCATGATTCAATTCATGATTCGATTCATGATTTATGATTCATGATTCATGATTCAATTCATGATTCATGATTCAATTCATGATTCATGATTTATGATTCGATTCATGATTCATGATTCAATTCATGAGTCATGATTTAATTCATGATTCATGATTTGATTCATGATTCATGAATCATGATTCATGATTCATGATTCGATTTATGATTGATGATGCAATTCATGATTCATGATTTATGATTCAATTCATGATTCAATTCATGATTCATATCATGATTCGAGATTCATGATTCGATTCTTGATTCATGATTCAATTCATGATTCATGATTCATGATTCATTTCATGATTCAATTCATGATTCATTTCATGATTCATGATTCAATTCATGATTCATGATTCATGATTCAATTCATGATTCATGATTCAATTCATGATTCAGGATTCACTTCATGATTCATGATTCATGATTCATTTCATGATTCATGATTCATTTCATAATTCATGATTTAATTCATGATTAATGATTCATGATTCAATTCATGATTCATGAATTATGATTCATGATTCAAATCATGATTCAATTCATGATTCATGATTCAATTCATGATTCATGATTCATGATTCATGATTCGATTCATGATTCATGATTCAATTCATGATTCATGATTCATGATTCAATTCATGATTCATGATTCATTTCATGATTCAATTCATGATTCATTTCATGATTCATGATTCAATTCATGATTCATGATTCATGATTCAATTCATGATTCATGATTCAATTCATGATTCAGGATTCACTTCATGATTCATGATTCATGATTTATTTCATGATTCATGATTCATTTCATAATTCATGATTTAATTCATGATTAATGATTCATGATTCAATTCATGATTCATGATGCAATTCAAGATTCATGATTCAATTCATGATTCATGATTCAATTCATGTTTCATGATTCGATTCATGATTCAATTCATGATTCATGATTCATGTTTCAATTCATTATTCATGATTCGATTTATGATTCATGATTCAATTCATGATTCATGATTCAATTCATGATTCGAGATTCATGATTCGATTTATGATTCATGATTTAATTCATGATTCATGATTCATGATTCATGATTCAATTCATGATTCATGATTCAATTCATGATTCATGATTCATGATTCAATTCATGATTCATGAATTATGATTCATGATTCAAATCATGATTCAATTCATGATTCATGATTCAATTCATGATTCATGATTCATGATTCATGATTCGATTCATGATTCATGATTCAATTCATGATTCAGGATTCATGATTCAATTCATGATTCATGATTCAATTCATGATTCAGGATTCACTTCATGATTCATGATTCATGATTCAATTCATGATTCATTTCATGATTCATGATTCATTTCATGATTCATGATTCATTTCATGATTCATGATTCATTTCATAATTCATGATTTAATTCATGATTAATGATTCATGATTCAATTCATGATTCATGATGCAATTCATGATTCATGATTCAATTCATGATTCATGATTCAATTCATGTTTCATGATTCGATTCATGATTCATGATTCAATTCATGATTCATGATTCATGATTCAATTCATTATTCATGATTCGATTTATGATTCATGATTCAATTCATGATTCATGATTCATTTCATGATTCAATTCATGATTCATGATTCATGATTCATGATTCAATTCATGATTCATGATTCATGATTCGATTCATGATTCATGATTCATGATTCATTATTCAAATCATGATTCAATTCATGATTCATGATTCAATTCATGATTCAATTCATGATTCATGATTCATGATTCGATTCATGATTCATGATTCATGATTCATTATTCAAATCATGATTCAATTCATGATTCATGATTCAATTCATGATTCATGATTCGATTCATGATTCATGATTCAATTTATGATTTATGATTTAATTCATGATTCATGATTTATGATTCAATTTATGATTCAATTTATGATTCATGATTCAAATCATGATTCATGAGTCTTGATTCATGATTTATGATTCGATTCATGATTCATGATTCATGATTCAATTCATGATTCATGATTCGATTCATGATTCATGATTCAATTCATGATTTATGATTTATGATTCAATTTATGATTCAATTCATGATTCATGATTCAATTCATGATTCATGATTCAATTCATGATTCATGTTTCAATTCATAATTCATGATTCATTATTTAATTCATGATTCATGATTCGATTCATGATTCATGATTCAATTCATGATTCATGATTCATGATTCAATTCATGATTCGATTCATGATTTATGATTCATGATTCATGATTCAATTCATGATTCATGATTCAATTCATGATTCATGATTTATGATTCGATTCATGATTCATGATTCAATTCATGAGTCATGATTTAATTCATGATTCATGATTTGATTCATGATTCATGAATCATGATTCATGATTCATGATTCGATTTATGATTGATGATGCAATTCATGATTCATGATTTATGATTCAATTCATGATTCAATTCATGATTCATATCATGATTCGAGATTCATGATTCGATTCTTGATTCATGATTCAATTCATGATTCATGATTCATGATTCATTTCATGATTCAATTCATGATTCATTTCATGATTCATGATTCAATTCATGATTCATGATTCATGATTCAATTCATGATTCATGATTCAATTCATGATTCAGGATTCACTTCATGATTCATGATTCATGATTCATTTCATGATTCATGATTCATTTCATAATTCATGATTTAATTCATGATTAATGATTCATGATTCAATTCATGATTCATGATGCAATTCAAGATTCATGATTCAATTCATGATTCATGATTCAATTCATGTTTCATGATTCGATTCATGATTCATGATTCGATTCATGATTCATGATTCATGATTCAATTCATTATTCATGATTCGATTTATGATTCATGATTCAATTCATGATTCATGATTCAATTCATGATTCGAGATTCATGATTCGATTTATGATTCATGATTCAATTCATGATTCATGATTCATTTCATGATTCAATTCATGATTCATGATTCAATTCATGATTCATGATTCATGATTCGATTCATGATTCATGATTCATGATTCATGATTCAAATCATGATTCAATTCATGATTCATGATTCAATTCATGATTCATGATTCATGATTCATGATTCGATTCATGATTCATGATTCAATTCATGATTCATGATTTAATTCATGATTCATGATTTGATTCATGATTCATGATTCATGATTCATGATTCAATTCATGATTCATGATTCATGATTCGATTCATGATTCATGATTCAATTCATGATTCATGATTTAATTCATGATTCATGATTTGATTCATGATTCATGATTCATGATTCATGATTCATGATTCATGATTCAATTCATGATTCATGATTCGATTTATGATTAATGATGCAATTCATGATTCATGATTCATGATTTATGATTCAATTCATGATTCAATTCATGATTCAATTCATGATTCAGGATTCACTTCATGATTCATGATTCATGATTCAATTCATGATTCATTTCATGATTCATGATTCATTTCATGATTCATGATTCATGATTCAATTCATGATTTAATTCATGATTCATGATTCATGATTCATGATTCGATTCATGATTCATGATTCAATTCATGTTTCATGATTCGATTCATGATTTATGATTCAATTCATGATTCATGATTCATGATTCAATTCATGATTCATGATTCAATTCATGATTCATGATTCAATTCATGATTCATGATGCAATTCATGATTCATGATTCAATTCATAATTCATGATTCAATTCATGTTTCATGATTCGATTCATGATTCATGATTGAATTCATGATTCATGATTCATGATTCAATTCATTATTCATGATTCGATTTATGATTCATGATTCAATTCATGATTCATGATTTATGATTCAATTCATGATTCAATTCATGATTCGAGATTCATGATTCGATTTATGATTCATGATTCAATTCATGATTCATGATTCATTTCATGATTCAATTCATGATTCATGATTCATGATTCAATTCATGATTCATTATTCATGATTCGATTCATGATTCATGATTCATGATTCATGATTCAAATCATGATTCAATTCATGATTCATGATTCAATTCATGATTCATGATTCATGATTCATGATTCGATTCATGATTCATGATTCAATTCATGTTTCATGATTCGATTCATGATTTATGATTCAATTCATGATTCATGATTCATGATTCAATTCATGATTCATGATTCGATTTATGATTCATGATTTAATTCATGATTCATGATTTATGATTCAATTTACGATTCAATTTATGATTCATGATTCAAATCATGATTCATGAGTCTTGATTCATGATTTATGATTCGATTCATGATTCATGATTCATGATTCAATTCATGATTCATGATTCGATTCATGATTCATGATTTAATTCATGATTTATGATTCAATTTATGATTCAATTCATGATTCATGATTCAATTCATGATTCATGATTCAATTCATGATTCATGATTCATGATTCGATTCATGATTCATGTTTCAATTCATAATTCATGATTCATGATTCATGATTCATGATTCGATTCATGATTCATGATTCAATTCATGATTCATGATTCATGATTTAATTCATGATTCATGATTCGATTCATGATTCATGATTCATGATTCGATTCATGATTCATGATTCATGATTCAATTCATGATTCATGATTCGATTTATGATTCATGATTTAATTCATGATTCATGATTTATGATTCAATTTATGATTCAATTTATGATTCATGATTCAAATCATGATTCATGAGTCTTGATTCATGATTTATGATTCGATTCATGATTCATGATTCATGATTCAATTCATGATTCATGATTCGATTCATGATTCATGATTCAATTCATGATTTATGATTTATGATTCAATTTATGATTCAATTCATGATTCATGATTCAATTCATGATTCATGATTCAATTCATGATTCATGATTCATGATTCGATTCATGATTCATGATTCGATTCATGATTCATGTTTTAATTCATAATTCATGATTCATTATTTAATTCATGATTCATGATTTGATTCATGATTCATGATTCAATTCATGATTCATGATTCATAATTCAATTCATGATTCATGATTCATGATTCAATTCATGATTCATGATTCAATTCATGATTCAGGATTCACTTCATGATTCATGATTCATGATTCAATTCATGATTCATTTCATGATTCATGATTCATTTCATGATTCATGATTCATTTCATAATTCATGATTTAATTCATGATTAATGATTCATGATTCAATTCATGATTCATGATGCAATTCATGATTCATGATTCAATTCATGATTCATGATTATATTCATGTTTCATGATTCGATTCATGATTCATGATTCAATTCATGATTCATGATTCAATTCATGATTCATGATTCATGATTCAATTCATGATTCATGTTTCGATTCATAATTCATGATTCGATTCATGATTCATGATTCGATTCATGATTCACGATTCATAATTCATGATTCGAATTATCATCATCATGATTCGATTTATGATTCATGATTCAATTCATGATTCATGATTTATGATTCAATTCATGATTCAATTCATGATTCGAGATTCATGATTCGATTTATGATTCATGATTCAATTTATGATTCATGATTCATTTCATGATTCAATTCATGATTCATGATTCATGATTCAATTCATGATTCATTATTCATGATTCGATTCATGATTCATGATTCATGATTCATGATTCAAATCATGATTCAATTCATGATTCATGATTCAATTCATGATTCATGATTCATGATTCATGATTCGATTCATGATTCATGATTCAATTCATGTTTCATGATTCGATTCATGATTTATGATTCAATTCATGATTCATGATTCATGATTCAATTCATGATTCATGATTCGATTTATGATTCATGATTTAATTCATGATTTATGATTTATGATTCAATTTACGATTCAATTTATGATTCATGATTCAAATCATGATTCATGAGTCTTGATTCATGATTTATGATTCGATTCATGATTCATGATTCAATTCATGATTCATGATTCGATTCATGATTCATGATTTAATTCATGATTTATGATTTATGATTCAATTTATGATTCAATTCATGATTCATGATTCAATTCATGATTCAATTCATGATTCATGATTCGATTTATGATTCATGATTTAATTCATGATTCATGATTTATGATTCAATTTATGATTCAATTTATGATTCATGATTCAAATCATGATTCATGAGTCTTGATTCATGATTTATGATTCGATTCATGATTCATGATTCAATTCATGATTCATGATTCGATTCATGATTCATGATTCAATTCATGATTTATGATTTATGATTCAATTTATGATTCAATTCATGATTCATGATTCAATTCATGATTCATGATTCAATTCATGATTCATGATTCATGATTCGATTCATGATTCATGATTCGATTCATGATTCATGTTTCAATTCATAATTCATGATTCATTATTTAATTCATGATTCATGATTCGATTCATGATTCATGATTCAATTCATGATTCATGATTCATAATTCAATTCATGATTCATGATTCATGATTCAATTCATGATTCATGATTCAATTCATGATTCAGGATTCACTTCATGATTCATGATTCATGATTCAATTCATGATTCATTTCATGATTCATGATTCATTTCATGATTCATGATTCATTTCATAATTCATGATTTAATTCACGATTAATGATTCATGATTCAATTCATGATTCATGATGCAATTCATGATTCATGATTCAATTCATGATTCATGATTATATTCATGTTTCATGATTCGATTCATGATTCATGATTCAATTCATGATTCATGATTCATGATTCAATTCATGATTCATGATTCAATTCATGATTCATGATTCATGATTCAATTCATGATTCATGTTTCGATTCATAATTCATGATTCGATTCATGATTCATGATTCGATTCATGATTCACGATTCATAATTCATGATTCGAATTATCATCATCATGATTCGATTTATGATTCATGATTCAATTCATGATTCATGATTTATGATTCAATTCATGATTCAATTCATGATTCATGATTCAATTCATGATTCGAGATTCATGATTCGATTTATAATTCAGGATTCAATTCATGATTCATGATTCATTTCATGATTCAATTCATGATTCATGATTCATGATTCATGATTCAATTCATGATTCATGATTCGATTCATGATTCATGATTCATGATTCAAATCATGATTCAATTCATGATTCATGATTCAATTCATGATTCATGATTCATGATTCGATTCATGATTCATGATTCAATTCATGATTCATGATTCATGATTCAATTCATAATTCATGATTCGATTCATGATTCATGATTCATGATTCAATTCATGATTCATGATTCGATTCATGATTCATGTTTCATGATTCAATTCATAATTCATGATTCGATTCATGATTCATGATTCATGATTCAATTCATGATTCATGATTCGATTCATGATTCATGTTTCAATTCATAATTCATGATTCATTATTTAATTCATGATTCATGATTCGATTCATGATTCATGATTCAATTCATGATTCATGATTCAATTCATGATTCATGATTTAATTCATGATTCATGATTTGATTTATGATTGATGATGCAATTCATGATTCATGATTTATGATTCAATTAATGATTCAATTCATGATTCAATTCATGATTCGAGATTCATGATTCGATTCTTGATTCATGATTCAATTCATGATTCATGATTCATGATTCATTTCATGATTCATGATTCAATTCATGATTCATGATTCATGATTCAATTCATGATTCAGGATTCATTTCATGATTCATGATTCATGATTCAATTCATGATTCATTTCATGATTCATGATTCATTTCATGATTCATGATTCATTTCATAATTCATGATTTAATTCATGATTAATGATTCATGATTCAATTCATGATTCATGATGCAATTCATGATTCATGATTCAATTCATGATTCATGATTCAATTCATGTTTCATGATTCGATTCATGATTCATGATTCAATTCATGATTCATGATTCATGATTCAATTCATTATTCATGATTCGATTTATGATTCATGATTCAATTCATGATTCATGATTCATTTCATGATTCAATTCATGATTCATGATTCATGATTCATGATTCAATTCATGATTCATGATTCATGATTCGATTCATGATTCATGATTCATGATTCATTATTCAAATCATGATTCAATTCATGATTCATGATGCAATTCATGATTCAATTCATGATTCATGATTCATGATTCATGATTCATGATTCGATTCATGATTCATGATTCATGATTCATTATTCAAATCATGATTCAATTCATGATTCATGATTCAATTCATGATTCATGATTCATGATTCGATTCATGATTCATGATTCAATTCATGATTCATGATTCATGATTCAATTCATGATTCATGATTCGATTCATGATTCATGATTCATGATTCGATTCATGATTCATGATTCATGATTCAATTCATGATTCATGATTCGATTTATGATTCATGATTTAATTCATGATTCATGATTTATGATTCAATTTATGATTCAATTTATGATTCATGATTCAAATCATGATTCATGAGTCTTGATTCATGATTTATGATTCGATTCATGATTCATGATTCATGATTCGATTCATGATTCATGATTCGATTCATGATTCATGATTCAATTCATGATTTATGATTTATGATTCAATTTATGATTCAATTCATGATTCATGATTCAATTCATGATTCATGTTTCAATTCATAATTCATGATTCATTATTTAATTCATGATTCATGATTCGATTCATGATTCATGATTCAATTCATGATTCATGATTCATGATTCAATTTATGATTCGATTCATGATTTATGATTCATGATTCATGATTCAATTCATGATTCATGATTCAATTCATGATTCATGATTCATGATTCGATTCATGATTCATGATTCAATTCATGATTCATGATTTAATTCATGATTCATGATTTGATTCATGATTCATGATTCATGATTCATGATTCATGATTCAATTCATGATTCATGATTCCATTTATGATTGATGATGCAATTCATGATTCATGATTTATGATTCAATTCATGATTCAATTCATGATTCATATCATGATTCGAGATTCATGATTCGATTCTTGATTCATGATTCAATTCATGATTCATGATTCATGATTCATTTCATGATTCAATTCATGATTCATTTCATGATTCATGATTCAATTCATGATTCATGATTCATGATTCAATTCATGATTCATGATTCAATTCATGATTCAGGATTCACTTCATGATTCATGATTCATGATTCATGATTCATTTCATGATTCATGATTCATTTCATAATTCATGATTTAATTCATGATTAATGATTCATGATTCAATTCATGATTCATGATGCAATTCAAGATTCATGATTCAATTCATGATTCATGATTCAATTCATGTTTCATGATTCGATTCATGATTCATGATTCAATTCATGATTCATGATTCATGATTCAATTCATTATTCATGATTCGATTTATGATTCATGATTCAATTCATGATTCATGATTCAATTCATGATTCGGGATTCATGATTCGATTTATGATTCATGATTCAATTCATGATTCATGATTCATTTCATGATTCAATTCATGATTCATGATTCATGATTCAATTCATGATTCATGATTCATGATTCGATTCATGATTCATGATTCATGATTCATGATTCAAATCATGATTCAATTCATGATTCATGATTCAATTCATGATTCATGATTCATGATTCATGATTCGATTCATGATTCATGATTCAATTCATGTTTCATGATTCGATTCATGATTTATGATTCAATTCATGATTCATGATTCATGATTCATTTCATAATTCATGATTTAATTCATGATTAATGATTCATGATTCAATTCATGATTCATGATGCAATTCATGATTCATGATTCAATTCATGATTCATGATTCAATTCATGTTTCATGATTCGATTCATGATTCATGATTCAATTCATGATTCATGATTCATGATTCAATTCATTATTCATGATTCGATTTATGATTCATGATTCAATTCATGATTCATGATTCATTTCATGATTCAATTCATGATTCATGATTCATGATTCATGATTCAATTCATGATTCATGATTCATGATTCGATTCATGATTCATGATTCATGATTCATTATTCAAATCATGATTCAATTCATGATTCATGATTCAATTCATGATTCAATTCATGATTCATGATTCATGATTCGATTCATGATTCATGATTCATGATTCATTATTCAAATCATGATTCAATTCATGATTCATGATTCAATTCATGATTCATGATTCATGATTCGATTCATGATTCATGATTCAATTCATGATTCATGATTCATGATTCAATTCATGATTCATGATTCGATTCATGATTCATGATTCATGATTCGATTCATGATTCATGATTCATGATTCAATTCATGATTCATGATTCAATTTATGATTTATGATTTAATTCATGATTCATGATTTATGATTCAATTTATGATTCAATTTATGATTCATGATTAAAATCATGATTCATGAGTCTTGATTCATGATTTATGATTCGATTCATGATTCATGATTCATGATTCAATTCATGATTCATGATTCGATTCATGATTCATGATTCAATTCATGATTTATGATTTATGATTCAATTTATGATTCAATTCATGATTCATGATTCAATTCATGATTCATGTTTCAATTCATAATTCATGATTCATTATTTAATTCATGATTCATGATTCGATTCATGATTCATGATTCAATTCATGATTCATGATTCATGATTCAATTCATGATTCGATTCATGATTTATGATTCATGATTCATGATTCAATTCATGATTCATGATTCAATTCATGATTCATGATTTATGATTCGATTCATGATTCATGATTCAATTCATGAGTCATGATTTAATTCATGATTCATGATTTGATTCATGATTCATGAATCATGATTCATGATTCATGATTCGATTTATGATTGATGATGCAATTCATGATTCATGATTTATGATTCAATTCATGATTCAATTCATGATTCATATCATGATTCGAGATTCATGATTCGATTCTTGATTCATGATTCAATTCATGATTCATGATTCATGATTCATTTCATGATTCAATTTATGATTCATTTCATGATTCATGATTCAATTCATGATTCATGATTCATGATTCATTTCATGATTCAATTCATGATTCATTTCATGATTCATGATTCAATTCATGATTCATGATTCATGATTCAATTCATGATTCATGATTCAATTCATGATTCAGGATTCACTTCATGATTCATGATTCATGATTCATTTCATGATTCATGATTCATTTCATAATTCATGATTTAATTCATGATTAATGATTCATGATTCAATTCATGATTCATGAATTATGATTCATGATTCAAATCATGATTCAATTCATGATTCATGATTCAATTCATGATTCATGATTCATGATTCGATTCATGATTCATGATTCAATTCATGATTCATGATTCATGATTCAATTCATGATTCATGATTCATTTCATGATTCAATTCATGATTCATTTCATGATTCATGATTCAATTCATGATTCATGATTCATGATTCAATTCATGATTCATGATTCAATTCATGATTCAGGATTCACTTCATGATTCATGATTCATGATTTATTTCATGATTCATGATTCATTTCATAATTCATGATTTAATTCATGATTAATGATTCATGATTCAATTCATGATTCATGATGCAATTCAAGATTCATGATTCAATTCATGATTCATGATTCAATTCATGTTTCATGATTCGATTCATGATTCATGATTCAATTCATGATTCATGATTCATGATTCAATTCATTATTCATGATTCGATTTATGATTCATGATTCAATTCATGATTCATGATTCAATTCATGATTCGAGATTCATGATTCGATTTATGATTCATGATTTAATTCATGATTCATGATTCATGATTCATGATTCAATTCATGATTCATGATTCATGATTCAATTCATGATTCATGATTCATGATTCAATTCATGATTCATGAATTATGATTCATGATTCAAATCATGATTCAATTCATGATTCATGATTCAATTCATGATTCATGATTCATGATTCATGATTCGATTCATGATTCATGATTCAATTCATGATTCAGGATTCATGATTCAATTCATGATTCATGATTCAATTCATGATTCAGGATTCACTTCATGATTCATGATTCATGATTCAATTCATGATTCATTTCATGATTCATGATTCATTTCATAATTCATGATTTAATTCATGATTAATGATTCATGATTCAATTCATGATTCATGATGCAATTCATGATTCATGATTCAATTCATGATTCATGATTCAATTCATGTTTCATGATTCGATTCATGATTCATGATTCAATTCATGATTCATGATTCATGATTCAATTCATTATTCATGATTCGATTTATGATTCATGATTCAATTCATGATTCATGATTCATTTCATGATTCAATTCATGATTCATGATTCATGATTCATGATTCAATTCATGATTCATGATTCATGATTCGATTCATGATTCATGATTCATGATTCATTATTCAAATCATGATTCAATTCATGATTCATGATTCAATTCATGATTCAATTCATGATTCATGATTCATGATTCGATTCATGATTCATGATTCATGATTCATTATTCAAATCATGATTCAATTCATGATTCATGATTCAATTCATGATTCATGATTCATGATTCGATTCATGATTCATGATTCAATTCATGATTCATGATTCAATTCATGATTCATGATTCGATTCATGATTCATGATTCATGATTCGATTCATGATTCATGATTCATGATTCAATTCATGATTCATGATTCATGATTCGATTCATGATTTAATTCATGATTCATGATTTATGATTCAATTTATGATTCAATTTATGATTCATGATTCAAATCATGATTCATGAGTCTTGATTCATGATTTATGATTCGATTCATGATTCATGATTCAATTCATGATTCATGATTCGATTCATGATTCATGATTCAATTCATGATTTATGATTTATGATTCAATTTATGATTCAATTCATGATTCATGATTCAATTCATGATTCATGATTCAATTCATGATTCATGTTTCAATTCATAATTCATGATTCATTATTTAATTCATGATTCATGATTCGATTCATGATTCATGATTCAATTCATGATTCATGATTCATGATTCAATTCATGATTCGATTCATGATTTATGATTCATGATTCATGATTCAATTCATGATTCATGATTCAATTCATGATTCATGATTTATGATTCGATTCATGATTCATGATTCAATTCATGAGTCATGATTTAATTCATGATTCATGATTTGATTCATGATTCATGAATCATGATTCATGATTCATGATTCGATTTATGATTGATGATGCAATTCATGATTCATGATTTATGATTCAATTCATGATTCAATTCATGATTCATATCATGATTCGAGATTCATGATTCGATTCTTGATTCATGATTCAATTCATGATTCATGATTCATGATTCATTTCATGATTCAATTCATGATTCATTTCATGATTCATGATTCAATTCATGATTCATGATTCATGATTCAATTCATGATTCATGATTCAATTCATGATTCAGGATTCACTTCATGATTCATGATTCATGATTCATTTCATGATTCATGATTCATTTCATAATTCATGATTTAATTCATGATTAATGATTCATGATTCAATTCATGATTCATGATGCAATTCAAGATTCATGATTCAATTCATGATTCATGATTCAATTCATGTTTCATGATTCGATTCATGATTCATGATTCGATTCATGATTCATGATTCATGATTCAATTCATTATTCATGATTCGATTTATGATTCATGATTCAATTCATGATTCATGATTCAATTCATGATTCGAGATTCATGATTCGATTTATGATTCATGATTCAATTCATGATTCATGATTCATTTCATGATTCAATTCATGATTCATGATTCAATTCATGATTCATGATTCATGATTCGATTCATGATTCATGATTCATGATTCATGATTCAAATCATGATTCAATTCA